>NC_090371.1:52098893-52399541 GCF_036365525.1 Heterodontus francisci | reverse complement strand
GGAGAACTTGCAAACTCCGCACAGGCAGTAGTAGTACTAACCTTATCGCTTACAAGGTAACTATTTGTGGGTTTTGAAAGAAAATAACTTTTTTTTTTCTCTGATTTTTTTTAAAGGTATTTACAAGCAATAACAGCTATTACTTACCAACCAATCATCTTACAGATTTCCCATGATGTCACTGTTAGTTTTTTTTTTACATTTCAAACCCAGCACGCACCGACACAGCCACAGAGAGAGAGAGAGATGGCCAAGTGTCACTCCACTCCTCAGGTAGGTGTAGGCCTCGAGCCCCGCTCTTTATTTATTACCTCCTGCTCCAGTCCACTTTCCTCGCAGGTCAGCCCCTGGCTATCGCTCCGCTCTTCAGGTAAGTAAGGGCCTCGAGTCCCACTCTTTATTTCTCCAGGTCCCGCTCCGGATCCTCCTCTCACCAAGTCTACCCCCGACTGCTGCTGTTCTGTTCCTCGGTGCAGAGGCCTACTTTCATTCACAGTATAATTATTATTTTTTTTACCTTTAAGTCAGAATGTTGTGGATTCAAGTCCAGTTCCAGGACTTGAGCACAAAGAAATCTAGGCTGACACTTTAGTGCAGTAGTGAGGCATTGCTGCACTGTTGGAGGTGCTGTCTTTCAGATGAGGCCCCGTCTGCCCTCTCAGGTGAACCTAAAAGACCCCATGACAATATTTTGAAGAAGAGCAGGGGAGTCATCCCCAGTGTCCTGACCAATATTTATTCCTCAATCCAAATGACAAATTATCTGATCATTATCACATTGTTGTTGGTGGGAATCTGCTGTGTGCAAATTGGCCGCTGTGTTTCCGATATTACAACAGTGACTACACTTCAAAAAGTACTTAACTGGCTGTAAAGTGCTTTGGGACATGCTGTGTTAGTGTAAGGCACTATATAAATGCAAGTTTTTCTTTTTTTGTTACACTTACCGACATTCAATTCCATCTTTCTTTTTAGCCATTACCCCTTCTAAAGAATTAATTATACTTCCTATTTTGGTATCATCTGAAATGTTGGCACCACTCTCTCTAGACCTATATTCAAATCCTTGGTGCGCATAGTGAACAGATTTGGTCCCAGAACTGAACCCTTTGGGCATCACTACGCCCTTCTAACCACTCTGAAAATTTGCCTTTAAGTCCCTTATCCCATTTTCTACCTCTTATTTTCTCATACTCTTCTTTAGTTATTTAATTATTATTCTTCTGGTCCTTTGTGGGCCTTCTTCCAATTTAATTGGTTCCTCCACTTCTTTATTTATCCATGGCATCCTAGAACTACTAGTAGTTTCCTTCTTTTTACTGGTATATATTTATTCTGTAACTTTCGAATCTGTCTTTTTATAAATATTTCATTGCTGTTTTACCGTCCTGTGTGGCAATCTTACCATCAAACTAACCTCAGCTAGCTTGATCCTCATCTTTCTAAAATTCTAATCTGGTCTTCTAGTTTTTGTTGGATCTTAAACTATATCATCTTGTAGTTACAACTCCTAAGGCGCCTGCTGTTTGAATAAATACCTTTGCAAACTTTGGCTTGTCGTACACCTGCTCAGATATGTTTTGACCTCCAACATCAATTTAGGCAAATAAAGGCTCTTGCGATTTTGTCTGCACCACATGGAACATGGTGTCAGAAGTGAGTCACCAGGATTTGAGAGGATTTTGATAGCCTTTGCATCGAGGCATGTCAGCTACAAGAGCCAGCAGATGTGAAAAACATTAGAGGATAATTATGCCCCATGGAGTTCCAGCAGGTAAAATTTTAGTGCGATTTTCAGCAGAGGTTTGACCTGCAAGGTCCTGGCCAAGTTCCTGCAGGTGAGTGGGATTAGCATATTAAGAAGCCACAGAAGATCCTCATGCATTTTGCACAGGAGCTGGGTTATAAAACTTCTGTCTGCAATTTTGCACAGGACATTGACAGCTGGATAAGTCATTTTGGCTTTGAATTTTCCAGAGTCTGCTCCTTTGGGCATGAAGGCAGACTTGAGAGGGAATAGGCATCTCTTCCAGTCTCAATGGCAGAATTATGAGATTGCCACAGAGTTGGACAAGAAACCTGAACAGATAAGAGTAGCAACTCTGTTATCATTGATGGCGAAGGAGGGTTACAAGCTTTATTGCATCCTAGATCTCACTGAGGAGAAGACAAGCAAGACTTGTAAGATTCTGGAGGCCTTGAAGACCTACTTTGAACCCTCTACTAATGTCATTTACGAATGCTATATGTTTAGCTCAATAAGAGAGGGAGAATATTGATCAGTACGTGACTGTACTGAGACATTTAGGTAAATCTTGTGAGTTTGGGCAACTGAAGGATGATCTCATCAGTGATAGGATTGTCTTAGGAACAAGAGATCCTGCTATGAGAGGATGTCTGCTGAGAGAGGGGAAGCATGTCCAGCGGCGGGAAAGCAGTGCACTAACTACAAGTAGCTGAACCACTTTGCACTCACGTGTTTTGCTAGAAAGAAGAAAAGCAAGCCTGTAAAGATGATTGGTGGAGAGATGTTGGACAATGATTCTGATAAATCACTCGACACCCAAGAACAGGTTGGCGACATCAAGTCTCGTGGTAGAAAGTGGTTTGTGACTGTTGGAATGTTGGCTGCAAAAGGAAAGCATCAAGCTGATGTGAAGTGTCAGATAGACACTGGTTCCACATCATGAGTTTCACAGACTTGTGTGAAGTTGCTGAAGATGGTGACCCAAATATGAAGCCGTTGAATATAAAGTTGAGACTCTATGATGGAGCGATGCTCACTCCAACAGGACAAACTAAGTTGACAGTCCAATGCAATGGGAAGAAAGAACTTCAGTTCCAGATAGTGGACACCAAGCAAACTCCCCTGTTGTGTGTTGTTGTTGTATTTGTAGTATTGCCAGGGCATTCTGGAGAAAGTCTTAGACTTCAGATAAAGTCATCGAACAACTCTTAATTTGGATTTACTATATACACTCTCCACAAGCCTCCTAAGCTAGCATCCTCTGTGCTACTATCTCTTCTTCTCCTCAAACCCATACCATGTGAAGTTGCATCATCACTCTTACAGTGGGAGGGGTCGCTCTCACTGTCTTCAGTATTAAGCCTTTACATCCTTATACTACACCCCTCATTCCAGCTGAAACAAGTCAAAAGCTTAGACTGGTAACCCTTCACATACCAGAAGAGATTTGGAGTGTTTCACGTGACACCAAGCCATTTACTGCTGAACAGATCCTGACAGATTACAAAGAGGTTTTCACTGGTATTCGATGTTTTTCTGGTAACTATTATCTCAAAGTAGATGAGAGTAAAGCTTTGAAAAGATCTCACTACCCAATACCAACCATTGAAGAGTTTCTGAATCAACTTGCCAAGGCAAAGGTCTTTACTATCCTAGATGCTAAGGATGGATATTGGCGAGTGAAGTTGGATGAAAGCAATGGCTTTCTGACTACTTTCTGGATGCCATTGGAGAGGTACATTCATTTTGGCATTTCAATCACTCCAGAAAGGTACCAAAACAGACAGAATGAAATGGTCAGTGGTCTACCAGGAGAGGAAGCGATCGTGGATGATCTTCTTGTCTATGGATGTGGAAAAATGATGGAAGATGCCATCGCAGACCAAGACCGAATCTAGTGAGACTGCTATAGAGAGCTCGCCCGATGAAACTGAAGCTGAACAAAAAGAAAAATTGCACCTAAAGATGACTGAAGTCAAGTTAGAGAGTCATATACTGACAGCTAAAGGACCCTGCTTCTGAGAAGGTGCGAACTGCAGCAGAGAAGCAGCAAACAACAAATGTAAAGGCAGTTCAACTATTTGTTGGATTTGGGCACTACCTAGCCAAGTTCGTGCCCAATCTATCATCAGAGTGTGGTCCTCTACGCATGCTCTATGCAGAGGACATTCGGTGGTATTGGGACACAAAACAAGAAGCAGCTTGCACTCACATCAAACAACTAGTGACAACAACACCACTGCTGAGGTACTATGATGTCAACGATGAAGTCACCCTGCAGTGTGATGTCAGTGAAGCAGGACCTGGAGAAACCCTCATGTAGCAAGGACAACCATTTGCTTTTGCATCCAGAGCATTAACGCAAACTGAACGACATTATGCACAGATCAAGAAAAGGTGCCTGGGTATTGTCTTTGTTTGTGAGCATTTCAACTGGTACTTATTAGGGAGAGAGAAAGTGATGGGAGAGTGTGACCACAAGGCGGACGAGGCCCTAAAGTACCAGCATCGGCCAGCATGCTGGTTTTCCGACCCCGTTCCTGGCGCAGCCACTGTAGGAGAGGTGGGTTTGGGGCACACCAGAGCTGCTCAGCTCCAGGAGACAGGCAGCCAATTAGGCTCATGAAGAGCCTTGTTAAAGACAGTTAAAGGAAGGCCAACTTTTCCAGTCAACCTCCAGTTTCCCAACGGGACGGGGCGGTTTAACTGCCTGCAGGCGGGCAACTAGTGGCAGAGCGGGGCACCAGCACTCCAGACAGGCCTACAGGCCCTTCCTGTCTGCCTGGGTATGGATGCAGCCAAAGGTGACCCTGTAGAGGGACTCCCCCCACCACAAACAGTGGTGGCCTGGCTGCTTTTTTGAATTTTTATTTGAATTTTTAAAAAAGTTCACTAGAGAGCATCTTCATGTTGAAGCGCCCTCTCAGTTATTTACCCATTACTGCAGCCTGCTGCTTCTCTCAAGCGCTCTGATTGACCCTCCACATCCAAGAGGAACCTGTCCCCATGCCAATTAAGGGGGCATCCCAGTCAAAATCCCAAAAAGTGACTGATTTCCCTGGGAACAGGTTCAAGACCCAGAAACATTCCGGAATCCTGTTTCCCAAAGCAAAAATTCAGCCCCATGCATTTTTAAAAAATTCATTCATGGGATGTGGGCTTCGCTGGCCAGGACAGCATTTATTGCCCATCCCTAATTGCCCTTGAGAAGGTGGTGGTGAACTGCCTTCTTGAACCACTGCAGTCCATGTGGGTTAGGTACACCTACAGTGTTGTTAGGAAAGGAGTTCCAGGATTTTGACCTAGCGACAGTGAAGGAATGGCGATATAGTTCCAAGTCAGGATGGTGTGTGACTTGGAGGGGAACTTGCAGGTGGTGGTGTTCCCATGCATTTGCTGCCCTTGTCCTTCTAGTTAGTAGAGGTCACGGGTTTGGAAGGTGCTGTCTAAGGAGCCTTGGTGCATTGCTGCAGTGCATCTTGTAGATGGTACACACTGCTGCCACTGTGCGTCGGTGGCAAAGGGAGTGAGCGGTGCCACTCAAGTGGGCTGCTTTGTCCTGGATGGTGTCGAGCTTCTTGAGTGTTGTTGGAGCTGCACCCATCCAGGCAAGTGGAGAGTATTCCATCACACTCCTGACTTGTGCCTTGCAGATGGTGGACCAGCTTTGGGGAGTCAGGAGGTGAGTTACTCATCACAGGATTCCTAGCCTTTGACCTGCTCTTGTAGTCACAGTATTTATATAGTTACTCCAGTTCAGTTTCTGGTCAATGTTAACCCCTAGGATGTTGATAGTGGGGGATTCCGCGATGATAATGCCATTGAATGTCAAGGGGAGATGGTTAGATTCTCTTTTGTTGGAGATGGTCATTGCCTGGCACTAGTGTGGCGTGAATGTTACTTGTCACTTACCAGCCCAAGCCTGGATATTGTCCAAGTCTTGCTGCATTTCTACACGGACTGCTTCAGTATCTGAGGAGTCACGAATGGTGCTGAACATTGTGCAATCATCCGCGAACATCCCCACTTCTGACCTTATGATTGAAGGAAGGTCATTGATGAAGCAGCTGAAGATGGTTGGGCCTAGGACACTACCCTGAGGAACTCCTGCAGTGATGTCCTGGAGCTCAGATTATTGACCTCCAACAACCACAACCATCTTCCTTTGCGCTAGATATGACTCCAGCCAGCAGAGGGTTTTCCCCCTAATTCCCATTGATCTCAGCTTTGCTAGGGCTCCTTGATGCCATACTCAGTCAAATGCTGCCTTGATGTCAAGGGCAGTCACTCTCACCTCACCTCTTGAGTTCAGCTCTTTTGTCCATGTTTGAACCAAGGCTGTAATGAGGTCAGGAGCTGAGTGGCTCTGGTGGAACCCAAACTGTGTCACTGAGCAGGTTATTGCTAAGCAAAGTGCTCCTTGATCGCACTGTTGATGACACCTTCCATCACTTTACTGATGATTGAGAGTAGGCTGATGGGGCAGTAATTGGCCGGGTTGGACATGTCCTGCTTTTTGTGTACAGGACATACCTGGGCGATTTTCCACATTGCAGGGTAGACGCTAGTGTTGTAGCTGTACTGGAACAGCTTGGCTAGGGGTGCAGCAAGTTCAGGAGCACAGGTCTTCAGTACTATTGCGAGAATATTGTCAGGGCCAATAGCCTTTGCAGTATCCAGTGCCTTCAGTCGTTTCTTGATATCACGCGGAGTGAATCGAATTGGCTGATGTCTGGCATCTGTAATGCTGGGGACTTCAGGAGGAGGCTGAGATGGATCATCAACTTGGCACTTCTGGCTGAACATTGTTGCAAATGCTTCAGCCTTATCTTTTGCACTGATGTGCTGGGCTCCCCCATTATTGAGAATGGAGGTATTTGTGGAGCCACCTCCTCCAGTTCGTTGTTTAATTGTCCACCACTATTCACGGCTGGATGTGGCAGGACTGCAGAGCTTAGATCTGATCTGTTGGTTATGGGATCGCTTAGCTCTGTCTATCGCATGCTGCTTACGCAGTTTGGCACACAGATAGTCCTGTGTTGTCGCTTCACCAGGTTGACACCTCATTTTGAGATAGGCCTGGTGCTGCTCCTGGCATGCCCTCCTGCACTCTTCATTGAACCAGGGTTGGTCCCCTGGCTTGATGTTAATGCTAGAGTGGGGGATATGCCGGGCCATGACGTTACAGATTGTGGTTGAGTACAATTCTGCTGCTGCTGATGGCCCACAGCGCCTCATGGATGCCCAGTTTTGCATTGCTAGATCTGTTCGAAATCTATCCCATTTAGCACGGTGGTAGTGCCACACAACACAAAGGAGGGTATCCCCAATGTGAAGGCGGGGCTTCGTCTTCACGACAATTGTGCAGTGGTCACTCCTACCAATACTGTCATGGACAGGCAGATTGGTGAAGACGAGGTAAAGTATGTTTTCCCCTCTTGTTGGTTCCCCCACCACCTGCCGCAGACCCAGTCTAGCAGATATGTCCTTTAGGACTCGGCCAGCGCAGTCGGTAGTGGTGCTACCAAGCCACTCTTGGTGATGGACATTGAAGTCCCCCACCCAGAGTACATTCTGTGCCCTTGCCACGCTCAGTGCTTCCTCCAAGTGCTGTTCAACATGGAGGAGTACTGACTCATCAGCTGAGAGAAGACGGTAGGTGGTAATCAGAAGGAGGTTTCCTTGCCCATTTTTGATCTGATGCCATGAGACTTCATGGGGTCCAGAGTCGATGTTGAGGACTTCCAGGGCAACTCCCTCCCTAGTGTATACCACTGTGCCGCCAGCTCTGCTGGGTCTGTCCAGCCGGTGGGACAGGATATACCCGGGATGGTGATGGCAGTGTCTGGGACATTGTCTGTCAGGTATGATTCCGTGAGTATGACTATGTCAGGCTATTGCTTGACTAGTCTGTGGGACAGCTCTCCCAACTTTGGCACAAGCCCCCAGATGTTAGTGAGGAGGACTTTGCAGGGTCGACAGGGCTGGGTTTGCCGTTGTCATTTCCGGTGCCTAGGTCGATGCCGGGTGGTCCGTCTGGTTTCATTCCTTTTTATTGACTTCGTAGCGGTTAGATATAATTGAGTGGCATGCTAGGCCATTTCAGAGAGCATGTAAGAGTCAACCACATTGCTGTGGGTCTGGAGTCACATGTATGCCAGACCAGGTAAAGACAACAGATTTCCTTCCCTAAAGGACATTAGTGAACCAGGTAGGTTTTTACAACAATTGACAATGGTTTCATGGCCATCATTAGACGAGCTTTTTAATTCCAGATTTATAAATTGAATTCAAATTCCACCTTCTGCTGTGGTGGGATTTGAACCCATGTCCCCAGCGCAATACCCCGGGTCTCTGAGTTACTAGTCCAGTGACAATACCAATACACCACCACCTCCCCCTCTGTTGGGAGTGAATAATCTTGGAACATTCACTAGCATAACCTTCAATATGCTCTGCTGTGGTAGGACTTGAGTCACAACCTAGATTTCTTGTGTGCACAAAAAAAAGACCTTGCATGAGTATTTTTTTAAATTCGTAATAAATGGGTGAGGTTTATTCTACAGAGCACTACCAAAGATGAAAAGTGATGAGATGATTCAAAAAACAGTGTTTGGGTTACATTAAACTTGGGTTTTAAAAGCTATCAGATCATAATCAAAAGGAATAAGTGAGAAAGTTAAAGTGATACACAGTTTTGAGGTCCTGGAAAGATGGTATGGTCATAGTGTAATAAGTCTTGATTTCTACACAGCGAGGATACAGGAATAAACATATTTGGAGCTTGGGGTGAACAAGAGAAAAAAGATTTAGGAGCTATGACTGAGTAGTAGCAATAAAATAGAGAGGGAGAAAAGGTTGTGGTGCAGAACGTGAAGGTGAGTGTGAGATCACTTATCAGACAGCAAACCTCTTGTATTTTGTCCAGGAAGGCTAACGAAATGTTAGATGAGCCTCCCTAGATATGGGAACAATATTCAAACCAAGAGCAGACAGGCATTTTAAGACTTGGACACTGACACAGTGCAGGAGTTGAGCCACTGACAGCAGCACAGCCCTTTTTCTGCCGCCAGGGAGTTGTCGAAACAATGTTTGGCGAAGAAGAGGAAATGACGGATAAAAACAGAGTGATTTATACACTTGGGTATAGTCTTTATTAGAAAATACTGTCACTACTTGTAGTTGTCACATTAAAAGCAACAAAGCCAGTGTTATAACTAGGAAATTAATGTTTTGCAAACCGACAGAAGCAACTTGATCTGTCATTATGACCTGAAACTGCATTGTTATCAAAAGAATGAACTCATCAGGTGCCATATTGATTAAGACCGTGAAAGCGACTGAGGCAAAATAGTCTGTGGGATTAAAACAGACGACTTCAATTCACTAGCAAGCAATTTGCATTGTCTTGTACTGCAATACTGTGGAAAAAGCTATAATAAATTTATCAGGACTCTCGTAATTGAATGAAACTGGGTTTTTTAAACAAAGATTATATAACCAGTTTTGCAAATGGCTTAAATTACAATAATGATTCAATAAAAATATGAGACTGCAGTGTTTATTCAATGACTGTGTAGATAACCAAAGCTAATTCAATTACTAGAGAACTACTGATTGACTCAATAAATACTATTCCCCCATCAGTCTCTTTCTATCTCCTTCCCTCAGATAGTGTCCATCTCTGTCCAAATATACACTTGTTCCCAATAATCCCATTACTCCCTCTATCACTATTTCACACAACACACCCAAGATCTTTCTTCTACTTATTTAATGTATCTTGAGAGTTGAGGTGTCAAGGAGGTAAATGATGAGAAAAGAATAGCACATGTCACAAGCCTAGATACATGATCAGTGGTAACAGCAAAAATAGAGACTGAAACCCAAATATCTTGTACAAAATGGTTGGAAAATGAAATATTTAGTTTGGACATGAATCTGGACTTCCATGCACTGATATCGTAATTAAATATGTGGATGTGTGATTCACAGTTGGCCAGCTGTAATTTCTATGTATTTAATTTCTGGGTTATCAATAATATATAGCCAACCATTAAATAAATATTTGGCAATGCATCGGGGGATCTAGCCACAAACAGAATAGAAACGGAAAAGGTATGAAGTGCACAACAGATCAGTCAGCATCTGAAAAATAGGATATTGATGTGTTGCCTATGTGACGCCTCATCAGAATTGAAGAGTGAAAAATAAACAGGGCACAGAAAGACTCATTCCATTTGAGAGAGCAATTCACATGTACTATACTTGTTTCAATCTCACTGCTCATTGTGCCGTCTCCTCTCCATTGGGGAGATCAAGGGCAGATTAATTGATCCCATCACAGAATATCTCCACCATGTCTAGCTTGACCTACCTGTACCTTGTTACTTTCATTTCACCTCCCACTCTGAACTCTTCATCTTTCATCTGCACTGTTTCAATGAACCTCAATGCAAACTTCAGGATCAGTATCTTGTCTTTCTGCTGGGCATTCTCATCTAAACATTAACTTTAGATCTGAGCTATATCTTTTTTTTTACAGCATAAAACGTGATGTGAGGTGAATCTGTCTGTCTATGGGATGAACATAAATTGACCTTCTGACCCTTTATTAGAGCATACTGCTGGCAATAAGACCTGACCTGTGTTTTCACTTCTCAGGACTGACATACTCAACATGTTTTACTGACAATTTGTTTTTCATTTTCATACCTGCTGCAATAGGTGCTTGCACTTTTCTTTTTCTCTATTTTCTCGAGTCATAGAGTCGTACAGCACAGAAACAGGCCCTTCGGCCCACTGCGCCCATGCCGACCATAATGCCTATCTATACTAATCCCACCTGCCTGCATTAATTCCATATCCCCCTATGCCTTGCTCATTCAAGTACCTGTCCAGATGCCTCTTAAATGTTGATACTGTTCCTGCCTCCACCACCTCATGATTTAAATTGGGCCATATCCATTTATTTCCCCCTGTTCCCGCTGATATTTTCCATTTCACTAATTTTTTTATATCATCTAAAACTTCCTATTAAGTGATCTAAGGTCATTCAATCCATTTACTCCCTCTTTCAATTGGTATATCTGTAGATTCTTCTATTTTATGTCAGATCACTCTCAAAAAGCCCAATCAAACCTTTCATGAATTTGATCAACTGAAACAACTTGTATTCAACCGATGTGTGCGAGCCCTCAAAATTGACCCCACTTATGAAGGACTAAAAAAGGTAATCTTGTTGGAGGAGTTCAAAAATTGCCTCACATACAGCCTTAAAACTCAAGTAGAGAACAAAGCGTTTCAAAAGCCAAGGAAGCAGCCATCATAGCAGACAACTATGAATTAGCACAGGGACCTCAAACTCAAAATAAACTTGGGTCTAGTAACTCTAGTGAGAGATAGGATGGATATAGATGAAGCAGAATGAGCTCAAGAGAAAAGGACAGGAAGGAAGAAAAAAGAAATCAGTTGACAACTTTTAAAAGAATGAACCAAGATGACAAACCAGTAGGAGCACAGCGTGTTTTCCATGTGAAAAATCTGGGCATATCAAGGCATGTTGTTGTTGTTCCAAAAAATCAACAAGTGATGCTGCATTCTGTGGCAATGAAGGTGGTTAGCCTGTGCTCCAACATAGCAGAGGAGCAGAACATCTACAAGAACTTTTTACAAAAAGGGAAAATGACTCCTTTTGTATCCCAGGCACGAGGCAAAGAAATAACCATCCTCAAGGATACCGGTTGTCTTCAAACACTACTTGTAGCAAAGATTACAGAGATGCAACTCGAAAGCAGAACAAATACCATGGTATTGGTAAAAGGGGTTACTGGCAAATGCTTGAAGCTTCTTTTAGTTAAAGTTTACCTACTGAGTAAGTTGGTCATTGCTGTAGTGATGGTCAGGGTCATTTTGAACTTAACAATGCAGGGGGTCAACTGATTGCTGGGAAATGACTTGGCAGGAAGCATGGTATTATTTCCAGAGGGTCCAGAACAGTCCATGGAGGCTAGGGAAACTGACAGAAACAAACAAAATTCTGCACAGCTGCAGAGGGCTGAGGAAGTCCCAGAAATTCCACACGGGGCAATAGGGCAGGTAAAGATTAAAGAGGCTAAAGGAAAGCCAGTAGAATTTAAAGAGGCCAAGACAGAACCAGAGGAAACTAAAGAAGCTGAGAGAAAAGCAGCAGTGGTTGAAGGGAATACTCTAAAGGTACGGTTAGCAGAAACCTTCAAATTTAAATAGGGACAAGTAAAGTTCTCAAACAGGCAAGCCAAGAGTGAGGGAAATGCCTCACCTAGTTAAAGTGCCACAGGGGCGGGCAGTAGAAGCTGGACAGCAACCTGTGAGCAGTAGAGTCCCAGAGGACATTGGGCAGATTGGGGGAAAAAACCATCCCTGAAGTAAAGGAAAAAGGGAAGGTAATATGCCCTAAGATAAACAGTACTTGTGAAAACCACAATAAAAATAAAAGTGAGGTCAGTGTGGATTTGCCCACCGAAAAATCAAATAATCAGGTTCTAAATCCAAAGCTAATCAAACCCAGCAAATTAGATTCAGAACCCACTAGGGACAAAGTGCAGGAGGAGAACCTAGACACCTCACAGGGGCTAAAAAAAGTTTACCACCTGTGTTACAGTAGAGGTAAAAATTATCAATGGGCCAGAACATGAACTATTAAATCCACATGTTGTGGAAGCAACAGTTAAGGGGTTAAGACCTGTATAGACAGTCCAATTTGTAAACAGCCAAGAATAATTCAGTAATGGAAATTTGCATATTAATCCTTGGAACAGAAAAGATGTCTCTACAAGCAGCCTGTGAAATTCAATCCCTTCAAGGACTCAAGAGTCTATCTTGAGTTTTCACTTACCCAAATCTCATCAAAAGCCACATGTCTGTTGGTATTAAAATTTCCAAAGTAGTGCAAACAGATGCTAGAGAAAATCCAACCCGGATCGACACCACATAACTGGGATTTAAAAGTAGGAAAAGGAGGAAAGCACCATGGTTTTCTAAACAGAAGCCTTCCTGGGACCAAACTTCGATGCCTAAAAGAGATTTAATTATAATTGTGCCTCATACAAAAAGGGTGATGAGAAACTCAACTTTGAACAGTAAATGGCTGTTGCAGAGAATGCCAGCTGTTGCAGTTGTAAGATAGAGGTGTGGAAGTCAGAATGTGTGTTCATATTTCTCTTATTCTATCCTGAAAATAATGTAAACAAATGTAATTATGATTCCACTTTTTCCCATGTGGCAGGGGGGTGTTATGCCCAGTGAAGACATATCATATTCCTAACTTTTAAGATACAAACTTAATCAATGTTGAGCCTTTGAAATTGACTTTTCTTTTAAAAAGTGGACAATGTGCTGAAAAGATGGCCATTGAAGGTCAGATGACCTGGCCTGTGTATTCAATATCTGCTTCACTGTCTCAAAAGGACAAAAGAATACATTCCACACTAAAAGGTGTTAACTTCATCCATCCTGAAACTATTAAGAGACATTCCCGAATTTAACGGGTTTCTTCTGAGACAAAGAAGGTGATTGTCTTAATCACCCCCCACCCCCCCCTACCCCCTCAGGATGAATGTCTTACAACAATAAACCAGGATGTGGTTAATCAACCTCAAACCACCACCATACTTGGAAAAGGAACTATGAAAAGTCACATGGTAGGGTAGGTATGTTTGTCTCATTTTTAATCTTTAAATGCTGACTACAGAAAAGAAGCAGGGGCAGAAAAAGCAGTACTGTCCATGTGTTAAAAGAACTGGAGGCTATAAGATCGCTAGGTCTCCAAGGCTGTTCCATTTCAGGTCCACCAATACAACAAACTGACCTCCTGGTAATGTGAGTGTAAGCAACCAACTTCATGACCTGCAGAAAGTCCACCATTTCAAGAGAATCCTGAGAACCATGTTGGAATATGACTTTGGCTGTTAAACTTACCTAAACTACACTTCTGGAGTGAAGACATCTTCTTCATCAAGTCTGCAATGCATGTTGTCCAAAACAAGGCAATCACATGAATTACGAACTATTCTTTTTACGTTATGACCAGGCTGAAAAAGAGGTCTCGGGTTCCCTTTCAGCTTTCACCTGGTCTTACCGTAACAGGGTTTAATTTTAAACACACCCCTTAGTGAATCCTTGTTCACCACTTTCTAATTATAAGGCAAAGAAAACAGCACAAACAGGTTTTCTTACCTTTAAAGAAGAAAAGTTGACATTTATTAAACTTGAACTTAAACTCTAATTTGGTTGATGCCTACAGATACATGACATGCCCACGCTAGCATGCATACGCAATACACACATGCAAATGAAAAGAGCAGGAGAAAAATAAAGTGGAAAAATTTGAGGCAATATCTGAAGAGTTTTCGGTATGGTTCTTTGAGCTCACTGTAGAGCCTTTGATTGTAGGAAGATCTTGCTTTTCGTTGGGGCCCAGTATTCTTCTTAAACCTTGTTCGCTGTAGGAGACTTTTCTCTCATTGGGTTCATGTGTCTTCAATGGATTCAGAGGCTTGCAAGAAAGAGATGGGAGCAGACAGGATAAATATTCTCAGTCCAGGAGTAAACAGTCTTTATCAGTTCAAACTCTCTGTGGCTAGTTCAAAAAATCCTGCACCAGCTGGTACAACCAGTCCTGGCCCCTGTAGATTGCATCGCCCCAGCAGGCTCTGGAATGCACTTCCCCACCCCCTCACTGTCTGGTGATCAACATCCATTGTGGGTTGAATGTGTCAAGGAATGGTCCTTTGTCAACACAAGCACCCTCTGTTAGTATGCAAATGATTTTTCCAGCCACGGCTTATCTGTTCAACAAGTCATTTCCTCACTCCAGCAACAGTTCAAAATCAATGTTCATATGACAAAACCAATGTGCCTCATTCTTGGCAGGTGGGAGCCTGCATGACATTAATAACATGTAAAAGTGCACTATTTTCTTCAACTGTACTTTTCTTCAGTGTGTTTGTGCATGTGACTGCATGAGTGAGTGCCGTAGGTTTAGACTTTGGCATCAGTGCAAATAAACAATCCTCTGTCTTTATCTGCACCCATGAAGAACTTGCTGCTGGTTATTCAAATTGTTCATATGCTTAGGGGTTTTAAAAAAACACACATGCATCTTCCTCTCAAAAGCTTACTGATTACAGACAGTTGCAAAGGGAATTCAGCAGTTCTCTCTCACACAGTCTGTAACAGGAGGTAGGCAAAAGGATGGCAATTATTGTTGCCTCCCATGTGCCTTGTATTTTCTTTTCAATTTTCTAATATGTTAAAGCTATCCTTCCAGTAAAGAAACAAAACCCTCACCCCAAAGAACCCAGGGTCAGAGGTGAAGACAGTTTTCTATGGCACTATGTCATTGACACCATATATTAAAGACTATTATTTAACATGTGGAAGTTGTTCTGAGTTCTGTCGTATTGAGCCACAGAGACCACAATGGTCCCAGCTTCAATCCCTGCTTTGAGTTATTTAGGCTGATGTCAGTAAGATGGAGGAGGCAGGGTGGATGGGGGGTGGTGGAGGGGTCCAGAGAAAGACAATGCCCCAACAGTCCTACCAGTGGCAAAGAAAAGTCAGATCCCTGCTCCTGATCGCGATCTGGTGACCTCTGCTGGACAATCGGTATCTGTCAAGATTTGCTGAGTGCAGTATCAGGCTGAGCTGTGATACCCCTTCCCACTACTGAAATTGTCCACTGACTCACTGTCCATGATTCCACTTGATCAATGGTTAATTGGGAAAGATAAGGGAAGCTGGAGTGTCTGCAGGAGGAGAAGCGACAACTGGGCAAGAAAGGTAATAAAAAGGCTCTGTGCAAGGTTCTGCTAACATTCAAAAAATTCTCTCAGTTTACAACACCATTCAAACACCTTGGTTATAGTTGCAAATCCTGCTCTTGGTATCTATTACATAGTCTATCAAATCATTGTTCTGGCCTTTAGTGGGGTTTCTGCATTCTGTCAATGGTACATAATATTCAGCTTCATAAATAACCTACGGATCTTCTTGTGTAAATTATATGGTGAAGGGAAGTAAATGTGAAAGCTGAAGACTGAATTCAGTATAATTAATAAGTTTTACCATCTAACACAATGTCCATTGCACCTGTCTCTAATTAAATGAATATTCTGGACAATTACTATTAAGATTCCTGTATCAGTTCTGCGTAGATTAAACCTGGCCCTGATCCAAAGTCCCTATTCACTAATGTAGTTACAGAGTTATGTGTGCATTACCATGGAAATATAGAGGGAAACAGTTTTCAATTAACACTGCATATAACAAGTTTTCTTGTTAATTGAGAAACCTAGGTGAAGGGCCAAGCTATATAGTGCAGGACACCACCAAATAGTAAAAACATGGGATAGAGAGTAGTGGTTAGATGAATCCCAAAGCATTTTATAGCCAATTAAATAGTTTTGAAGTGTAGTCACTGTTGTAATGTAATAATGTAGGAAACGCAGCAAGCAATATGCACACAGTGAAGTTCCACAAACAGCAAAGAGATTCTGACCAGATAATCTATAACTACGTACAACAATAACTGGGAGGTTCACTAACACATCTAGACTGACTGCTCCTAACTTCTGCTTGATGATTACATGAGTATACATATCATATCCTGTCTGGTGATAGATAGCATTTTAGACATGCCTGTTAAAGGTATACCACAACCCCCGTAATGGCATAAGCAAAATCCTGAGATGCGATAGTCAGTTTGGCTGTATTGGGAGCCTCTAAATCATGAAATTTGGGGTTCTTTTCTTTTTGATTGCACCAATTCTGGTGCATATTCAAGAAGTCTTAGCATTATTCAAAGAGGAGCAAGGTATTCTCCCGGTCAATGTTCTTATTCAACTAATTCAACCAAAAGCTGAACTGGGTATTCATCTCATTGCTGTTTGTGTGGTATTTGACTACATAATAACTGCCACTGCACTTCAGAAAAATTAACCTTGTGATGTGTTCTGAAATGCCTCAACATAATTAGGTGTTACAAAAATACAATTATACTTCCAAGGCCTGATTTTTACCTCCCCTTCCTTCCTCCACACCTGACCGGAATGGTGTGGAAAGAGACATTGAGATGGTGGAGAGGTTTCCTGTCATGTTCCAAGGGTCACGAGCAACACCAGCAATTGGGAAAATGCACTAATTGCTGTGATCGCATAATTTGTCAAGTGCAAAAAGGAGAATGCAGAATGTGACCCTATCAGGGGAATTTGACAGCACAATGTCAAGCCATGGTTGTCGCCAGCAGCTTAATAATGAATAAGCCAAGAGCTGTGAATCAGAAGGAATGAGGTCAAGTCCATTGTACTCTTGATTAGTGGTCAATAGAAAAATGACACCTGAAAATAGGCAATATGTCAAGGCAGATTAGAGCAAAAGTCACTCTGCTGTCGAGCTACATTTGAACACAACCTCAACTGATTAATCACCTGGCCAGTTGTGCTCAGACTCCATGCGACCATTCTGGAGAAACATGAACAGCCAGTATTGGACTGCACGCTTATGTTATGTTTGAACATCCAAGATATGAGCAACAAAAGTTAACTTTTATATATGTTCCTGCCAAGTGTTGGTGTATCCAATCATTAATTACTCTGTATAGTTCCACCAGTATTGACTGTGTTCCACGAACGCAACCAAATGGCTATTCTCCAAGTATAAGACTGACTATTAAAGGGACACAATTTTACAATTCCACACTGCTGCTGGGGAGCTGGTAGTGTATACTGGAAATGTGGATGTCTACTCATGTACTAATGTCTATGTTCTTAATAACCAAAAAATTGTGGGTAGCAAGCACCCAAATCTTTGTTCTGCACTGTCAACAGGCTAGGCTCCCACACTGGGAGCCTGGGCTCGTGAATTGTTCTTAAGTGTTGGCAGGTTACTATACAATGGGAGGGAATCATAACCAAGCCCTAGTCTTTTCTAACTTGTCCACACATGTAAACATTAGGAGTCAGTGGATAGCCTGGCTGAATTTTCACCTCCCTTGCTTAATAAACTGAGATTAATTACAGCTCCCCATCGTTCATTTTGGCTAAGTTCAGGTAACACAAATCATGGTTTGAATATAGGCCCTCATTTGGGCCCTCTTTGTGGCTCAGGTCTGGAGTGGATCGTGTAGTGTATATTTTCCAATCAGGCGAGACTGTTTCACTAATTTCTGGGGTCATCCTAATTGGAATATCAGGGCAAATGTGGGAACTCTCCTACTATGAGTGAGTAAATCACATCTAGGATTGAACAACCTCCAACAGCTCAAAGGACAGACATGCTGAAATTTAAAACTGGTGAATGAATCAAGCAAAAACATGGTTGAAGTGGCCATTTCTTGAGGAAGTGAGACAGAAAGGGGATTCCATCTTTAACACGGGCATTGGGAGGCCAATGAAAAGAGCAGGTGGAATTGGAAGAGATTGATGCCAGTGTTAATGCTACTCTAGCAACATCATGAAAATAGTGCAGGAGAAAATTCAGTGACCTTTCTACTTCTGCGAAGGTTGGAGACAATACCATGACCATCCATTAATCTAGTGTAGAAAGCATATAGGGCACTTTCAATTATCTCCTTTATACATGATCATAAAGTACTTTCCAATCATGCAATGAATGTTAGTGAGTAAGCAAGGTGGTCTTTATAAGTCAAGCCTTAGCCTGGAAGTGCTCCTTTGCTCACATTCTTGTAAAGATTCAGTCCAAAAGAATCCTCTCATAAAATGTAGCTGACTGTTGTCATCACAGCAACTATGGACTGTATGCTGACTTTTGGATCTTACTGCATATCATTGTAACAATTGCAACTTCTTAATCTTGCAGGAAAAGATGGCCCATAAAACCACAAAAGATCAATAATTGGTTGTGGACCTGCATGATCATCCTATATGAAGAAGCCCTCAAATTACTTGGAAGGCAGGCACCCAAAATGAGGAAGGAGGTGTGCAGTTGTCAGCTCAGGGTTAGTTACCAATTTCTGCTGCTCTTCCCTGTTGTCCTATTCTTACATTCACTAACTGGCAGCAAAGCATAGGCAGAATTCTTTACTATGTCACTTCTTCCACTGAAAGCTGGATGTGAAGCTTGTTCATTAAGACACCACTGTGACACATCTTACTCCTCTTCTTTCTCTAAATGGACCAGGCTCAATCCATCTGGCTATGCCTACTTCGCACAGCACACACTGCGTCACTCATTTGTTCCCTCCCAAGCATCAGGTCAGATAGATCCATCATAAGGGACTGAAGCATTGAACTGTGTGAGACACACCACACAAATAAACAAAGGCAATTGGAAGAGAAGGAACTACCTCTCTAAAGGGCCAATCTGTGTTAAATCTTAGTTCGTCAGCCTGGGAAGCTGGATTCCACAGGGCCTGCTTTTCAAAGGGCAATGCTTTCAGATCATCAGCTATTGTTTAGCCCGACCAAGCAGTGTGCTGCAGATGGGGGTTTGGTTGGAGGGTTCCATGAGCCCCATCTACAGTACCATGCAGGATGGTTTCAGAACTGTGCAGTGCACCATGGAACATGTATCACCTCCAGGGACATTGACAGTGCACCCTCCCATGTCATAGATCTTAAAGGTTGTCATGGGTTCTCTCATGGATATTCAAAGTACACTAGCAACCATTACAATTAATCCTTTGACATCCCTTGCTATCCCTGGAGAGCAAGACGAAGCAAAATAACTCCATAGAGACAGAACTATCTCAGAATTATTACTGCCAATTAAAGTTTTATTAAAAAAATTATACTGTAGCACCACCTGTATTAGCTATCTCTCAATTCCTCTTAACTTTCGAGGACTTATGAATCCCAAAGCAAAGCTGAATATAAAGAGAGGAAAAAAGTAAGAGAGTAAAAGATAAAACAAGAAAGAGAATGTGAACATAAGAAAGAGATGATGGGACGGGTAAAGAACACATCACTATTATTTATCTATACCTTGTGGTCCATGTGTCAGAAGCAGCTTACAGCTCTTAACCATGTTTATCCTTATGTAATGAGGCGATGTCTCAGATCTACAGCTTATGATCGAAAATCTCATATCCAGGAAATGTTCAGTGTTGGGAGCCCTGATCATAACAAATACCACATTTATAATCAAGCCAGCAACTCTAACCATAAGGATTTTTATCATTCCCAAAGGGTCATGGGTTCAAATTTTAACAAAATGGTGTGATCCCTTATATATGACGTTGAACAATAACCTCCACAGAAGGATGAGTACTAAGCATCCCACACGGCATTAATCACAGAGAACAGGACGAGCACTAGTGAATACGAAAAATCCCACAGTGTTAATCATATCTCACAGGTAGAGCCCTGGCTTATTTCAGCTAAATGTTTCCCCAGCAGCTTCCTTCCATGTCTGCTCCTTTTGACTTCAGTAAATGAAATGCTTGGAATAAAATAAATCATACAGGCATCCTATTCCGCACTAGGAGTCTTAGTAAATATGTTAAAAATTCCACAAAGCAACACAAACATATGTGCACTTTTATTTTGTCCAATTTCTTCCCACCCACGTCCAAATTTTCTAACCACCCTTTCTTTTCTGATTCTTGCTGGACTGGACTGCCAGGGTCCCTCTGCTAGGTTGCCCTTCATGGGTGATATTATTGACAGGCTTTGTGACTTGGACGTGAGGCAGGGAGAACATCACAACCAAGCCTGATGCAGTCACCCAGTATTAATACATTAGAGACCAGCAGCAGGGGTCAATGGATAATAATTAGGGGCAAGACCTCTGGTTGAATATTTAACCCTCACCTAGCCCAAGGATGCTGAGAGTAACAAGAGTGCTGCCACTATTAATCTAGCTGGAATTGGATAATCCAGCACAGGCTTGGAACCAAACCTAGACATTCCTAATCTGTATGCCGCGATTGGAAGCAGGCAGAACATTTAGCAACTGACACATTGGGGGAACAAGGCAAATTAACATTTTTTTAATGAGTAAGAGATTTTTAAAAGTAAGAGGTGCACAATTTGTTGTTTCAGAGACCTAGCTGGGTCCTAAACAAGTTTCCAGACATTTAGTCAATATTTCCTTCTTTATCAATTGCTCTTCTGGGTACTATCATTTGAAATATTAACATAATTGATCCGTCTTCTGTGTTTAATCCTGGGTCAAATTTCCTCAGAAAAGATGGCTGTGGTAAAGGTCACTTGAACCCTTGTTTAGTGGGTGCTACAGGCTGAACATTTTTTGTAAATGCCTGGACTCCATCTGCAATTAATATCCATGACATCAGGGTCAATTGATTTCTTAGGCCTGTTTAATACTGTGGTGGAGGCTTTCATTCCCAGTGGGCGACAACTGACCTGCTGAGTTCCAGTTAGCTGATCTGTTTTGATAATGTCACGATATTAGAAAGGAGCCCACTTTTAGGGTTCACTAGTCTGCTGCTGAACTATAGTTCAGTTAGACCCCAACACTAAAACCGAACCTAACAAGCAAAACATAAAGACAAATCTCCAAATTCCCCTCTTCTCCAAAAAATTCCTTTTATTCTTTCATGGAAGAACTTGTCAAAGTCACACATGCACATGTCAGCCGTGGTGCAGTAGGTAGCAGTCTCTCTGCTGAGTCAGATGATTGTGGGTACAAGTCTCACTCCAGAGACTTGAGCACAAAATCCAGGCTGACACTTTAGTGCAGTACTGAGGGAGTGCTGCACTGTCTGAGGTGTTATCTTTTGGATGAGGTGTTGAACAGAGGCCCCGTCTGCCATCTTCGTTGAGACAGCTTGAGGTCATAAAAGGTGCTAAATAAATGCAAGTTTTTTCACATTATCACACAACCGGGTTGACCTCAAATTCCATAGAAGCCTGTTTACAAAACAAGACAAGGGGCTGGATGAGCAGAGCATCAGTACAACTGACAAAATCAAAGGGAAAGTATTAAAACACAGAAAGTAGAATTAGGAGCAGCAATGTAAATTGTCAGCAAATGCTGTCAGCGTGGCAATGCCTTCAGCAACGTGACATGATTCTAAACTAACACCCAGAGAGAAGGTAACACAATCACTTTCCCATCCTTCATGTACATACTCCATCTGACCCCTTTCTCTCTCACCCACACACATTCTTATTATCAATTTCACAGACAATGATTAACCAGAAGAAGTGTCCCTTCTCTGTGAACTTGTTAAATGATCACGTGGGCTGTTTTGATATATAGACGCCATCATTGAAAGTAATGACCTGACCGCTCACACATCAGGGAGCCCTTTCCTTCTTTTTATCCACAACCCAGGGAGGCTGTGGACTTCCTCCATTTATGAAGTTAAGTTCAAGGACAGCTATAAACCCGTCTATTGTTTTCAGGCTGTGTCAATTTTTAGTGAGGGTCTTTAACTGCAGTCGTTCCAATGAATTCAGAATACTCCATGTCTGCAAAAAGGTTCTCTGTCGTTCAGTGCAGGCTGTGCGTGCCAGGTTTGTATCATCTCACCATTGCGTTATATTTATGTACACCAGCCACGTAACACCAACCTATTTTCCTGGGCTATGGGTCATTCGTCCTTTAGGGGAGGCTTCAGGCGTGATCCCTGCCATGAAGAAGAAGCCGGCCACTGTAAGGTCACAGGATTTTAGCAGTACGACTGCCGCTGAAGCTATAATTAATCTACTCTGACTTGGCCTCTGGCACTGAGTGCTCTGATGTAAATTAGTTAACATAAACCACTGGGCCCCGTGTGCATTGTCCCAGATAACAGGCCCGACCTGAAGCCACACGCGACAGGGGGTTGTTGGGTTAAAATATTGACAGCGTGGTACTCACCTTGTCCACATTACACTCGTGCTTCATGCCATTTTAGTAGGCATGTTTTGGCAGTGTGCAAGGCTCAGGGGCCTCATTGACATGCAAATGTCTGAGTATAATGACATCAATTGGACCGCGATACTATTTTGACCCTGGTCCACGTGGCTTGCACTCAGTGCCAATTGCACTCTGGCTGCTTGTGAGAAGGCTTCGGGGCCAGAAGAGGTCCAGGTAATTAAAATGATTTTTATTTTATGAAGATTTGCTTGTGGGTCAGGAGGAGCAGAGGTGCTTCTCCAGGCCACACTAGGCCTATTAACGCTTCAGCTGTCCTGAGCTTCCCCAGCTCACAATCATATACAGAGCCCTCCGCTTATCTGACACTATGGGGACCATTCCCGCAGAGCCCCAGCAGCAGTCTCCCAGTAAATTTGTCCTAATCCAGAGGTTTGGGCAGGAGTCGGCACTGAACTATGTTAATGAGGCTGGAGAGTTAAAATGGGACGCATCCTGATGAATCGGTGCATGTCTGCAACTCTCCCTGTCAATCCCTGCACTCACTTATCATCCCAGGTTAAAAAGCAGGGCTAACCTGCTCAATTGCCCTCATCGCTAAATCAACTTTTACATCCCATCACCAATCCATGAGTAATTCATTAGTAATTCAGCCACTGCTGCTGTTAATAGCAACTTAACTTTGAATACTATGAATGTGCATGGCTGTGTCTACCTTCAGTGTTATCCATCTTTCTGATTTGAACTCAAAGAATAAAAAGAAGTGGCTTTTTCAATTTCCATGTGCTGTCATTGATCTGTTGGAGCAGAGACCTGACAGTCTGGAAACAGTAATGGATTACTAAAAGCACATGCGATTGGGAGGAGAGGAAAGGCTATTTAATATTCTCTGAGCCACATGGGGAAGGTAATATATACTGTTTTCATCATCACAGAAATGTAAATTAAAGCAATCTTTAAAATTCAAAAGCTTATTTATCTATACACCCTTTTTGGTCTCCCTCTCCAGCAGAAAACACGGCGCTGACCTTTGTGTATAAGAATTAGACCCACAACCTAACTCATTCTTCATATTCCAATAGGAATGACAAAGCAATTATTTCGTACACATTCTCTTTGTTCTTTTTTAAATTGAGACCAACTTTCCCTTGTTCCGGGCTCCTTTTGAGCTTACATAATTGTCATATATACCTCAAGGTGAGATTGCAGCTATCAGATGGTTGTAAAGTGTCTTTTATTTTTAACTAATCATTACCATGAACTGCTTTGATATATTTACCTTTTCCCTCCTCCTTACAGTTCTCTCTTTTCCTCTCCTACAAGTACGGACTTATATATCCACGGGCACCTGGATCTCTCCAGTACCTTGTCCAAATTACCATTCTTCATCCATTATGACCACATCCCAGTTTTGGTTTAGCCAATTTTCCATCCATCTCAGAAGCTTGCCTGCGATTCTTGGTACAATTATATCCCATGATAATATGAAGGATTATTCAAGGTTATGATACTGGACTAGTAAACCAGAGGTCATGTGTTCAGGTCCCAGAATAACTGCGAAAGCCATGGTAAAACCCAACTGGATCACCAATGGCCTTGGTGCCTTCATCAACCCGAGCCGAGATGACACCATATCCTCTCCACCACAAAGACCACCTACTTCAGTTCTGATGAAAGGTCACAGACCTGAACTGGTAACTCTGTTTCTCTCTCCACCGATGCTGCCAGACCAGCATTTTCTGTTCTAACCTCAATCATGCCTTTAATACATCAAGACTGAATTATTCTGCTCTGCCTCTCATCTTCCATTCTCCATAAACTTCAGCTGAACTCTGCTGCCTACTTCCTATCCCGAATCAAGTCCTAGTCACCCATCAACCCTGTGCTCAATGATCTTTGGCTCCTGGTCCCCTAATGACTCAAGAACACAAGAAATAGGAGGAGGAGGAGTATACCATATGGCCCATCGAGCCTGCTCTGCCATTCAATACGATCATGGCTGATCTTTGGGCTTCAACTCCACTTTCCCACCCATTTCCAATATCCCTTGATTCCCTGAGAGATCAAAAATCAGTTTATCCCAGCCTTAAATATATTCAATGATGGAGCATCCACAACCCTCTGAGGTACAGAATTCCAAAGATTCACAACCCTTTGAGTGAAGTAATTTCTCCTCATCTCAGTCATGAATGATTGGCCCCTTATCCTGAGACTGTGCCCATGTGTTTTAGATTCCCTGATCAGCAGAAACAATCTCACACTGTCTACCCTATCCAGACCCTTCAGAATCCTCATTTCTCATTCTTCTAAACTCTAGAGACTATAGGCTCAATTTACTCAGCCTCTCATCATAGGACCACCCATTCATCCCAGGGACCAATTTAGTGAATCTTTGCTATACCGCCGCCAAAGCAAGTATATCCTTCCTTAAATATGGAGACCAGAACTGCACACAGTATTCCAGATGTGGTCTCACCAAAGCCCTTTACAATTGTAGCAAGACTTCTTTATTCTTGTATGCCAATCCCCTTGCAATAAAGGCCAATATGTCATTTGCCTTTCTAATTGCTTGCCGTACCTGCATGCTAATTTTCTGTGTTCCTTGCACGAGCACACCCAAGTCTCTTTGAACAGCAACATTTAAACGTTTCACACCATGCAAAAAATATTCTGCTTTTCTATTTTTATAACCAAAGTGAATAACTTCACACTTCCCCACTCTATCTGCAATCATGTTTCCCACTCACTTAATCTGTCTATATCTCTTTGCAGCCTGTCTGTATCCTCCCGCAGCTTACCTTTCCACCTAGCTTTGTACCATTAGAACACTTAGATACATTATTCGCTGTCTCTTCATCTAAGTCATTAAGATAGTGTAAATAGCTGACACCCTAAAACTGATCCTTGGGGCTAGTCACACCCTGCCAATTTGAAAATGCTCCATTTATTCCCACTCATTGTTTCCTGTCTGTTAACCAATCCTCTATCCACGCTAATATATTACCCCCAGCTCCATGAGCCCTTATCTTGTCTATTAACCTTTTGTGTGGCATCATATCAAATGTATTTTGGAAATCTACATATACTACATCGACTGATTCCCCTTTATCTATCCTACTAGTTACATCCACGCTCTGGAAGTGGTTCAAGAGTTCACCTACCTAGGCTCAACTATCACCAGTAACCTGTCTCTAGATGCAGAAATCAACAAGCGCATGGGTAAGGCTTCCACTGCTATGTCCAGACTGGCCAAGAGAGTGTGGGAAAATGGCGCACTGACACGGAACACAAAAGTCCGAGTGTATCAGGCCTGTGTCTTCAGTACCTTGCTCTATGGCAGCGAGGCCTGGACAACATATGTCAGCCAAGAGCGACGTCTCAATTCATTCCATCTTCGCTGCCTCCGGAGAATACTTGGCATCAGGTGGCAGGACCGTATCTGCAACACAGAAGTCCTCGAGGCGGCCAACATCCCCAGCTTGTACACGCTACTGAGTCAACGGCGCTTGAGATGGCTTGGCCATGTGAGCCGCATGGAAGATGGCAGGATCCCCAAAGACACATTGTACAGCAAGCTCGCCACAGGCATCAGACCCACCGGCCGTCCATGTCTCCGCTTTAAAGACGTCTGCAAACGCGACATGAAATCCTGTGACATTGATCACAAGTCGTGGGAGTCAGTTGCCAGCGTTCGTCAGAGCTGGCGGACAGCCATAAAGACAGGGCTAAAATGTGACGAGCCGAAGAGACTTAGTAGTTGACAGGAAAAAAGACGCAAGGGGAGAGCCAACTGTGCAACAGCCCCGACAAACAAATTTCTCTGCAGCACCTGTGGAAGAGCCTGTCACTCTAGAATTGGCCTTTATAGCCACTCCAGGCGCTGCTTCACAAACCACTGACCACCTCCAGGCGCGTATCCATTGTCTCTCGAGATAAGGAGGCCCAAAAGAAAGAAAGAAAAAGAAAGTTACATCCACAAAAAACTTTTAATAAATTTGTCAAACACGATTTCCCCTTTCGTAAAACATATTGACTTGTTCTAATCATACTATACTTCTTCAAGTGCATTGTTAAAACTTCCTTAATAATAGATTCCAGCATTTTCCCAATGACTGATGTCAGGCTACTGGCCTATAGTTAGTTCCCTGTTTTCTCTCTCCCTACCTTCTTGAAAAGCAGTGTTACATTTGCCAACTTCCAATCTGATGGTACTGTTCCTGAATCTAAGGATTTTGAGAAAACCATAGCTAGCACTTCCACTATCTCTACAGCTATCTCGTTTAGAACCCTGGAATGTCCCAGGGATTTGTCGTATTTAACTCCCTTAAGTTTCTCAAATTCTTTTTCTTTGCTGATATCAATTACCTTAATTCCATACCGTAATTCCAATTTAAAACTCTTATCCTAATGTTTAAATCCCTTCATGACCCTCCCTATCACTGTAACTTCTTCCAGCCCTACCATTCGCATCCCCCTCCCTAACCTCGTCAAATCTCATTTTTCATCAACTCTGGCCTCTTGTACATCCTCCCCTCCTTTCGTCCCACAATTGGTGATCATGCCTGCAGGTGCTTAGGCCCCATGTTGTGCAATTCCTTTCCAAAACCTCTCCGCCTCGCTACCTTCCAGTATTGCTTTAAGATCCTCCTTAAGATCTATCTCTTTGACTCAGCTATTGGTCACCATTCCTAATTTCTCTTTCTTTGGCTAAGGGTCCATTTTTTTGTTAAGCCTCTCTGAAATGCCATGGGACATTTTTCTATGTCAAGATCACTATGCACATATCGTTACTCAGTCTGACCTACGTTTAACTCCAACTACATGGTTGACTGTTAATGCCCTCAGGACAACTAGAGATGGGCAATAAATACTACCTTGCCAGTACCACCCGCATTTGAAGAACACTTTTAAAAAACTGATCAGATTAATGGGCTTCGTCTTGAAGGCTAGTATTTCAATGAGATGTGTTAAGTAGTGTCTTGTATTGATCATTCTACTTTAGCGGAGCTTCATTTCATTGTTGGTGGCTAGGCACACAGTAGAGGGAAATCGTCAGGGCCGGATGAAATGTACCCCAGGCTGTTAAAAGAAGCAAGAGAGGAAATAGTGGAAGGTCTGACCATCAGTTTCCAGTCCTCACTGGATACAGGTGTGGTGCCAGAGGATTGGAGAATGCTAATGTTATAACCTTTGCTTAAAAAGGGAGCGAGGGACAGACTGAATAATTACAGGTCAGTCAGGCTAACCTCAGTAGTGGGAAAATTATTGGAATCTATTCTGAGAGACAGGATAAACTGTCACTTAGAAAGGCACAGGTTAATCAAGTATAGTCAGCATGGATTTATTAAATGAAGATCTTGTTTGACCAACTTGATCGAATTTTTTGAAGAAGTAACAAGGAAGATAGATGAGGGTACGGCAGTTGATGTGGCCCACATGGCTTTTAGCAAGGCTTTTGACAAGGTCGCACATGGCAGACTGGTTAAAAAAATAAAATCCCATGGGACCAGGGAAATGCAGCAAGGTGGGTACAAAATTGGCTCAGTGGCAGGAAATAAAGGGTAATTGTTGACGGGTGTTTTTGCAACTGAAGGGCTGTTTCGAGTTGTGTTCCACAGGAATCAGTACTTGGTCCCCTGCTTTTTGTGGTACATATTAACAATTTGGACGTAAATGTAGGGGAAATGATCAAGAAGTTTGCAGACGACACAAAAATTGGCTGTGCGGTAGATAGCGAGGAGGATAGCTGTAGGCTGCAGGAAGATATTGATGGTCTGGTCAGATGGGCAGAAAAGTGGCAAATGGAATTCAATCTGGAGAAGTGTGAGGTGATGCATTTGGGGAGGTCAAACAAGGCAAAGGAATGCATGATTAATGGGAAAATACTGAGAAGTGGAGAGGAAGTGAGAAACCTTGGAGTGAATGTCCACAGATCCCTGAGGTAGCAGGACAGATCGATAAGGTGGTTAAGAAGGCATATGGAATAATAAAATGCCTTTATTAGCCGAGGTATAGAATATAAGAGCAGGGAGGTTATGTTGGAACTATATAACTCATTGGTTAGGCCACAACTTGAGTACTGTGTGCAGTTCTGGTCATCTCATTACAGAAAGGATGTAATTGCACTAGAGAGGGTGCAGAGGAGATTTACAAGGATGTTGCCAGGACTGGAAAAATGCAGCTATGAGGAAAGATTGGATAGGCTGGGGTTGTTCTCCTTGGAACAGAGAAGGCTGAGGGGAGATCTGATTGAAATGTTCAAAATTGTGAGGGTTCTGGATAAAGTGGAGGTGAAGGGTCTATTCACCTTAGCAGAGAGGTCAGTGACTAGAGGGCATAGATTTAAAGTGATTGGTAGAAGAATTAGACGGGAGATGAGGAAAATCTTTTTCACCCAGAAGATGGTGGGGGTCTGGAACTCACTGCCTGAAAGGGTAGTTGAGGCAGAAACCCTAAAATCATTCAAAAGGAGTCTGGATATGCACCTCAAGTGCCATAATCTGCAGGGCTGCGGACCAAATGCTGGAAGGTGGGATTAGAATAGGTGGATCGTTTTTCGGCCTGCACAGACACGATGGGCCAGGTGGCCTCTTTCTGTGCCTTAAACTTTCTATGATTCTATGATATTGTTTTAGCAGGTCTTCAGAGAATCACCATTACCAGTTCAACCAGCAGTGTCGTCATTAGGATTTCAGTAAAGCGTAATGATGGCTGGGCAAAGTTTTCACGCTGTACCCACGATCTGATCACACACATCGCCACAATTAGAAATTAGGTTGATTCCAGTGAGATCATATAGAGCTGCATAACATTAGGGAAAGCTCCTGGGAGATCCAGGTTTGTCATTGCTGTTGGTAGCAATTAGAGGCAATGCATTGAGAATAGCACATAAGAAATATATTGGCCAAACATTAAAGTGTATTGGCATAAGCAATATGTTTAATAAACTCACTGAGAACATGGCACAGGAACGGTCCCTACAGATTGAAAGAGAATTCTTCCACAGAAAATTACAACTAAGTTTGTAGTTATATTAACTGAGTCCATCAAGGTGATTTTAGGTCTGACAGTTTCTGAACTGCAGCCCAATGAAACCGACCACATTCCTCCCTGCTCTCATCTCTCCAATTGCTCATTAAATATATCCTCGAATACCCAGGAGATTTTTCATAACTTTCCATATGCAAACATCTGCAGTACTGCATTCAATTTTGAGTACAGCACCTCAGGAAGGATACATGGTGGGGGTACGGCACATTTTCACCAGAATGATAACGAGGCTTAGAGAGCAGGTTGCATAAACTCATCTTGCATTCACTTGAGTACAGAAGATTGAGAGATGATCTGATTGAGGTGTTTTAAATGTTAAAAGGTTTTATTGGGTAGATAGAGGCAAACGATTTCCCCTGACAGGAAAATCAAGAACAAGAAGACATAGTCTTAAAATTAGAGCCAGGCCAACTTAAGGAGGGAAAACAGGAAGCATTTTTTCCACACAGAAGGTGTTGGAAATCTGGAATTCTCTCCCAAAACAGCTGTGAATGTTGTAACAATTGGAGCTTTCAAAGTCCTGTAAGCAACAAGCTTGGTGGTGATGCCCTACATAATAAATTACTTCCAAGACTCACACATGGCTAGCTGACAGCACCCATCAAACTGTGCTGCAATGGGAATTGTGCCTTCAGAAAGAATTTTGTCTTCGCACATCTCTCAGAAATATCCCAATGTGCTTCACATATACTGAATTACTGCCATTGTGGAGAGGAGAAAACTGGCAAAAACAAAGATTTAAAAGGCGAAGGAGCAAAATTTCAAAAGGTGTTAATCTAAGCGGAAATCTGCATTATTCAACTGAGATGATCTACACTCCACATAACATTCTCATAGCCCCAACAGAGTATAACCTTTGTCCTCCACAGAACAATTCATCTTAAAGTATTTTATAACTATTAGAAAGACTAACTATTATTGAGAAATACATTTCAATGAACAGAAAGCATTGTAAAGCTGCTTGAGCTTGACATTTGATTTGCAAATGTTGTTATCTTCAGCGCATTGCATTGTTGGGGGGAAATGCTGGATGATTTGATTGGGTTCAGTGTTGCTGACCACTCTCACGAGTGGACCCCAGGAAAATCCACATGGAGGATGGTTGTGTGTTGTAGAAAACTGGGAAGGGGTTGCAGGGTCTGGGCCAAATGGAAGGAGGTCCTTGGGGGTCGAGGAGAATTAAGAGAGGTTGCATGAAGAACTCCTGGAGAATAATGTTTTTGAGAAGTTAGTGAAAGAGCATGAAGAATAGAAGACTTTGTAAATTCCTCACCTTGAAATTTTAGAATATTGCTTTCCTGCATGAAGGAAAGCTATGCTCCCGACCATAACCTGTATATTTATTATGATCGAGGCAACACATTCTAGGTATCTACGGCCCTCTAAATAGCACACTAGTACATATGCATTATCCTGTGTTAACAAACTGCTAGATATGTATTATGCTCCAGATCACATACTCCTAGGTACTGATTACTCTCAATGTAACACACTCGAGGGTAGCTGTTATCCTTTATGTAGTGTACTCCTGAGTATCAATTATCCTTCATATAACACATTCCTATGACAGGTAACAACATTTTACTGAAAACTAACACACATTGTTATACATAAGCACATATTCAAATCGCTTAAAAACAAATTACTACAAGTGCTTGTGAATAGTATCCATTGAAAATGCTTCATCAAAAGTTTTGTGCTGGTCCATTTCTGACAATCTTAATCAGATTGCCTCAGGCCCCTAACTGAATGAATATTTAAAGCATAAATTAATTTGTATATATTCATCCTCACTGTGTGACCCAAGTTGCTTGATTTAGCTGTGAAGAACTCAGTGTCAACTTGAGCTTTTCTGCTTTCATATACATAATGTTCCCAGGAAGCTGGGACTTGCACATTTTTCATTAGAGTCATGGAGTCATTCTTTAAGAAAAATTAATCATTCCATTAAAATGGTCCAACATTTGACACAGCCGAATCATAAACAGGAACACTGGTGTAGGAGAATGTCAGGCCAAGGTGGGAACTCCAATGCTTGCATCCCTCGGTTGGCTGCCAGTACACCAAGTAGAAACAGGCATATTGGCCACACCAGTGGTGGATGTGAGGCCCACCTGGAGGTAGAAGTTTGGATTGTGACTTTAAAGAGACAGGCTATTTTAAACACAGTTCTGTCTTCGCAACAGATTGTTTTCTCAAAGTGTAGTAGCAATCTGCCCTAAGGCACATCTTCTGCTTACTTCTCCACGCTTCGCAGTCCTGTGCTTTCCTCTTCAGTTGCTCATTGGAGCCTCCCATTTTTATTTTCCATGAGAAATGAGCAATATGACTAGGGAAAAGTACATGAGGTGGTTTCCTGTTGCCTTCCTCATGTGCGCTTTAAAGGAAATACAAGTCCTTTTCCCAAAGGTTCCTCCATCTGTATGCTGCCCTTGTCCCTCTAGGTTCTCGCTCTTCTGCCATCACCACCGAAAATCCACTGGTTCTGCCATTGGCCATGGTTCGTAACCTTGAGCTTGGGACCCTTGCCTGGGCCTGGGGCAACACACAAAAGGGCAAGGACGACCACCCCCCTGAGATCTCCAATGACCCTGATACCCTATTTCTCAAGGTTATCTCTTATTAGGCCACCTATTAAGCCATAAACATTCGCTTTGTCTGTTAAATGTTGTTATAGTTTTGTCATTCTAATAATAACAGCATGACTTACCAAGAGCAACACTGCAGCAAATCTGCTAGTTAACAGATAATTCTTGTATGTTAATTGTTTTAACAGCCCAACCAATTTGGTGGGAGCTTCATTGAGGTTCTGCCTGAGGACCGTAATATCATGCTGACATTTGACACTGAAAGAGCACTATAGAAGGGAGGCTATGACAACATCCACAGAGGTAATCAAAGCTCTCTAATAAAGCTATACACTGAATATAAGAGAGTGTTTATCAACATTTTTGTGGCTTTAAACAAGACCGAATGAGCGGGTGATTACACAGTGGGGTACTACCATATGAACATCAAGCCACATATTCAAAATAGGATAAAGCCTGCATGAATATAATGAAGAGATGAAACTATAAGGGACAAGAAATTGGGATTGTTTGTGTTACGTTCTCGCCAGTTTGCTGGATATATCTGTTTTATCTCCAAAGCAATGCAGATAACACACTTGTATTAAATCAGCAACTGGTTTATTTACAGTACTTTAAAATATCTCAGAACTTACAAGATTTCAATATCTCTATCAGAACACTCTTGTAGTTACCAGAACATTCCAGCCTGCCATTTCAGTTTCAACAATTCTTAAACTCCACCCATAGGCTTAAGTAATCAAACACAGTGAACACTGATCAGTGAACAGACTAATGCAATCAAACCCAGATCAATCAAATACGACAGTTTGTGCCTGTTTTTGGGAAGTTACAAGTGTCCTTAGAGCTCCAAAATGGTGTCTACAGTGCATGCGTACACTTGTGAGGCAAATTGTGTCAATGCCATAACGGTGAGGGAATTAGCGTGCACACGGAACGTCTGCCAGTAGTATGCAGAGCAGGCAAATCATATTGTCAGTCATAGTGAAATGCATTAACATGTGTTCAGCTGCAAGAAGGATTCCCACAAGTTCTATTTAAGGGAATCAATAACTATCTGCAGGTTAGTTTCTGGTTGAATTCTTCCGCTGTGGCTTTGATTCTGCAAGTGTTTGGTGATGTCTACAGATGTTTCAAGTTTACAGGAAGTGATCTGGCAAGTTCTGAAGGATTTTTTCCTGACTTAAGGATTCTATGCAAACCAGTTAATCATGAACATGGGTGCACTATTGAGCATTCCCTTGAAATGCAACATGGTTTAGAGAATGAACAGAGGCCACACACAGCAAGACAAGCTAATGAATAAAGAGGAGGAGTAGGGGGAAGGGCTCTCAGCATCTCTGCCCAGGATGTTCAAGATATTCTTCTGAGCGAAGAACAATGTGTGAGATGTCTTAGCTTCAAAAAGGAGGTCTTCACTGAAACCTGTCACCTGCTGCAGCCACAACTGCATCATCAGTGCAGGGCAAGGACAGCACTGCCAGTGGCTGTTAGGCGACCGTGGTGATGACCTTTTATGTGTCTGGCTCCTTCCAGGCTGATGCTGGAGATATTTGAAATATCTCATAGTTTGCCATCCACTGTTACACAAGGGAGGTCACTGAGGCTCTGTATTCATTGAGAGCTAACTACATTTAATTCTCTCTTGCCAGAGGAAAGCAAGCGGAGTGAGCATACAGCTTCGTGAGTATTAGAAATTTATCAATGGAGTAGGGTGGCACTGACTGCAGGCTTTGCAGTACCGGATGCTACCTCTGCCCTATTCCACTCCCTCAATTTCTAGCTGGTGTGTGCCCACAGGCAGAGAAACATCCAGGTCAATACCCGGTATCCTGGAAGTAGGTATGATGGCTTCATTCTGCAGCAGTCCACTGTGTCAGCTGCATTTGAGACATCACAACAAACCAGAGGGTGGATAATGGACAACGAGGCTATCCACTGATGATTCCAGTGTGCAACCCACACACAATGCATAGCATGAATACAATGAAAACCAGGCTGTCACGAGTAAATAGACAAAAACAATGGCATTGTACAAATTTCCCTGTGCCCTAAGTTGAGCTACAAAGACCCTCCTAGAGGGATTATTTGCTGTTTGCAGCCCGTGCTGCAATGTAACCTGCAACATCAGTCATTAGATACTGCATCGTGGTTCAGTCTGCAAATGTGCAAAGTGGAAAGGATGGGTCCTAAACTCTGTGCAAATCCCTGTCCCAATTTGATGCTGGACTGTTCCACGTTCCTTGATATTGACTGCAGGCTTTCTGGCAGGCTTCCCAATGCACCAAGCATTTCGTTGTGCATACCCATCAGTGTTCTTCTGTAGACTGACCCATCAAAGTGGTCATCTGAGTCCTTTACAGCAGAACCCATGTATGACCTTGCCATCCAGAGAGCTGGCACCAGTGCTATCCTTGCCCCCTGCCATGGCTGTAGCCCACTTGTTTTCGGAGTCCCACTGTGTGCAGATCCTGCCTCTATACTATCCTTTAAATTATATGCAGTGACAGTATCTCAGCTAGTGGCTGTGAATTTGAAATCATGTGATGGTACATCTTCAACATCACAGTCTTCTCTCCCGTCATCTTCTGCATCTCCTCTGATCACGACCACACCAATTGACATTGACAGCACCGTCTCCTCCATGGAGCTTAGGACTTGCAACATGCCTAAACCCCTCTGGTTAACTCCTACTGCCTATGGCGGTGCTCCATATCAGAGAAGGGGAAGTGTGTCAGTGAATGTCATGCAATCTGTTTGACTGATAGTGTCCAAATACCTTGGAGCCAGTTCTCTCCAATGTTGTGTCATTCTTCAAAGTTTTCCAGGTCAGAGTCACTGCCAACACCTGCTCCAGCCACAATTCACCTCCCATTTAAGAAATGCAGGCCAGTTTTAAGCAGTGCAGGCTTTCTTTAAGTGGCGCTAGTGACTCAAAATATTGGCCCCCTGCTGATGTGTCCAACCAATCAACTGTGTGGTTTTTGTTGGCTGAGTGCTGAAATAATTGAAATGAACAGTACAAAGTTGGCATATGGCCTGCATCGCAATCAATGGGTGTGGTTTAATTGCACTGCAAGATCCCATGCCCATTTCAGAGGATAGCAAATTTAGCCCCCAAAGCATCCATCCCAGAGAGTAATTTCACTAAAACCACTTTTGTCTTTTCCTTCCTTGATTGCCAAAGCTGGTTTCTATGTAGCTGCCTACTCACTGATGAAATGACACATGGAGCTCATCTGTACACATTTAAACTGTTAATTCAGGAAGAAATCTCCAGGCTCTGAAAGACTTCTATTTGTCTATTTTAACTGCAGTCAATGTCTAGCTCTTGGCACTGAGTCATTGCTCTTGTTTCATCTGTATAGGAAGAAAGTGAATGCTTTCTGTTACTGGGAGAAGCCTTTACTGATCAGTTAGAATCACTGGGAGCTTTTTGTTACTCTTCCTACTTTTAACTAATGTCAGCTTTATTTTTTTATGTTAATTTTTCTGCCCATCAAAAGCAACAGAATTTTGTTCAAAACCCACTGTCAGCTCTCTCAGGTCAGGTACAGCATAGATTGCATACCTCACATCTGCAATGGTGCAGCCTCTGAGTAAGAAAAACAATTTATTGATGAATAACTTGGTGCTTTTGTATGGCAGGAGTGCAACTAAATGGAGATGCACAAGTTTCCTTCTTTCACTTGCATTCAATAGTAAAAATGTAACGTTTGGGAAACAACGTTGGATAAAAAATTTGAGCAACAGGTGAGGTTTCACGTTGCTACTATGCAGGAGCAACACATGTGGTGTTCGCCACAAACAGGATGCTGCCGCCAAGCCAAAAATATATTCTGCCTGTCACACAATGAGTAATGTGATGTATGGTTTACAATGCCAGTGTGATGCTAGGTATATAGGCCGTACATCCCAAAGATTGGCGGATCGTATCAAACAACATGTCCATTCCGCTTTTCGCAATGGGTAAGCTACCCAACTAGCCCATACTTGCAAAACTCAAAACACAGTGTCCAACATTAGATGTGATTCCGCGGTTGGATGACATTTGCTAAATAATCCTCAGTGTGCTAAGAATTATGCTGACAACCAATTTAAGATTGTCAGTTGGGCTCGCAGTGTGGCACATTTGCGCATACAGGAAGCTACGTATATTAATACACAGGACCCTGTTTTTTGCAGAGAGAAAGAACATTAATGATTTAGACGTGAGTGTACACATTAATGATTTAGATGTGAATATAGGAGGTATGATCAGTAAATTCGCAGATGACACAAAAATTGGTGGTGTCGGAAATAGTGAGGAGGAAAACCTTAGATTACAGGACGATATAGGTGGGCTGGTAAGACAGGCAGAGCAGTGGCAAATGGAATTTAATCCTGAGAAGTGTGAAGTGATGCATTTTGGGATGACTAACAAGGCAATGGAATATACAATGGATGGTAGTACCCTAGGAAGTACAGAGGGTCAGAGGGACCTTGGTGTACTTGTCCATAGATCACTGAAGGCAGCAGCACCGGGAGATAAAGTGGTTAGGAAGGCATATGGGATACTTGCCTTTATTAGCCGAGGCATAGAATATAAGAGCAGGGAGGGTATGATGGAGCTGTATAAAACACTAGTTATGTCACAGCTGGAGTACTGTGTATAGTTTTGGTTGCCACACTATAGGAAGGATGTGATTGCACTGGAGAGGGTGCAGAGGAGATTCACCAGGATGTTGCCTGGGCACGAGCATTTCAGCTATGAAGGGAGATTGGATAGGCTAGGGTTGTATTCCTTAGAACAGAGGAGGCTGAGGGGGGACCTGATTTAGGTATACAAAATTATGAGAGGCATAGATAGGGTAGATAGGAAGAAACTTTTTCCCTTAGCGGAGGTGTCAATAACCGGGGTGATAGATTTAAGGTAAGGGGCAGGAGGTTTAGAGGGGATTTGAGGAAAAATGTTTTCACCCAGAAGATGGTTGGAATCTGGAACACACTGCCTGAAGGGGTGATAGAGGCATGAACCCTCACAACATTTAAGAAGTATCTAGATGAGCACTTGAAACGCCATAGCATACAAGGCTATGGGCCAAGTGCTGGAGAATGGGATTAGAATAGATAGGTGCTTGATGGCCGGCACGGACACGATGGGCAGAAGGGCCTATTTCTATGCTGTATAACTCTATGACTCTATGACTCTAACATGTACACACATTGTGCCTGTTTCAGCTAAACAAATTAAGTGACATTCGCTGGTTCATTCCTCAGGGCAATGCCTTGACCAAACAGACAAGCTGCCTGGTTTAAATTTCAGACAAAGCTTGGCAGTTAACTGTCAGTCACCATAAACTGGTCATTCTCCATGGCAATGCCTCTACCAATCAGTGTCCACTTGCCAACCAATCATCACTCTCTTCTCATGCAGTATAAATTTGTTGCTTTCCCTTACTTTGGTATTCTTTCAAATTGTCCTGATGAGAGCAAGATGAAAAGCTTTAACAAAATGTCCCTATTTTAAGCAATACTCAAGTTCTGTATACTTCCAAGCAGCCATTATTGAACAATCTTTATTCACACCTCCCCAAAACAGAGAGGGCAGCAGACAGGGCAGTATAACAAATTGCTCAGCTATTACATATACTACATCCAGAGGCTATAGTTTGAACATAGGAACATAGGACTTAGGGGTAGGAGTAGGCCATTCGGCCTTCAAGCCTGCTCTGCCACTCGATAAGATCATGGCTGGTCCGGTTGTGGTCTCAAGTCCACTTTCCTCTCTTTCCCCCCCATAACTCTTGACTCCCTCGTCTACCAAAAATCTATCTAACTCAGCCTTGAATAAATTCAATGACCCAGCCTCCACTGCTTTCTGGGAAAGAGAATTCCACAGACTAACAACCCTCTGAGAGAAAAGAATTCTCCTCATCTCTGTCTTATTCTTAAATGGTGTCCCCTAGTTCTAGCCTTCTACAGTGGTGAGGCAAAGATTTGTGGTCATGATGTCCCATAAGGTGAGGCCCTATCTCACCATAATATCATGAAGTATAGATCCATAGCGGGAAACACCATTCTGCCCATCATGCCAGCTCCATCAAGAGTTCATATAGGATTATTCAACCATGGACTTCCCCTCCACATCACCTGTGGTCCCTTGCTTTAGGAAACATCAAATTGCTTTCCTTAGCTCCCCTCAAAAATAATCAGGAAGTTGTATTATTAGTATCTCTATAAATCTCAAACACTGCTGTCATATTGATTCAGCTCTTTTAAAGCTGTCAAATTGCCTCCACGTCAACTAACTTCTCCTGGAGTCTCCTCCACACATTCACTATCCCTAGAAAGAAAAATTATATTCCAATCTCTTGACTTTGTACTCATGTCCTTTAGTCCTATACTCATTATCCAATTTAAGATAATTGTTTTTACTTTCACCTTGTCTACACTTTCCACTATTTATATGCTTTGGCAAAGGGCCATTGATTTCTACGGAAAAATGAGTAGGAACCGTTGAACAGTCCTCCAGAACATGTACAAATATTTGCCTGGTCTTGAGGGCATTAGCTATGAGGAGAGGTTGGATAAACTCGGATTGTTTTCACTGGAACGACGGAGGTGGAGGGGCGACATGATAGAGGTTTACAAAGTTTTGAGTGGCATGGACAGAGTGGATAGTCAAAAGCTTTTTCCCAGGGTGGAGGAGTCAGTTACTAGGGGACATAGGTTTAAGGTGCGAGGGGCAAAGTTTAGAGGGGATGTGCGAGGCAAGTTGTTTACACAGAGGGTGGTGAGTGCCTGGAACTTGCTGCTGGGGGAGGTGGTGGAAGCAGGTACGATAGCGACGTTTAAGAGGCATCTTGACAAATACATGAATAGGATGGGAATAGAGGGATACGGTCCCCGGAAGTGCAGAAGGTGTTAGTTTAGACAGGCATCAAGATCGGTGCAGGCTTGGAGGGCCGAATGGCCTGTTCCTGTGCTGTACTGTTCTTTGTTCTTTGAATAATCAGTTTGGGTGGGCTACCGTTAGTGGTATCCCTCTTTTAAGGGGATTCTTGATGTATGTTTCTGCTGGCCTTCATGTTACCTGCTATTTTATGCATTACCCTACATTTATCGAATTAAAACCCATCTTTCATCTACATAATTGGTCAAAATCTTTCTTCCGAACAGCGACACTTCTTTCTGTTTTAACTGTCCCACTGAGATCTGTGCCATCAGCAAATTTCGTAGAACCACTTACATTTACAGCACAGGGAGGCTATGCAGCATACCATGGATATGCTGACCCTTTCCTAGGGCAGTCCAAAACTATTCTAACTCTCCTACTCCTTCCTAGAGCCCTGCATGTTCTTTTAGACCCACATGCAAGCACCCTGTTGTCAATTCATTCACAAATATTGTAAGTAGGAGGGTTCCAAAATGGATCTCTGTGAAACAACACTGATTATACTTTTTCCCAGGCACAGAATTTTACGTTTACCTTTGTCCTTTGTCTCCTGATGCCAAGCCAATTCTCAATCCATCTAGGCAAATTTTCATCTATTCCATCTATTTCTGTCAGTCTCACATGAGGAATTTTATCAAATGTCTTTTAAAAGTCCAAATAAATTACATTTAGTGGCTTATCCATGGTACTTTTGGACAACCCCTTGGCAACTGGTTATAGAGTATATTGGCAGAGGCTTAGCAACAGATTTACAGCCTATCCTTGCAGCTGGGAAAATTGCATGTGGCCAATAATGGGAGCGGAAAAGAGAAAATAATTAAATGGCAATGTTTTTTCTTAAATTTTTATATGCAGTGACAGCAACCAATAATGGTGTAATGTCTTTGTTGCACCACCAATTGTGTTACATCATTTACAACCATCAACATGTTGTGCAAGATAACCTACCAGTGCTCCCTTTTAAATCAGTAGTTTTAATGGTCTACGATAACAGGTGCTGTGTGGAGGGGAGTTACAAGGCTGTAATTCAGTCAAGGGCTCTATTGATGTCATAAACAGCTCCACTGCTTTATGAATGTCAGCATACACTTTGGAGAGTGAATTAGAGCTTTTAACTACCGCCACAACATCTGGTATTCTCTAATGTGAATCAACTAGGACTTCAAATTGAATAAATTAAATCTGAAACTTGCTACATTGCAGGAAGCAATACAAGTATAGAAGGAGTGAGCACTATGAAGAGATTGATATTGGCAGTTTGGGTGTGTGGGGGGGTGGTTGCTTGGAAGGGGGAAGAGAGGGTGTTGAGGGGCCACCTGTGGGTGAGGTTGTAATCACCAACTGCTTTGTTGATGAAGCAGAAGACCAATGCTAGGCAATCCACCGCAAAGTACAATAAGGACCACTTAGTGTACATTATATATTAATCATTCACAACTACAGGACAAGCAATTTATACCAGAGAAATACTCCTAGCTCCTATATACACCACAACCAGAGAAGTGTTTTTATGTGTATTTGTGAATTTTTAATGAGAAAATGTTTAATAAATATTAGTCATTAGAGGATACAAATAACTGATATCTTTTATATGAGAAACTTATGAGTTGGAAATAAGTATAAATTAATTTTAAACATCTAAATCAACATTTTACTTTTAAGTTGTCTCAACAACAGTATTTTTAAAAATCCAATAAATAATTATAAAATATAATAATGTTTATGTCATCTTTTCTGATTTTTTAAAATTTTAAGGATGTTATTATTGAAACGATGAGAAAAGGAAATGTTCTGTTTGACAGTGTGAGGGAGCCACAGAAACCTGCACAGTTCAAAAGTCACTATTGCCAGAGGTCTCTGGGTTAATGACTGCACCAATTCTAATATTAATACAGTGCTATCAAGCCATCGGACAGTGTAACTCCTCAACTGCAATTCCTAAAATTGCATCATCAGCACTCTCTTCTTAATCAGCCTTATTCAAAAAGCTCCTCCATCTTCAGCCGGATGGAGGAGGAGGCCATGGAACTGGCAGGGCAGCAAGGCGGCCTCTCCATAGCTGATGACGAGACAGGGGTGCCTACCCAAAGGAGTGAGTGAGCATTTCCTGGGGCATAAGGGTGCTTCTGCTGTAAACAGCCATGCTGCTCATCTGTTCACCACTGCATCAATGGAGCTGCACAGTCGGGGTGGCTGGAGTGTCACGATGGACAGCACTTAACCTTCAATGTCTCTGTAACTGTTCTCTCATGCAGGTCAAGATGAACAACAAGGACAAAGAGCTGGAGAGACTGGGGGAGAGCCAGACACTTCTGAGGAGATGGAGGAAGCTTCAGAGGGTGCGCCGTCACATCATTCCCCCGCATCCTCCACCAGCGCAGACACTCTCACGTCAGTGGGTATAAATCACGGTAAGATTCCGGCACACAACCTGGTGATCACATCACAGATGTGCCCGTGCATCTGACAGAGGCTGTGGCAGCTGAGGCCACTGACAGTCGGAGGACTGCTGGAGGTCAGACCCATGCTGAGCCCCAGGGTGATGACGTGCCTCTGGTGTCACCGGCAACACGGGAAATGATTCAGTGAGAGGTCAGGCAACATCTGTCAGAAATGCCAAAGGTTATATGTACCTGAGCGCAGACAATGGAGGAGCCCATCCAGGCGTTGGGCACTGCCATGTCTCTGAAGGGTGCAAGTTTGGCTTCCTCCATTGAGAGATTGGGGTCTCTCATGGAGAGCCACATCCAGCAGACCACTCAGTGGATGCCAGAGATGCGCGCAGACCTACACACCATTACATTGTCCATTAACTCTATGCAGCAGTGGCAAGGCGAGAGGGAGACAAGGCACCAGGAGTCTCCATGAGGTCCACATTCTTCTGAGGTCAGCAGGAAAGTACAAGTGTGCCTTCTAAGGGGGAGGAGCGACTGCCTCCCAAAAATGAGAGCTCTTCAGGATGTTCCTGGTGTGACAGTAGCTCCAAAGCACCTCTGCCAGTGACGCCAGCGCCTCCATCATCTCTGACAACAGAGGGGTCCCTGCACCTGTTCTGGAAGCCCTCAGTGTGCTGGGGCCCTCCAGGCTTCAGGCAGCCAGAGGACGATCAAGAAGGTCATCCCAAACCACAGGGTAGCAAGGTTAGCAACCTGCCTCCAGCTCAGCTGACAGTGAAGGGGGAGCACCACATAGGAGCACCCAGAAAAGATTTAAGAACAGCACATAAATGCACTTGGAGTTCATGGGTGAACGTTTTGTTGCATTTGGTGTCATGCGCAATAAAGAAGTTCTATTTTGTCACAACAACTCGCTCCTTTCACTAATGCCCTTCATGATGTCATTTAAACCCTGCCTCTGTGAAAGGGCTGGAAGCCAGGGACCTACTTGACCTCATCCTCACCAATCTACCTGTCACAGATGCATCTGTCCATGACAGTATTGATAGGAGTGACCACCACACAGTTGTTGTGGAGACAAAGTTCTATCTTCACATTGAGGATACCCTCCATTGTGTTATGTGGCATTATCATTGTGCTAAATGGAATAGATTTCAAACAAATCTAGCAACTAGAAACTGGGCAACCGTGAGGCGCTGTGGGCCATCAGCAACAGCATAATTGTATTCCACCACAATCTATAACCTCATGGCCCAGCATATCACTCTACCATTACTATCAAGTCAGGGGATCAACCCTAGTTCAATGAAGAGTGTAGGAGGGGACACCAGGTGTCAAAATGAGGTGTCAGCCTGGTGAAGCTACAACACAGGACTACATCCATGCCAAATAGCATAAGCAGCATGCGACAGACAGGACGAAGTGATCCCACAGCCAACAGATCAGATCTAAGCTCTGCAGTCCTGCCACACCCAGTCATGAATTGTGGTGGACAACTAAACAACTACCAGGAAGAGGAGGCACCACGAATAGTCCCATCCTCAACGATGGGGGAGCCCAGCACATCAGTGCAACAGACAAGGCTGAAGCATTTGCAACCATCTTCAGCCAGAAGTGCCAAGTGGATGATCCATCTCGGCCTTCACCTGAGATCTCCAGCATCACAGATGCCAGTCTACAGCCAATCCGATTTACTTCATATGATATCAAGAAACGGCTGAAGACACTGGATAAGGCAAAGACTATGGGCCCTGACAACATTCCGGCAATAGTACTGAAGACTTGTGCTCCAGAACTAGCTTCACCCCTAGCCAAGCTATTCCAGTCCAGCTACAACACTGGCATCTACCCAGCAATATGGAAAATTGCCCAGGTATGTCCTGTGCACAGAAAACAGGACAAATACGACCCGGCCAATTACCACCCCCCCCCCCCCCCCCACCACTTCAGTCTACTCTCGATCATCAGCAAAGTGATGGAAGATGTCGTCAGCAGTGCTGTCCAGCGGTACTTTCTCAACAATAACCTGCTCACTGATGCTCAGTTTGGGTTCCGCCAGGGCCACTCAGCTCCTGATCTTATTATAGCCTTGGTCCAAACATGGACAAGAGAGCTGAACTCCAGAGGTGAGGTAAGAGTTACTACCCTTGACATCCAGGCAGCATTTGACTGAGTGTGGCATCAAAGGAACCCTAGCAAAACTGGAGTCAATGGGAATTGGGGGAAAACTCTCCACTGGTTGGAGTGGCTTGCTATGCCACTTCAGAGGGCATTTAAGAGTCAACCACATTGCTGTGGGTCTGTAGGCCAGATCAAGTAAGGACATCAGATTTTCTTCCCTAAAGGACATTAGTGAATCAGGTGGATTTCTATAACAATCGACAATGGTTTCATGGTCACCATTAATTCTTGCCTTTAATTCCAGATTTATTAATTGAATTCAAATTCCACCATCTGTCATGGTGGGATTCAAACCCATGTTCCTTGAGCACAAGCCTGGGGCTCTGGGTTACTAGTCTAATGACATTACCACTATGCCACCGCCTCCTCTCACTGTACAATGTTCAGTACCATTCGCAACTCCTCAAATACTCAAGCAGTCGGTGTCCACATGCAGCAAGACCTGGACAATATTCAGGCTTGGACTGAAAACTGGTAAATAACATTTGCGCCACACAAATGCCAGGCAATGATCATCTCCAACAAGAGTGAATCCAACCATTTCCCCATGACATTCAATGGCATTACCATCGCTGAAATCCCACTATCAACATCCTGGGTGTTACCATTGACCAGAAACTGAACTGGACCAGCCATATAAATACTGTGGCTACAAGAGCAGGTCAGAGGCTGGGAATTCTGCGGCAAGTAATTCGCCTCCTGACTCCCCAAAGTCTGTCCATTATCTACAAGGCACAAATCAGGACTGTAATGGAATTCTCTTCATTTGCCTGGATGAGTGCAGCTCCAACAACACTCAAGAAGCTTGACACCATCCAGGATAAAGCAGCCCGCTTGATTGGCACCCTATCCACCACCTTCAACATTCACTCCCTCTACCACCAATGCACAGTGGCAGCAGTGTGTACCATCTACAAGATGCACTGCAGCAACTCACCAAGGCTCCTTCGACAGCACCTTCCAAACCCACGATGTCTATCAACTAGAAGGACAAAGGCAGCGGACACATGGGAAAACCACCACCTGCAAGTTCCCCTCCAAGCCACAGTCCATCCTGACTTGGGACTATATCGCCGTTCCTTCACTGTCGCTGGGTCAAAATCCTGGAACTCCCTAACAGCACTGTGAGTGTTCCTACACCACATGGACTGCAGCGGTTCAAGAAGGAAGCTCACTACCACCTTCTCAAGAGCAGTTAGGGATGATCAATAAATCCTGGCCGAGCCAGCAATGCCCACATCTCATGAATGAATTTTTTAAAATCCCAACTTCGAAGCTGGCCCTCCTGGGGGCCCCGAGGATGCTGATGTCCTGCAGCCGGTGCCTGGACCTCCCTTCCTCTCTGCTGCTCCTCCTCCTCAGCAGGTCTCCGAAGCCTGGATGGATGAAGCCCATGACAGGCTGCCTTTCTGTGTGCAAGGCCATCACAATCAATGGCCCCTCCCTTCTTCCCTCAGTTGTCACCTTGGAGGAGGTGGCACTTGCACATGGGACCCTGGCATGCCTCCCTCGCAGTGTGGGCACCTTTTCCCTCACTCCTCAGGCTGATTCCCAATGCTCTCTTTCCTCATCCACCCTGCCAATTGATGCTGTCTCACCCAATGCCTTCCCTTTGCAGCCAGAATTGAGCTCCCACCTCCTTGTCGCCTTCTTTAAGTAGGTGAGGCCCAAAGGCCCAGGCTTTCCATGCGCCATGAGCTAATTGCAAAATGGAGAATACAATTGCAGTCAATTGGGCTCTTAACTATCTTAATTACCTTTCTGTCGCATGGATGTGCAAAGTCAGTCCTCCATGCCGGCCACCGGCATTCAAATACGGATGGGTCGTCATGACGTCAGACTTCTGATCCAGCGCCTTCTGTCCCAATTTTGAGCCCCCCCCGCCTCTGTTCCCATCCCCAACATTCCCAAAAATTAAGCCCATGGTCTCTTGTGTCAAAGGAGCACTGCCAGGGAAGGATAATTGCCAGGACAAGAATTTCCTTGACGGCAGCCTGAGGAATGAAAAGTAGCTGATGCACGAGAAGAAATACTAGTGTTCCTCCCATCAAAAGTGGGGACCAATATGGGCCCAGGCCTGAACTCCAAAAGCACTCAACCAGTCATTGAGTCAGATTTGTAGCCCTAATTAAGGGGCTGATAGATGCGGTGTAAGGTTTAATAATTGCCAGTGGTAATTAATTCATGGTAAAACACAGTGGTTGAAGACAGGTTCAATCCCCACCATAGCAAACTGGCTACAGTTAGCCTTTCCTCTGCTCCTCTCATGCAGTTCCCCAGAACCAACTCAGGGCCACATCAGAAGACCACTGAGAGTGGACTAGAAACATCTATGGGAGTGAGTAATGAATAAAAATATAAAGGAGCCAGCCTCCCATGTTCTACCCTCCATAAACCTGAGGTCATCATAAAACTCTTCTGTCCATCTGCAAGTCCTGTTCACCCATTAACCCTGTGCTCGCTGACCTACATTGGCTCCCGGTAAAGCAATGCCTTGATTTTAAAATTCTCATCCTTGTTTTCAGATGCCTCCATGACCTCACCCCTCCCTATCTCTATGATCTCCTCAAACCCCACAACCTTCCGAGTTATATGCGCTCCTTTAATTCTGGCCTCTGGAGCATCACTGATTTTATTCGCTCCACCTTCGGTCGTCGTACCTCCAGCTCCAAGAGCCCTAAGCTCTGGATTTCCCTCCCTAAACCTCTCGACCTCTCCCTCCTGCTTTAAGACAGTTCTTAAAACCTAGCTCTTTGACAAAGCTTTTGGTCATCTGCCCTAATATCTCTTTATGATGCTCAGTATCAAATTTTGCTTTACAACACTCATGTGAAGTGCCTTGGGATGTTTTATTAAGTTAAAGTTAAGTTGTTGTTGTATCTTAAAAACGATAGGTAAATCTAGTCACAGGTGTCAATGGCAAAACATCATGTATATTTTCTTTGACATCCATATCTCAATCTCATTTGGAAATCGTGCAGCTGATGCCATTTCCCAACACTAATATCCATGATAATAATGGGGACAAAATTCACTACTGAAAAAGGTTTTTTTTTCTCTGAGGTAAATACTCGCTTTCTTTGACATATTTCAAATAAGTATCATCCATCTCACCAACACCTAAACGAAAAGGAGGTTTCATCAATGCAATTAAGTCCTACTTTATTCTGAAGAGGGAAACTTGCTGTGAGAATGTCGCCCATTTCACAAGAACTACAGGATGAAGTATACAGCTCTACTTTGATCGACGAGCACTGTCAGTAGAGGACATGATTGATTATTGATTGCAATCAACTGTCTGGAAATCAGATGTAATCTATTTTTTTGCTGGAGTCTAGATGCTGATAGCGTCTCGTCTGCTTGCAGGTTCCACGTATGCTCTCCGCCAGCCTATCCACTCATCCATCAACAACAGGCTTTGTTCCACAAGGTAAATTTGCAAGTGTCCAAATGAATATAATGTACACATTAAACTATCACTGGCACTGATACAAGCTGGCTGCCTGGACCAAGATCATATTCAAGAACCTCCCACATGCAAACTGGGAACATGGTCTGAGATCTGAAAAAAGGTCTTGCAATTAGCCAGAAACTGGTCTGTTTTCTTACTAGCTACTTACCTCCCACACCTAAAGATCTGTCATTCCCTCTGCCCCCTTCCAGACTCCTGGAACTCATAATTATTGAGTCCACTGTAAATCTGAAACACGACTTGATTCAGCAATGAGACAAATAGTTGACATGATTTCCTGCCCTGAACTTTCCCCTTAAGGTTCTGGTGTCTGGTTCATTTGGCACAAGGAGCTCTTCGTTACTTCACCCAACAGACCATTTTGTAGATGTAAGATTAGCGTTGACAGGCTATTTCGCATGAGTGCTATCACAGTCAAGTCCAACCGTGTCCTCGCCTAACATCCGCACACATATGCTGTCCAGCAGGATTCTTTGGAAAGCATCTAAAGCTAGCTTTGCAATTAACAGCCTTCAGGTAAATGAAGCAGGGGGAGGGCAGGATGTCAGGATTGGAGGCCAGGGCGGGAAGGTTAGGATGACGGGGGTCTAGATTAGCGATTGGGATGGCGGTGAGGAAGAGGCTGCCTTGTAGGTTACAGGCAGTCCCAAGATTGTTTTTTTTCATTCTTTCATAGGATGACTTTGTAGCAGTCAGATACAACTGAGTGACTTGTTAGGCTATTTCAGAGGGCATTTAAGAGTCAACCATATTGCTGTGGGTCTGGAGCCACATGTAGGCCAGAACAGGTAAGGATGGCAAATGTCCTTCCCAAAAGGACATTAGTGAACCACATAGCTTTTTAGGACAGGCTATGATAGTTTCATGGCATTATTACTGAAACCAGCTTTCAATTCCAGATTTTTAATTAATTGAATTTAAATTCCACCAGCTGCAGTGGTGGGATTTGAACTTGTGTTCTCAGGGTACTAGACTGGGCCTCTGGATTACTAGTCCAGCGACATTATCACTACACCACCGTGTCCTGGTGCCAGCTGCCTCAAAGCAAATCAGTCATGAAGTGGGAGACTCAAATAGGCATTAGGCCCCTTATTTGCATAGGTGAGGACCTAATGTTAATTGTGTTTGCTGTACCAATATGGTGGATGGCGCACTGCTAGACAGACAGGTACAGACATGATGGGCTGAATGGTCTCCTTCTGTGCCATAAATTTTTATGATTCTACCTATGATTATATGTGCTTTCTGCTCGTCATATTGGGGATTTAGTAGGCCAGTTACTGCGCGAAAAATGGTGCTACACAGCTGAATTTATAAACATGATGATTTAATCCAGAAGATCTGTAGAATCTCCCCCATTGTCTGTTCTCCTCTAGTTATTCAAGAAATTTGTAACCAAACATAGGCATTCTACCCTGCATAACAATGTGGGCACTTAGTTGAGTAAAGTATGGAAAACTACTTTTGTAAAACGTCTGAAAGAATTCATTAACAGTGACAGGTTTACCATCCAGTTTCTTGACCTTTTCTTCCCAATTAAGCTTCACTGGCAATCCAGCTCAAAACAGCAAAATCAGTCTCAGCTAATCCTGCCAAAAGTATAAGGCAAATCTATGAAGTCTAAACCGATGTGGCAGGAACACCCACTGCACCTAATTAAAAGAAACCTTAGGACCAGTGGTGGACAAACTTAGATTGTTTTTCTTAAGGTCAGGATTTGTTTGTCCCGTATTCATTTCTGAAATGCTGCTGGGGCCAAATTAAAAGATTTTTTTTCTCACTCCTCGTTTACTCATCTTTCAGGCTATTTACTGCACCTCCTCCTCTCTCCACAAAATCATCAGTTTTCTGTGACAAACTTGCAAGAAGTACAAATGTTTGCCTGGATGAGTCAGGGAATGCCAAACTTCTCTTTCAGAGAGAAAGCATCCAGCTTCCCCATCTAGTGACTTGGACAAGAACTCACAACTGCATTAATATGGAAAGAGTGTTCAAAGCCTCTGGCTTTCCTTGAATAATTCTAAATTCCTGAAATAGATTTCCAGTACAAGCCATAGTTGCTGAGCTGATCAATTTCTTTGATAAATATCTTTCTGGAAAGTTATAAGGATAAATATTGACTGCAGTGATCAAACACTCCAGAAGATACAGTGGTCCTTGCGTTGCTGAAAAATGAATGGAACTTGTTTAGAAGGCAGCAGGCTAACTTTGAGTGAAAATGTGACAATTGATGAATATTCCAGTTTGCTCTATAACCTTTGAAGAGCATTAGCAAAAGGAGCAGTAGTGAGAAGAGGGTGACAAAGGATAACCTGATGCCAGCTGGGAGAAATTTCACCATGGCAAGTTGTGAAACTGAATTCAATAAATCTGGTCATTTTGAGCTGGCAGCAGAAAATGACCAATAATCCTGCCAGATTGTTATAAAAAACAAACTGTAGTTCTGGAAAAGAAACCTGCTCTCCGACATGGTCTGACTCTCATCCCACAGCACATTGTTGGCTCTTACAACCTTCAGAGCAGGTAGGAATGGACAATAAATACTGGCCAGCAAGTATTGCCAACATCCCAAGAACAAATGTTAAATAAAAGTCATGTAGATGGGACAACAAATAGAGCAGATATGATGCAAGTTGTCTCACACTGCTCTATATCCATTTTTACAATAGCATTACTCAGGGATGCAACCATATGATACTCTTATGATCTGGAACAAGTGCTTTCATCTTTCTAATGTGTATTTCCACAATGTTTCTGAATTAACATTAGATGAGGTAAAGTTTGGTTCGAATTATAAGCTGCTTAATTCCACAGAAAGTTCAAGGTAGGTTAAATATACATTATGGTTAATATTTGGCACAAAACATTTCCTTTCTACTCCATGATCTAGATTTTGAGAGGCTGTTTCCCCAGCTGGAGAATCGAGAACTGGGGGTCATAGTCTCAGGATAGCGAGTCGACCATTTAAGATGAGGAGAAATTTCTTCACGAGGGGACTTGAGAATCTTTGGAATTCTCTACCCCCAGAGGGCTGTGGATGCTCAGTTGTTGAATATATTCAAGACTGAGATCGATAGATTTTTGGACATGAAGAGAATCAGGGGATATAGGGATCAGGCAGGAAAGTGGAGTTGATGTAAAAGTTCAGCCATTATCTTGTTGAATAGCAAAGCAGGTTCGAGGGACCGTATGGCCTATTCCCACTCCTATTTCTTATGTTCTTATGCTAATGAACTAATATGCCAATCAGTGTTCCAGAAGAAGATAAGTGAAAGAAAATGTCATCTTTTCTGCAAGGAAATACATGAGTGTGATATAGAAACCTTCAAATATCTTCACTTGCTATTTGTTTTCCTTTTCTGATTTATTTTGTTGTAAATCAATCTCTTTTCTCCTCTCATTCTGCTCAGCAGCAACCATCGGTATGTCAATCCCAGATAGGATCTGTTAATTAATATAACCGTCTATTATCAGGTCAAAACAGCTCCTGGTTCTGCTATCTTACTTATCCCTTCGCAGACAGTTATGGACTGAACATCCTTATCGTTACAAGGTGACAGATGGTCAGACAATAGACATCCCCTGACAGGAACAGGAGGAACCCCATTCCCTGGAGTCCGATGTCAACTTGCCAATAATGTCATAATACCATTGGAATGTCCCAACCCGGTATGATTCTGTAGTGTTGTAGTGTTTTGAAATTGCAATTGCATTGTGCATTGTGTACTCTAGAGGCTGCTGTAGAACACACATGCTGGCAAAGAGAAAGTGAAACTAAAAAAGAATAAAGAAGACTCCATTATGTTCAAAAGCCTGCTGCGTCTGTCTCAATCTCTGCCTCACATATCTTATACTAAACCCAGCTAAACTTTACTCCCGTCCCGAGAACATCACAGATTCCATATTCCAATCATCTCACAAAGGAAAGAAAATCTTTTCTACAACTGCACTCGTAGCTTACCTGCTGGCCCAGTGAATAAAGGTGTAGTAATACTAGTACTAAGTGTAGTAGTAAACCACACAGACTAGATGGTCCCAATTTTTATCCACAATTTGTGCTTAGTTGACCAATTTCCACACTTTCTACACTACATTTTACCTTAGTGCTCTCAGGATTGGGAGAGAAATATCAGTAGACTTCCTGTTCCCAACTGATAGTGATTCCTGGTGGGACCAGGTATGTTGACATCAGGTGCGAATAGGATCAGGCTTTGTCATCATGTCTTCCATAATGCTGTCCACTTAAACTAAAAGTCACAGGATAAAAGCTTGATCAACGACAGGCGAACGAATGTGTTCCTCTATGTATTGTTGGTGATATGTGTCTTGTGCAACAGTGCAAAATGGGAATTAGCCAATCGGCAGCCCCTTTTTCCATGTGCTTCATTTCCTTTTTCACTGCACTGTTTCTTATTAACTTCCCAATTAAATGCAAAGTTTTCTGATTTTTTTTTTACAATTTTTGACTACAAAAGCTCACGTAGTTTTAACTGTTTTTGAAACCTATTTCATCAGTAAATAGAGGCTGAAATTCAGAGGGCCGAGCCGCTATAATTCTACGAGAATGCTTGAATGATGACCAAGTTAGACTCTTTAACACTTATTTATTTACTTAGTCATCACTGTTTGAGCTGTAATAAGAACAAGAACTACAGTATCAATTCAGGCCAAATAAGAGAAATGATTGCAAATACTCAGCAAATCATGAATCATGGGAAATATTAATTATTAGTCAAATAATCATCAATGACTTGTGCAATCATTTGCATGCTCCCGTAGGTTCACTTCTTCTCTCTCTTTGGCCTCCTTTTCTCGAGAGACAATGGGTAAGCGCCTGGAGGCGGTCACTGGTTTGTGAAGCAACGCCTGGAGTGGCTATAAAGGCCAATTCTAGAGCGACAGACTTCCACAGGCGCTGCAGATAAAATTGGTTGTCGGGGCTGTAACAATCTTGGCTCTTTCTTTGCGTTTCTGTCTTTTTTCCTGCCAACTGCTAAGTCTCTTCGACTCGCCACGCTTTAGCCCTGCCTTTATGGCTGTCCGCCAGCTCTGGTGATCACTGGCAACTGACTCCCACGACGTGTGGTCAATGTCACATGACTTTATGTCATGTTTTCAGACAGCCTTAAAGCGGAGACATGGATGGCCGGTGGATCTGATACCCCTGATGAGCTCGCTGTACAATGTGTCCTTGGGGATCCTGCCATCTTCCATGCGGCTCACATGGCCAAGCTATCTCAAGCGCCGCTGGCTCAGTAGGGTGTATATGCTGGGGATGTTGGCCACCTCAAGGACTTCTGAATTGGAGATACGGTCCTGCCACCTGATGCCAAGGATTCTCCGGATGCAGCGAAGATGGAATGAATTGAGATGTCGCTCTTGGCTGACATACATTGTCCAGGCCTCGCTGCCGTAGAACAATGTACTGAGGACACAGGCTTGATACACTCGGACTTTTGTGTTCCGTGTCAGTGCGCCATTTTCCCACACTCCCTTGGCCAGTCTGGATGCCTTTCCCATGCGCTTGTTGATTTCTGCATTGAGAGACAGGTTACTGGTGATAGTTGAGCCTAGGTAGGTGAACTCTTGAACCACTTCCAGAGCGTGGTCGCCAATATTGATGGATGGAGCATTTCTGACGTCCTGTCCCATGATGTTCGTTTTCTTGAGGCTGATTGTTAGGCCAAATTCATTGCAGGCAGCCGCAATCCTGTCGATGAGTATCTGTGGACACTCTTCTGTGTGGGATGTTAATGCTGAATCGTCAGCAAAGTGGAGTTCCCTGGTGAGAATCTTCCATAATTTGGACTTCGCTCTTAGATGGGCAAGGTTGAACAACCTGCCATCTGATATTGTGTGGAGGAAAATTCCTTCTTCTGAAGACTTGAACACATGTGAGAGCAGCAGGGAGAAGAAGATTCCAAACAGTGTCGGTGCGAGAACACAACCCTGTTTCACGCCACTCAGGATAGAAAAGGGGTCTGATGAGGCAACGCTATGCTGAATTGTGCCTTTCATATTGTCATGGAATGAGGTGATGATACTTAGTAGCTTTGTTGATGAACATCCATTCTTTGCTAGTAGTCTGAAGAGACCACGTCTGCTGACGAGGTCAAAGGCTTTGGTGAGATCTATGAAAGCAACGTAGAGGGGCATCTGTTGTCCATGGCATTTCTCCTGTAGCTGGCAAAGGGAGAACAGCATGTCAATGGTGGAGCTCTCTGCTCAAAAGCCACACTGTGCCTCAGGGTAGACACGCTCAGCCAGCTTCTGGAGCCTGTTTAAAACGACTCAAGTGAAGACTTTCCCCACTATGCTGAGCAGGGAGATTCCACAGTAGTTGTTGCAATCACCGCGGTCACCCTTGTTCTTGTAGAGGGTGATGATATTAGCATCGCGCATGTCCTGTGGTACTGCATCCTAGCACAGGCAAATCATTTGCATGCTCCCATAGGTTAATACTGTTTATAAAGATGAAGGTAATTTCATTCAAACTATACAGCACTTTTTAACAATTAAAGCACATCATCATGATTGGTGTCATGGTTTAGTTTTCTCATCTTGAAATGATGAAATAACATTGGATCTTTCCGTCTGGAAATACTAAACAAATTCTCCCTTTAACAGTTCACTGTTTTTGATTCATGCTCATTTTATTAAAACACAATTATAAAGCTTATTTTGGAACTTTCATCAACACCTGATCAATTTTGAGGGCAACAAAATAACATGTTGATTTGCAGTTTCCATGGGACAGCTCTTTCCTCCAGTATTAAACAGATTTTGTTTTACAAGAGGCAATGCTATAATTGGGGAGGGGGATTCACCTGTCATCGAGTTGCCACTCATCATGTGGTTTCTGGTACACTGGGTAGAAGATGTATGAGAGCTGTTGTGAGAGCATTCAAATGTGACCAAACAAATATGGTTGCACTGTAATTCTTTTATTGTGTTTGATCAAGTCCAAACACATGCAATGTCTTTAAACAATAGACATATGGAGAAATAAACGCAATTGTCCCATTTTTCCTCTGGATAGAGATGTAAATTTTAACAAATCTAACTCTCTCTACAAATTGTGAAGAAAAACACAAGATCTTTTTAGGTCCCAAATCACGCACATTGTCCTTGCTGACTGATTCTGGCATGACAAGTGTTATTGTGAACAAGACCCCTAGGAATGAGATATTACCCAAAATCTAACAGATGGTCAATCTGTTTAGCATCTATAATGTAGCTAATCATCCTAAGCTCATTTCCCTATCTCCTTATCTCAAGACTGTCTTGGCCATCTCATTTCACAATGTGGTGACAAAAAGAAGTCAACAGGCATGAATCACGCATCCTGACCTTACGGTAGAAGCAATACAGCACAGTCAACTAAATTGTTCCCTAACATAGTAACTTCTAAAGTATCCTGAGAATGAACAACCTTAGCTATTCAACTATTTCTAGCTACAAATCCACGCACCCTTCAAAGGTAAAAAGAAAGCAAAAACCTTAATTGTATGATATTAAACCAAATCCTAATCCTGCGTGTATATATATACATGACTAGGTTACCTTATACTGTTGTGTAGTATATCACTGCAGAAACAAAAAAATTGAGTTCTCTCAACAGAAGTCATCTCTACTTATCTTCACAACATGCCATGAAAATAATAACTGAAAGACAAATCTGAAAAGGATACTTCCACAAAACTCCCACTTGTGTCATTACTTCCCTTACACCGAGAATAACAGGTGGCTGACAATGTGTTATGAGACAGTAGAGCATTCAATGGTTGCTGACAATACCATTAACTGCAATAGCTAAGCCTGAGCAGCTCATGAATGTCATTCAAGCTCCATCAAGCATGTACCAACCTTCAATAAACCTCCAGATTTTAATTTTTCATGGTGTACATACCCTTCAGTTTTGTTATTTTAAGTTCTGGAGCTTTACTAGAGGTGTTGGTGCCCGCGATTAGCTACCACTACTATTTACACAGAATGTCTTCAAGTGCAGTGTTCCAGATTGGAATGCCTCATGTGGTATAACTGTTGAGGTTTAAAATGTCCACCAGTTCTGCACTGAAGTACTTCCAAATAGTTCTCTTGTGTTTGCTAAACACATAATGCAACAGCATCATAGAGGTGCTCGCACATGATGTGATGTGCAACTGTTTGGCTCTTATCCTTCTTCAGTGGCAGCGACATTCCTTCTTTAGGCGACTAAACTGGCTGTGAGTCCCTGTCTTCATTGTCTGGTGAATGCCTTACTTGCCAGTTTGGGTGTCTTTAAATTTTCCTCTTAAACACATTCCAAGGCCCTGGACTCTCTCAAGCTAACTATTTATTTCGTAACTTGGTCATAAATTCTCTTTCTTCCTTGAAGCACATTACACGGATGTTCCTCAAAACTAGTACTGAGCTGTTTTTAAACACATTTTATACCTTGGCGAATCAATGAAATGCTGGAACCACCACTTCAATCAAAGACCTTATGAATATATTGGCTAGTCACCTCAATCTTACACAAACTCTGAGGCATATGAGTCACTTTTCTTTTTAATGAGAAAGACTAATTCCACTACCAAGTCTGAAAAGCAATCTTCCTGATATTCTTACATTGGCTTTTTACCTACGTTATTACCTTTTCTTATGCAAGTTATTTTTAAAAATATATTTTGATTTCTCGTCCTATCTTTAGAGCTCACCAGCGTACAGACTGAGTGGGTAACCTGCTCGCAAACATCTGCCGCATATCCTTCTTCCACCCTCCATATTATTTTTGTGTGCCTGTCTGGGGTTGAGTGGACAGATATATTGGGCTGGATTTTGTGCTGGATGCCGGGCTCCCGGCGCCAGGCCTAAAAGCCAGGGGATTCCCTGCCTCTGCATTTTTTCGGCTTCCCTGAGCGATCCTCTGGTCATTTCGTGTCAAAGTGTAAGAAGGCAGGATCCCGTCCCGGTAAAGACTTTAAAGGGACAGGGATCTTGCCTACAAGAGTTGCCAGCCAATAAGAGGGCCGGCAGCTCAACAGTACTGGGAGCGGTAGCCACTGCCGGTACTGCAGAGACCTCCGACCCAGGTCCAGTGGTGGAACCCCAAACAAGAGGTAGATGAGGCGGGATTGCCGGGGTCAGTATGGAAGGCCCCAATGAGGGGGTGCTGGGGGGTAATCTTGCAGTCCAGGGGGAGGAAGTTCCCGGGGGGTGGGGGTGTAGGGGGGTGAGTCTTCTGTGAGCCACAAATTGCCCACAGAGGAAGAACGTACCCCCCCAAGCCCATAGGGAGGGCGCTTCGTGTTGTCAGGCATCCTCCCCACGTGGTGGAGGCCCCCCGCCGCTGGTAAGAATGGGAAGAGGTGGGAAAAGGCCCCTAATTGGCCGCTAATAGGCCACATAAGGGCCTCAATTGGCCTCTGGGCAGGAAGTCTGCCGTCGGCCTATCCCGCCCCCGGGAAGATTGCGGGGCAACAGGGCAGTGACTGGCCCTCCACCTCAGCACCCCCCAACCCCAGAAACCCACGCGATTCTCCATGCACCCCCCCCAACTCCAATCCCGACTTGGGGGGCCTGTAAAATCCAGCCTACGGTCTGCTCCCAACTCACTGCAAATGTGCCTGTAACCGGTTGAGACTAGAGATCACCCAAGTATAATTCTACCAGCTGACTCCCCCACTCTATCCCCATAGCCCTGCAAGTTTATTTTCCTCAAGTGTCCATCCAATGGATTGTCCTCTATTGCGTAGCTTGTTGTTTTGCTGCTTCTAGAGGACTACCTGTCAGGAACTGTTTGAGATTTACTTTACTAAAACTTTGAACACAAAAATCTCTACATCTTTGCATCCAGATGACGCAACTGATAGTAGCTTTGTCCAGTTTGGAACTGAGCTGTACCGAGTGACCCTCAGTCTGTGCTGATTTAACAGAGGCAGCTGTAGGGGAACTAAATTGGCTGCCGTACTCCTGGATAGGAATGAGGGGATAAAAGCCAAGATTTCCTTTTGGTTCACTGCCAGTGGGGTGATCTGAACCCCTCGGTGCTGATACGCCTTCTCTCTTCCAGAAAACTCCTAGGCCATTTTACTAGGTTTTCATTCTCTCACTCTCCAACTTAACTAAGCTGCCATAACTATTCACACTTTTTATCCATCTCACGCCTTTTCTGACTGCAGAACCAGAAGTGGGCGGCACTTCCGCTCTCTCCTTTTTTGCTGGTTCCCATGTGGTTAGAATTGAAAACAAAGTTCTGCCGGTGGGCATGGGAGACACGTGCAATCATGCGGCGGGGAATGCTTTCCATCGGTGGAACCCGCTGGCATTTGGCAAAGCGTCATGTACGGCAGGGCTAGAAATAATTCTTCAGCACAATCACTGAGGCTCATCAGCATGGTCGTTTGTCTTCAGGCAGAGCATTCTAAGTTTTTCCCCTTAAAGTAGGAAAATATTTTACCCGCCCTCACCTGTCTTTACACCTTTCCTACACCATCACCACCCACTTTGTATTTGTCAGGATTTTGTCATCACCAACACCAACATGTCAGCCAGTACGCAGAGACCAGCCCCACGGTTCAGTGATGCCTCCCTGCAGGTTCTCCTCCAGGTCATCAGGGAAAGGCGGGAGGTCCTCTTTCCTGCTGATGGCATCAGAAGACCTTCCCCCCCCACCCCCTCCGCCCCCCGTCTGACCAAGACAGCCAGGACGGAGGTGGCAGAGGATGTGTCGAGCCATGCAGTTCAACAATGAACCTGGGTGTAGTGCAGGAAACGTGTCAACGACCCGCTCAGATCAGGAAGAGGAGCCATTGCAGATGGCGAGGCTGGATCGTCTTGGCATAAGGATGAAGAGCCAACCTTACTGTTGATGCCATATGGGCACACAGGAGGACTGCACGAAGAAGTGAAGTGCTCATGCTGTGATGATGCCTACCGTGCTTCAGTTTGTTCTCCACTGTAAGTGCCCACAATCAGACAACGACAAGTCAGCAACCTGTTGCCTCCGCCTCTGGGGGTCAATGATAACAATGCTCCAGAGGGTGCATCGTCACTTGCCATCTTGCATCATCCACCAGCGCAGTTACATCCACACAGGTGCCCCTTCCTCTCAGGGAGTCAGGCAGGTGTCATCATACACCCAGATGGAGGAGGACCGTGTGCCAGCTACCCCAGGGCCTTCCCCTCAGGACAACCCCAGGATGTGCAGCATCTCCTCTTCCCCACTGACATTGTCCCCCTTACCTCCAGCAGGTGGGGACAAAGGGGTGCCCCTGCATCTGTGCAGGAGACTCCAATAGGATGGAGCTCTCAAGGCCCCATACCTCCAGAGGACGCCTGCCATGGTCATCCAACTGGGCAGCCCAATGAGCAGACTGCCTCCACCTCAGCTGCTGATATCAGGATTGCACCAAGACGTAGTGGGAGGAAGCGTAAACTTGAGGAATTACGAGCACGAAGGTGGCACAGGTGGTCAAATCAGCAATATTACACATGTAAATATTTCACAATATATTTTTTCTGCTTTATTACTTTGTACATATTCATCATTTCTTGGATAAAAGCAAAATACTGCGGATGCTGGAAATCTGAAATTAAAACAAGAAATGCTGTAAACACTCAGCAGGTCTGGCAGCATCTGTGGAGAGAGAAGCAGAGTTAACGTTTCTGGTCAGTGACCCTTCTTCATCATTTCTTGAACCTTGTCTAGTTAGAGATGTATAGGAATGCCTCATGGCTGGCGCACTTTGATACTTACAAATGGACATGGCCTATCTTGTCGAAAATTTTTGATTTGTGCATTCATTCTTCACTGATTGTTAGTTTGAGTGTTTTGTTTTGCACTCGTCAGTCTATGGGACATGGATTTATATGGAGGCTCAGCTGTCCCTCCCCTCTATGCCCTGCAAAGGTGTTTGTCCAAGTCTACTCACAACTCGGAGATGTTAGATGGTGTAGATGCACTCAAAATAATGTTATGGATGTTCCCGCCACCATCCCGCCTCTACCGAAATTTAGTCCGGGGTGGGAAGGCATGTGAACGGCCTTCGCACCCTACTACCAGTTGAAGCCCTTAACTGGGTAATTAACCACCAGTTAAGGGCCTCTTCGTGCCGCAGCCACAATTATCGGTGCAATGGGTGGCCCTGTTGCTGCACGGTAAGCGCGACAAGGCAAACCATATGGACTGCTACCCAGCTTCCGGGGGACTCCCTCATACAAAAGGCACTTAGTGCCTGAACGAGGGACCTGGCTTGGGGAAGAGGGTCCCACTGAGGGCCATACCCCACCCTTGCAGCTAACCCCCTCTCCCTTTTCCCCCTCCCCCGTGACTCCCACCCTGCGAGACCACATCCCGCTCTGACCTATCTGAGGCCTGGGCCCATCAATGATCTCAGCCACCACCTCCGTGGTGACGCTGCAGCTGCCAGCCTCTGATTGGCTGGCAGCTCTCAAAGTCCGAGACTTCTGGCGATGAGGTCCTAAATCCTGTGGAAGGTCCACCACTGACCACTTAAGTGCCTGATTGGCACTAAATTCGGCGGGCCTTCTGGAAAAGAGGCAACACGGGGATCTTGGCATCAGTTTCCCCTGACTTCGAGACCCCTGCCACCAGCATCGAATTCCCCCCGGTGTGTTCGATGATAGCTCTGGTGAAGGCTTGAGCTACATTGTATCGCTCTTCTGCTGCGCTTTGGAGATGCCTCACTGGTGTCATAAACTATATCCGAAGAAGGTAACCGTTGTCACCCAGGATCCAGCTGTCAACCTGATCCGGTGCCTCAAAGATTTCTGGTAGTTGTGAGTTTTGCAAAATGTATGTGTCGTGACAGCTCCCGGGGAAATGAGCACAGACCTGCATGATTTTTCACCTGTGGTCACAAACCAGTTGAATGTTTGTAGAGTGGAAGCCTTTGTGATTCACAAATGCAGCTGGCTGGACCTAACGATCTCTAATGGACACATGAGTGCAGTCGATCACCCCTTTCACTCTCGGGAAATGAGTGATGGCACCGAAAGTCGCTGACCTTGCTGCCTGGCCGTCCTCGTCTACGGAGAAATAGATGAAATCATTGGGATGTGGAATAGGGCATTGGTCACCTCCTTTATGCACCTGTGAGTGGCAGCCTGTAAGATGCCAATATGTCACCCGTTGAGCCCTGGAAAGCACCACTTGCGGAAAAACTGAGTGCCGCAGTCACCTTGAGGGCCACTGGCACGGGGTGCCCACCAAAACCACATGGTTGCAGGTATTGCTGAATGATCCCACAAATCTCAGTGACCATTTCACATGACATCCTCAGGTGTCTCTCGCATTGCCTCTCTGACATCTAAAGGTAGTTAGTCCTTGTCCCGAGGACGCGTTGACATGCCAGCACCCGTTTTCTACAATGCTTGCCCTGGATGGCATCATTCTGAGCAGCCTCCCCCTCTACTGCTGCCTCAGCCACTAAGCGGCAAGACCCCTTCTCAGTCACATTCTCGCCTCTTGCTCCTGAGGTTGCAAAAATATTGGGTGTATAAGACCTATGTCATTGCAGCTTTTTATAATGGTTTGAATGAGACAGACATTGAAATGAAATTTTGTTCAACCATTGAACTCATGAGCAGATAGGTTCTATGCACTGCCATTGTGCATTGCCACAACTCCACCCATCCAACACTGGCCCTCCTCCCACTTCAATCTGCACTCCTGGCATGCCCACGTGAGTTATCATCTCATTTTGAAAAATTGTGCATGTCAGATTCGAGGCAAGATCCTCCACCTTCCACCCTCCTCCTGATATCTTCCAGCTTGCCCCCATCATCCCTGACCCACCCAACATTACCTTGTACCTTCCCTCAGTGACCCTTGAACCTCCCCCATTACCCTAGACCATGTAATTATCAGCATCTACATGCCATTTCTCTCCCCCGTGCCTACACTTGTCCCCATTGAAATGCCCACTCTCACCCTAGATCTTCCAGTGATCAACCTTAATATAGTCGTACAATCCTGTGCCCCACCCTATGAGTCCTTCCAATACCCAACCATGACTTTGGACCTGCCCCTCCTACCTATTCACACTGCCTCCTGTGACTGTGACCGTTCCCTCTGCCAGCCACGAGCCTGAGTTTGCCCCACAGGACCCCAATGTTGACAATACTGACCCCTCCCTTTCGGCCCATTATGTATCTCACTTTCATTATCTGCTCCAACCACCACCACCTCCCCCCACACCCCCATCACCACCGACTCCACACCCAGAACACTAGGCACATTCCTCCTCCGCACCGCCCGGCACCTGAACCTCACCCTCTCAACCGCCACCACCCCCCCGCCACCACCCCAAACACAATTCGTCCTTGCTGTCCTGATCCTGGAGCCAAATATTCATTTGAAAGTTGCTCTCCCTTATGCCAAAGAGTTCAAGAAAGAAAACCACTGACCTCAGACACAATTCCACAAAGCCAACTAGTGCACGCCACCTTTAAACAAATACGAAGCAGGCGCCATGAGATTCCCATGCACCGCTGATTGAATCTGGCAGGTAGGACTTAATATCAATTAATTATAAGATAATAAGTATTCATGGCATGCAAATGTATTAAAAGTTGGAACCCACCACAGAATGGCGTGAGGCCTAACACACCACATAAACGTCGTTGATTTAATCTCTAACTTTGAGTCTGCCATCGGGAAATCAAATTGTCAATTTCTGACTAATTAAGTCACCCAGTCCACCACAAAACCCGTTCTTGCAGGCCCCATAAAATTCCCCCCATTATGTGGCTTTCATATATGTCATTCATTTTTATAATTTCTCTCACCATGCCTCTTTTTCTCTCAACTATTATCACGTTTATCAGTTAACCATCTCCTGGTCGCCAGTTAATCACTCGTCCTCTCTCCTTTCCCTTTACTCTGTTCCTTCTTGTAAGTTCATCTATAATATTTTTATGGTTCTGATGAAGGGCAATTGCCTGAATGTTAACTTTGCTTCTGTCCACTGTGCCTGACTTGCTGAGTGCTTCCAACATTTTTTGTTTTTGTTTCCATTGCTCATTGTTATTCACTGATCAAGCTGGAACACGCACTTGTGTGGACATCAGACTAAGACAGGAAGGGCTCGGCTGTGATACCCTTTACCATTGAGCAACCTGTGGGCATTTATCCTCTGGGCTCACACAAAGATTGGCTATTTCAACAATGCTTGTGGAAACATAACCAGTGAAAATCAGTGCCTTCAGTACAAGGGGGAAATAAAATTGGAGGGATGGGGAGAAAATAATCTATTACCTCAGCCTCTGAAGGCTGAAGAGGATCATTTTTGAGACAACAATTCAATACCAAACATGTACTTCAAATTATGACAAAAAGAATGGCCCAATAAATGAGATAAAAATGATCACCTTACGCTAAGTCTAATTTTTAGACCTCAGTACTATGGTCCACAACTACCATCTTTTCCAGAACTCTATACCATGTAATAAATTTTCAAAATATGTATTGATTGGATTATTTCCCATCAATCAACCAATCACCATTGCTTCATACACTTGGCAACAATTAATGGTTAATTATTCAGTGTGAATATCATTAGACATCAGCATTATGTACAGACAGCAATGGTTGTCAATCCACAATGTCCACACCTAGCAATCAAATACAAACCAACTGGAAAGAAAACCTCAGCTTCTTTGTGAATTTCACATAATAATCATTTATTTTCATTTCTGTAATGTCTGCAATTTTCAGTTTCTGATTGGTCACATTTCTGCTCTGCCCTTTTTTCTGCTTTCCCATTGATTAATAAATATTTCAATCCATTATTAATGGCTATCCCACCTGCATATATTACCAATTAGATTGCAATATTAATCTTTTTCTCATCTACTGTGCCAGCAGCATCAATCATCTTGGAGAACATTCAGGGACAGCAGCCATAAATTACTCTGGCAACTTCAACAGGACTCCAACACAGCACACATTTCCACCAGGTCCTCACAGTGTGAACTGGCTGTGTGGCTCACAGTGTTTTGGCTCAAGAAGCCACAGCAGCTTGATTCATCGCAAGTCAAACATACAGCACGGACTTTGACCGACACAAACCGCGTTCTCAATTTATGAGAAAGGCCTGGTCTATACAAGCTTCAGACATAAATTATGAGAATTGTTGCTACAGAACAAAGACTCAAACTATACAAGCCTGAGACTTTTTGAACAGCGGTAGCAGTGAGAGTGCGAGCCAGGGGGCAGCTGGGAAGGTAAGTTTCAGTATAAAGTACTTACCTAGCGATTCGGCAGCTTCTTTTTGAACAGCGGTAGCAGTGAGAATGCGAGCCAGGGGGCAGCTGGAAAGATAAGTTTCAGTATAAAGTACTTACCTAGCAATTCGGCAGCTTCTTTTAGAACAGCGGTAGCAGTGAGAGTGCGAGCCAGGGGGCAGCAGGGAAGGTAAGTTTCACTATAAAGTACTTACCTAGCGATTCGGCAGCTTCTTTTTGAACAGCGGTAGCAGTGAGAATGCGAGCCAGGGGGCAGCTGGAAAGATAAGTTTCAGTATAAAGTACTTACCTAGCGATTCGGCAGCTTCGGCAGGGTGGGGAAAAAAAACCTGAAAAAGTGACGTCACAGGAAAGCTGTGACCTGATTGGCTGGGAGGGAATCTGTACCGAATTTGAAACTAAAACCGATAAAAATTGATTAAAACACTAATTAACTAATTAATAAGTAGAGTAACTAAACCAGAGGGAGGAGATTACTGTATTTAGACAGCATTTAATATTTATTGTAGAAATCTGGCACGAGGGACCACATAGTGAAGTGTATCATAATTTAGTAAGGATTTAATAAGTATTTATTTATTTTATATCAATTAACTAATTAGTGATAGAAATGACAGTTAGAGGGGTGAAGTGCTTCACCTGTGAGATGTGGGAAGTCCGTGACGCTTCCAGCGTTCCGGGTGACTACATCTGCAGGAAGTGTACCCAGTTGCAGCTCCTCACAGACCGCATGGATCGGTTGGTGCGGCAACTGGATGCACTTAGGAGCATGCAGGTGGTGGAAAGCGTCATAGACAGGAGTTTTAGAGAAGTGGTTACACCCAAGGTGCAGGCAGATAGATGGGTGACCGCTAGAAGGGGCAGGCAGTCAGTGCAGGAATCCCCTGTGGCTATCCCCCTCTCTAACAAGTATACCGTTTTGGATACTGTTGGGGGGGATGGCCTATCAGGGGAAAACAGCAGCAGCCAGAGCAGTGGCACCACGGTTGGCACAGTTGTTCAGCAGGGAGGGACAAAGCGCAGAAGAGCAATAGTTATAGGAGACTCTATAGTCAGGGGCACAGATAGGCGCTTCTGTGGACGTGATAGAGACTCCAGGAAGGTATGTTGCCTCCCTGGTGCCAGGGTCAAGGATGTCTCTGAACGGACAGAGGGCATTCTGAAGGGGGAGGGTGAACAGCCAGAGGTTGTGGTACACATCGGTACCAATGACATAGGCAGGAAGAGTGATGAGGTCCTGCAGGGGGAGTTTAGGGAGTTAGGTAGTAAGTTAAAAAACAGGACCTCAAGGGTTGTAATCTCTGGATTACTCCCTGTGCCACGTGCCAGTGAGACTAGCACTTGGATTGGACCCACAGAGAAATTGGAAGATAGTGCAGCTAAACACGTGGCTGAGCAGCTGGTGTAGAAGGGAGAGTTTCAGATATCTGGACCATTGGGCTGTCTTCAGGGACAGATGGGACCTGTACAAGAAGGACGGGTTGCATCTAAACTGGAAGGGCACTAATATCCTGGCTGCAAGGTTTGCTAGCATCACTCGGGAGGGTTTAAACTAGTGTGGCAGGGGGGTGGGAACCAGAGCAGTAGGACAGCTAGTGAAGTAAATGAGGAGGGCATAGTAAATAAGGCCAGTAGGACTAAGAGGAAGAGCAGGCAGGGAGATGTTGCTGAGCACAGCGGGACTGGTGGTCTGAAGTGCATTTGTTTCAATGCGAGAAGTATAACAGGTAAGGCAGATGAACTGAGAGCTTGGATTAGTACTTGGAAATATGATGTTGTTGCTATTACAGAGACTTGGTTGAGGGAAGGGCAGGATTGGCAGCTAAATGTTCCAGGATTTAGAAGCTTCATGCGGGATAGAAGGGAATGTAAAAGGGGTGGGGGAGTTGCATTACTGGTTAAGGATAAGAGTAGTCCTCGGGTGAAGGTGCTAAATTGGGGGAAGGCTAATTATAACAATATTAGGCAGGAACATCTGACATGTGGGAGTCTTTCAAACGTCAGCTGATTAGAATCCAGGACAAGCATGTTCCTATGAGGAAGAAAGACAAGTTTGGCAAGTTTCGGGAATCTTGGATAGCACGGGATATTGTGAGCCTAGTCAAAAAGAAAAAGGAAGCATTTGTAAGGGCTGGAAGGCTAGGAACAGATGAAGCACTTGAGGAATATAAAGACAGTAGGAAGGAACTTAAGCAAGGAGTTAGGAGGGCTAAAAGGGGTCATGAAAAGTCATTGGCAAACAGGATTAAGGAAAATCCCAAGGCTTTTTATACATATATAAAGAGCAAGAGGGTAACCAGGGAAAGGGTTGGCCCACTCAAGGACAGAGATGGGAATCTATGCGTGGAGCCAGAGGAAATGGGCGAGGTACTAAATGAGTACTTTGCATCACTATTCACCAAGGAGAAGGACTTGGTGGATGATGAGCCTAGGGAAGGGAGTGCAGATAGTTTCAGTCATCTCATTATCAAAAAGGAGGAGGTGTTGGGTGTCTTGCAAAGCATTAAGGTAGATAGGTCCCCAGGGCCTGATGGGATCTACCCTAGAATACTGAAGGAGGCAAGGGAAGAAATTGCTGGAGCCTTGACAGAAATCTTTGTATCCCCATTGGCTACAGGTGAGGTCCCAGAGGAATGGAGAATAGCCAATGTTGTTCCTTTGTTTAAGAAGGGTGGCAAGGATAATCCAGGAAATTATATGCCGGTGAGCCTTACGTCAGTGGTAGGGAAACTATTAGAGAGGATTCTTCAGGACAGGATTTACTCCCATTTGGAAACAAACAAACCTATTAGCGAGAAACAGCATGGTTTTGTGAAGGGGAGGTCGTGTCTTACTAATTTGATTGAGTTTTTTGAGGAAGTGACGAACATGATTGATGAGGGAAGGGCAGTGGATGTTGTCTATATGGACTTTAGTAAAGCCTTTGACAAGGTCCCGCATGGCAGACTGGTGCAAAAGGTGAAGTCACACGGGATCAGAGGTGAGCTGGCAAGATGGATACAGAACTGACTCGGTCACAGAAGACAGAGGGTAACAGTGGATGGGTGTTTTTCTGAATGGAGGGATGTGACTAGTGGTGTTCCGCAGGGATCAGTGCTGGGACCTTTGCTGTTTGTAGTATATATAAATGATTTGGAGGAAAATGTAGCTGGTCTGATTAGTAAGTTTGCGGACGACACAAAGGTTAGTGGAGTTGCGGATAATGATGAGGATTGTCAGAGGATACAGCAAGATATAGATCGGTTGGAGACTTGGGCGGAGAAATGGCAGATGGAGTTTAATCCGGACAAATGTGAGGTAATGCATTTTGGAAGATATAATGCAGGTGGGAGGTATACAGTAAATGGCAGAACCCTTAGGAGTATTGACAGGCAGAGAGATCTGGGCGTACAGGTCCACAGGTCACTGAAAGTGGCAACACAGGTGGATAAGGTAGTCAAGAAGGCATTCGGCATGCTTGCCTTCATCGTTCGGGGCATAGAGTATAAAAATTGGCAAGTCATGTTGCAGCAGTACAGAACCTTAGTTAGGCCACACTTAGAATATTGCGTGAAATTCTGGTCGCCACACTACCAGAAGGACGTGGAGGCTTTGGAGAGGGTACAGAGGAGGTTTACCAGGACGTTGCCTGGTCTGGAGGGCATTAGCTATGAGGAGAGGTTGGAAAAACTCGGATTGTTTTCACTGGAACGACGGAGGTGGAGTGGCGACATGATCGAGGTTTACAAAGTTATGAGCGGCATGGACAGAGTGGATAGTCAGAAGCTTTTCCCAGGGTGGAAGAGTCAGTTACTAGGGGACATAGGTTTAAGGTGAGAGGGGCAAAGTTTAGAGGGGATGTGCGAGGCAAGTTGTTTACACAGAGGGTGGTGAGTGCCTGGAACTTGCTGCCGGGGGAGGTGGTGGAAGCAGATACGATAGCGACGTTTAAGAGACATCTTGACAAGTATATGAATAGGAAGGGAATAGAGGGATATGGGCCCCGTAAGTGCAGAAGGTGTTAGTTTAGGCAGGCATCAAGATCGGCGCAGGCTTGGAGGGCCGAACGGCCTGTTCCTGTGCTGTACTGTTCTTTGTTCTTTGTTCTTTATTTCGGAACAGGCCCGAATTCAGATGTCTTGGCCGAAGCAAACCCAGCATTTCATTTATAAGCAGAAAATTCAAACTTTAATAAATAATTTAAAAAAACACTGATCACTGCCACCACCCCTCCCAGAACAACGTTGTCACCCCTCCCAATACCAGACACTGTCACCAACCCCCCCCCACTCTCCCACCCCCACCGATCCTGTCCACTGCCTCTGGCACCATCACATTCCCGGTGCCCCACATATGGTCATGGTCACCCCATCATACTACTTCCAGTCACCTACCAGCCCTCACCCCACACAGTCTTGGTCACCCCCCCACGAAACACATCTGGTCGCCGCCCCTACACTAACAGACACCCACACTTGCGGTGTCCCCACCTCCCTGCACTCCCGGTCTCCCCCCACACCTACACTCCCAGTCTCCCCCTCACCCCACATGCTAGGTCTCCTCCCCAAACATTTCCAGTCTCCCCGCACCCCCACACTCGCAGGGCTGAAATTTATATCACTGATGTCCTGCCCTGACCCCGCCTCTACCCTCCATTGGACCCCAGGCTGAATTCAATGATGGGCAGGCAATTAACTGCCCGCTTCCTTTAAGAGACAAAATCCTAGAGCTGTAGGCCAATCGGAGTTCCGGCAGCTGGGCACTACCAGCTGCATCACCGGAAGCCGTCCCCACTGCTGGTACTGCAGGAGGCCCAGAGAAGCATCCATGGAGGACACCCTGGGATCAAGATAAGTGGGGTTCGAATCGCTGGGGCCAGTCAAGCAGGGGGTGGGAGGGTGGTTGGTGAGGGCTGGGGGTGGGTCTTGCCACGGGGGAGCCATTACCACTTGGGGGGGGGGCCCTCCATGGGCCATGGATTGCCCCCAGAGGAGGTACCCTCCCATCAAGCTCACTAGGAGACCACCAGGTCTCACTTGGCGGTTTCTCCATGCAGTGGCGAGCTCCTCCAACATTGGCTAAATGCCAGCGGAGGTGGGAGGCAGCTCTTGCATGGTCCTTCATGAGCCACTTAAGTGGCTAAATTGGCCACCCAGTGGACCTCCTGTCTGCCACAGTGCCCACTGTGGACAAAATAGCACAGGTGCAGGACAATGTTGGACACGCTACCCAATGCCAACCCACACCATTTTGCGTGGCACGCCCCCACCTCCCAGTCCATCTCCAAGACCCAGATAAAATCTAGCCCCAGTCTCCCTCCGCCACAGCACGTCAGGTCTCCCTGTTCCCCAACTCCTGATCTCCCCGTACCCCCACCACCATACACTCAGTCTCCTGCACCCCGCGCCCCCCCACAACACAATCCCAGTCTCTCCTCGTCCCCCATACTCTGTGTCTTCCCCCACCCAACAAGACAGGTCTCCCTACACCCCACCCACACTCTAGGTCACACTCCATACCCCACACTTTGGGACTCCCCACATTCCCAGTCTCCCTGCACCCCCACATCTCCAGTGTCCCTGTGACCTCCAACATTCCCAATGGCCCCGCCCTCCCCCCAACTCCTAGTCTCCTCCATCATCCCATCCCCTTGAAGAACATACCTGAGGGCTGGTGCTGGAAATGCAGTGGCCAGCTTGTTGAAGCCTTTTTTCCAACAAGCACCCTGTGGACACCCTTTAGGCAACTCTTGCTCCCCGGCTGGATGATAAGGCCTGGTACCCAATGTTAGGTGCACAGTGAGTTCAGGCAAATTGACAATTTTTTCTCCCTATGTGTCCGTATGTGTGTAAGGAGGAAGAGAGAGGGAAAATTGGTGTGCTGATTACACTCCTATTGTAGCTTTTGTTTTGTGTTCTATAAACTTTAAAGTAAAGGAGGGAGAGAGTGGGGGAGAGAGCGTTAAAGAGAGAAAAATACACAGGGAGAGAGACAGAGAAGAGATAGAGAAAGAAAATGAGTGAGAAAGTGAGGAAACAAGAGACAGAAAAGGGGAATATGGGAAGAAAAAGCAAGAGAGTGGGAGAATATGGAGTCTGAGTGAGGGTAGGCCCTGATATTTCCTGGTCTCTGTAGCTTTCAATGGAAGTTTCGCCAGTGTGACGGAAATCACACCTGCCAAATGGAAACATATTGATTTTGTCATTTGGGACACAACTGAAACTTTTTTTTACTGGACATTGCACATAACTTGCTTAAAAAAACCAACAGAGCTGACCAGCTGAAAACATGGTTGCACATTTGCATTCTGAGAGACGTTGAATAGAGAGGCAATGGGAGTGCTCACAGATTCAATTAACAACATTGGTCTAGGCAATAGTGATGATCCACATCTTGTCTGTGTAAGAGCCAGAACACCACCCCCCACCCAGTGTGTCTAGAAAGCTTTGAAGTCCAACAATCACCACCCCCCCGCACAAAGAAGCTGCTGGTTTCAAACAAAGAGAGAGTCACATGACTTACCTGCTGGCCAGACTGGGGGCTTTTTTGAATTGTGCTGCACAGAAAGAAAACAGACTGCAATTTGAACAGAAAGGAGGAAGACTGCCACTGGACTGGGAGAAGGAAGGTTTCTCTCCCTGTCTCTCTCTCTCCAGCAAAGCCCCAGGGACACATGGTAGCAGCTTAAGCCTCAAGACAGAGCACCTCTTCAGCCTTCTGATACCAGAGAAGAAAGTCGGAAATTGTGCACTGAGCCCCAACGAGAACTCCAAGACCTCAACTTCAACCAAGGACTTCACATCAAAAACAAAAGACAGTAACTGAATTTCCTTTATTGCCAACCCTACTTCAACAGCACCACCCCCGACCTCCCACCCACCACCCCCCTGCAATTCTTTCTCCTCTTCTGTATCCATTTGTGTGTGTGTTTATCTCATATACATGCTAGCGTGGTTGCATCGCGTATTTTAGTAATTTTAACTGAGTTAGAGTGGTAAGGCTAATAAACTTACATCTTTCTTGTTTAAACCTAAGAAAACCTGCCTGATTGGTTCATTTGCTATTACAATTAGAGAGCAGTGAGCAAAGACTCACTGAGGTGGTTAGCTAAAAATCACTGTGTTTTTAAAAGAAACCCAGTTATGGCCAAACCAGGAAGGGTGCAAGAGGGAAGCCTGAGACCCCTTCCTCACCTGGTCGTAACAGAAATTTGGGGGCTAGCACTTGGATTGGACCCACAGACAAATGAGAAATTGGAAGTAGGAAATCAAATTGATCCCAATCAAAAAAAGAGAAAAGATTTCAATACAGGTTTTCTTGTGGTTGTATGTGCTAGATTACTAACATGTCCGTGAGCAAAAACTGTCTATCCCAACCTTAAATATATTGAATGATGGAGCATCCACAACCCTCTGGGGTGGCGAATTCCAAAGATTCACAACCCTTTGAGTGAAGTAATTTCTCTATCTCAGTCCTGAATGATTGACCCCGTATCCTGAGACTGTGTCCCCATGTTCTAGATTCATTGACCAGTGGGAACAATCCCTCAGCTTCTATCCTATCAATTTCAGAATCTTGTATGTCCCAATTAGATCACCTCTCATTCTTCTAAACTCCAGAGAATATAGGCCCAATTTACCCAGCCTCTCATCATAGGACAACCCCCTCATCCCAGGGACCAATTTAGTAAATCTTCACTGCACTGCCTTACGTGCAAGTATATCATAAGAACACAAGAACTAGGAAACATAGAAACATAGAAAATAGGAGCAGGAGTAGGCCATTCGGCCCTTCGAGGCTGCTCTGCCATTCATTATGATCATGGCTGATCATCCAACTCAGTAACCTGTTCCCGCTTTCGCCCCATACCCTTTGATCCCTTTAGACCCAAGAGCTATATCTAACCCTCTTCTTGAAAACATACAATGTTTAGGCCTCAACTGCTTTCTGTGGTAGCGAATTCCACAGGCTCACCACTCTCTGGGTGAAGAAATTTCTCCTCATCTCAGTCATGAAAGGTTAACCCCGTATACTTAGACGATGATCCCTGGTTCTGGACTCCCCCACCATCGGGAACATCCTTCCTGCATCTACCCTGTCAAGTCCTGTTAGAACTTTATAGGTTTCTATGAGATCCCCTCACTCTTCTGAACTCCAGTGAATATAATCCTAACCAACTCAATCTCTCTTCATACGTTAGTCCCACCATCCCAGGAATCTGTCTGGTAAACCTTCACTGCACTCCCTCTATAGCAAGAACATCCTTCCTCAGATAAGGAGACCAAAACTGCACACAATATTCCAGGTGTGGCCTCACCAAGGCCCTGTATAATTACAGCAAGACATCCCTGCTCCTGTACTCGAATCCTCTCACTATGAAGGCCAACATACCATTTGCCTTTCATACCGCCTGTTGCACCTGCATGCTTACCTTCAGCAACTGGTGTACGAGAACACCCAGGTCTCGCTGCATATTCCCCTCTCTTAGTTTATAGCCATTCAGATAATAATCTCCCCTCCCTGTTTTTGCTACCAAAGTGGATAACCTCACATTTATCCACATTATACTGCATCTGCCATGCATTTTCCCACACACTCGACTTGTCCAAATCACCCTGAAGTCTCTCTGAATCCTCCACACAACTCACCCTCCCACCCAGCTTTGTGTCATCTGCAAATTTGGAGATATTACATTTAGTTCCCTCATCTAAATCATTAATATATATTGTGACTAGCTGGGGGCTTAGCACAGATCCCTGCGTTACCCCACTGGTCACTGCCTGCCATTCGGAAAAAGACCCATTTATCCCTACTCTTTGTTTCCTATCCGCTAACCAATTTTTTATCCATCGCAATACACTACCCCCAATCCTATGCGCTTTAATTTTACATGCTAATCTCTTATGTGGGACTTTGTCGAAAGCCTTCTGAAAGTCCAAATAAACCACATCCACTGGATCCCCCTCATCAACTCTACAAGTTACATCCTCGAAGAATTCCTGTAGATTTGTCAAGCATGATTTCCCTTTTGTAAATCCATGCTGACTCTTCCCGATTCTACCACTGTTCTCTAAGTGCTCTGCTATAAAATCTTTGATAATGGACTCTTGAATTTTCCCCACTACCGACGTCAGGCTGACTGGTCTATAATTCCCTGCTTTCTCTCTACCTCCCTTTTTAAATAGTGGGGTTACATTAACTACACTCAAATCTGTAGGAACTGTTCCAGAGTCTATAGAATCTTGGAAGATGACCACCAATGCATCCACTATTTCTAGGGCCACTTCCTCAAGTACTCTGGGATGCACATCATCAGACCCTGGGGATTTATCGGTCTTCAATCCCATCAATGTCCCCAACACCATTTCTCTACTAATACTGATTTCTTTCATTTCTTCTCTTTCACTAAGCCCTGTGTTCCCCAACATTTCTGGTATGATATTTGTGTCCTCCTTTGTGAAGACAGAACCAAAGTATGCATTTAGTTGGTCAGCTATTTCTTTATTCCCCATAATAAATTCCCCTGTTTCTGACTGTAAGGGACCTACATTTGTCTTCACCAATCTTTTTCTCTTCACATACCTATAGATACTTTTGCAGTCAGTTTTTATGTTCCCCGCAAGCTTGCTGTCGAACTCGATTTTTCCTTCTTAATCAATCCGTTGGTCCTCCTTTGCTGAATTCCAAACTGCTCCTAATCCTCAGGTCTGTTGTTTTTCCTGGCAAATTTATATGCCTCTTCCTTGGATCTAATGCTATCTCTAAGTTCCCTTGTAAGCCATGGTTTGGCTACCTTTCCCGTTTTACTTTTGCGCCAGACAGGGATAAACAATTGTTGCAGTTCATCCATGCGCTCTTTAAATGTTTGCCATTGCCTATCCACCATCATCCCTTTAATTAACGTTTCCCAATCTGTCATGACTAACTCGCACCTCATACCTTTGTAGTTTCCTTTACGAAGATTCAGGACCCTCGTCTCAGAATCAACTACGTCACTCTCCATCTTGATGAAGAATTCTATCATATTATGGTCGCTCATCCCCAAGGGGTCTCGCACCACTAGATTGTCAATTATTCCTCTCTCACTACACAATACCCAGTCTAGGATGGCCTGTTCTCTAGTTGGTTCCTCAATGTATTGGTCCAGAAAACCATCCCGTATACACTCCAAAAATTCCTCCTCTACGGCATTGTGACTAAGCTGATTTGCCTAATCTGTAGGCAGATTAAAGTCACCCATAATTACAGATGTTCCTTTATCGCATGCATCTCTAATTTCCTGTTTAATGCCATTCCCAACATCACCACTACAGTTTGGGGGTCTATATACAACCCCCACTAACGTTTTTTGCCCCTTAGTGTTTCTCAACCTTACCCATACAGATTCCACATCGTCAGAGCTAATATCTTTCCTTACTATTGCGTTAATTTCCTCTTTAACCAGCAATGCAACTCCCCCGCCTTTTGCTTTTTGTCTGCCCTTCCTAAATACTGAATATCCCTGGTCACCTTGCAGCCATGTCTCCGTAATCCCGACTATATCATACCCGTTTCCATCTATTTGCGCGATTAATTCATCCACTTTATTGCGAATGCTCCACACGTTAAGGCACAAAGCCTTAAGGCTTGTCTTTTTAACATTACTGGGCCCCTTCCCACTATTTTTCACTGTGGCCCTGTTTGATTCTGGCCCTTGATTTCTCTGCCTATCACTTTTCTTATTCCCCTTACTATCTTTTGTTCTTGTCTTTGATCCCCCCTCCTCTGACTCCTTGAAAAGGTTCCCACCCCCCCTGCCATTTTAGTTTAAACCCTCCCCAACCACTCTAGCAAATACTACCCCTAGGACATCAGTCCCGGTACAGTTTGTACTGGTCCCACCTTCCCCAGAACCGGTCCCAATGTCCCAGGAATCTAAAACCCTCCCCCTCACACCATCTCTTCAACCACGTATTCATCCGATAGATCCTGCTATTTTTACTCTGACTAGCACGTGGCACTGGTAGTAATCTTGAGATCACTACCTTTGAGGTCCTACTTTTCAACTTCCTGGCTCCTGCTTTTAGGACCTCATCCTTTTTTTTTACCTATTTCGTTTGTACCAATGCTCCCCCTTCAGAATGTCCTGTAAGTGCTCTGAGGCATCCTTGACCCTAGCAGCAGGGAGGCAACATATCATCCTGGAGTCTCTTTTGTGGCCACAGAAACGCCTATCTGTTCCCCTTACAATTGAATCCCTTATAACTATTGCAATTCCACACTTTTTACTCTTCCCCTGTGCAGCAGAGCCAACTGGGGTGCAACGAATTGGGCTGTTGCTGCTTTCCCCTGACAGGCCATTCCCCCCAACAGTATCCAAAGCAGTATACCTGTTTTGCAGGGGAATAGCCACAGGAGAGTCCTGAACTGCCTGCCTAGTCCTCTTGCTCTGCCTGGTGGTCACCCATTCCTCTCCTGCCTGTGGGGTCTGAGCCTGCGGTGTGACCACCTCTCTATACGTGCTATCCACGATACTCTCCACCTCGCGGATGTTCCACAGTGTCCCCAGATGCTGCTCCAGCTCCGAAACCTGGGCTTCCAGGAGCTGCAGCTGGAGACACTTCCTGCACAGATGCTGGTCCCGGGCACTGGAATTGTTCCTGGCTTCCGACATGGAGCACAAGGAGCATATCACGGCTTTGAGCTCTCCTGCCATGACTTAACCCTTTAAATTAAATTAAACCTTCTGGAAGATCTTAATGTCCAATAATATCAGTTACTCTAGGGCCCTTCTTCCCTGGTCCTCGTTACTGCAGAACTCCCTATAAAAAAACTACTTACTATATTTGAAATAAACTTTAAACTTTTAAACTTTTCTTACCCGAGATACTTGCCCAGCTATTTAGAGCTATTCCTTAACAGTCGTGACTCACCAACCAATCACCTTGAAGCTCTCCTGTGATGTTACTGTTGGCTTTTTTTCCAAAACTCTGGCGTGCTGCCACTGCACTTTTAAACTGCGCCGGTCTCACTCAGTCTCGGAGCAGGGGTAGGCAATTCAGCCCCTCAAGCCTGCTCCACCATTCAATACGATCATGGCTGATCTCATCTCGGCCTCAACTCCACTTTCCTGCCTGCTCTCCATAGCCCTTCAACCCATTAATAAGAACATAAGAACATATCCTTTCTTAAATGTGGAAACCAAAACTGCACACAGTATTCCAGGTGCGGTCTCACCAAAGCCCTGTATAAATTTAGTAAGACTTCTTTATTCCTGTACTCCAATCCCCTTGCAATAAATGCCAACATGCCATTTGCCTTCCTAACAGCCTGCTGCACCTGCATGTTAACTTTGTACATTCCTTGTACGAGTACCCCCAGGTCTCTCTGAACATCAACACTTACCAGTTTCACACCGTTTAAAAAATATTCTGCTCTTCTATTTTTACAACCAAAGTGAACTACTTCACACTTCCCTATATTATACTCCATTTGCCATCTTGTTGCCCACTCAAGTAACCTGTCTCTATCTCTTTGCAGCCTCTCTACATCCTCCCCGCAGCTTACCTTTCCACGAACTTTGTATAATCAGAAAACTTAGATATATTACTCTCTGTCTCTTCATCCAAGTCATTAATATAGGGGGTAAATAGCTTAAGCCCCAGCACTGATCCTAGCGGAATCCCACTATTCACTGCCTGCCAACTTGAAAATTCCCCATTTATGACAACTCTCTGCTTCCTGTCTGTTAACCAATCCTCTCTATCCATGCTAAGAGACTAGCCCCAACACAACGAGCCCTTATCTTGCCTATAAACCTATAAACCACTGACCACCTCCAGGCGCGTATCCATTGTCTCTCGAGATAAGGAGGCCCAAAAGAAAGAAACCTTTTGTGTGGCACCTTATTGAAAGCCATTTGAAAATCCAGGTACACTACATCTACTGGTTCCACTTTATCTACACTACTAGTTACATGCTCAGAAAACTCTAATAAATTTGTCAAACAGGATCTCCCTTTCATCAAACCATGCTTACTTGTTCTACTCATACTATCCTTTTCCAAGTGCAATGTTAAGACTTCTTTAATAATATTTACCAGCATTTTCCCAATGACTGATGCGCTTGGGCAACTCACAACCTCCATACATCCGCCCAGGCATGCGCCATGGACAGGTTACCCATAGTCGCCTCACAGCGACCAAAACAACACGGAAGGCAGCAGTTACGGGTTATAAGTCCAGCTCAATTGACGTAGAGATTGGGCGCCACAGGTTGCCTTTGTTGGTGGGAAAGATCACCGCATCTCACTGGACAGCTACCGCCCGCCTCAAACTGGGCAGCCCCCGGTCAGTAAGGTTCTGTCCCGTCACAGTCCCCCTGCTTCAATGGGTGCTTGGAGCTCAGGGTCATTGCCCGACAAGTGGACTGTAACACCGCACCAAACAGCACGACAAAAAAAAGGAAAGAAGGTACCAGCCCTTCGTTTTGCAAGCTGGAACATTAGAACTATGTGGCCTGGCCTGTCGGAAGACCTTACACAAATTAACGATTCTCGGAAGACCGCCATCATTAACAACGAGCTCAGTAGACTCAATGTGGACATTGCAGCACTTCAGGAGACTCGCCTCCCAGCAAGTGGATCTTTAAGAGAGCAAGACTACACCTTCTTCTGGCAGGGTAGGGATCCTGAAGAACCAAGACAGCAAGGAGTGGGCTTCGCCATCAGAAACTATTTGTTCAGCATGATAGAGCCGCCCTCAAATGGCTCGAAATGCATACTGTCCATCCGACTGCTCACTGCCTCTGGTCCAGTACACCTACTCAGCATCTATGCTCCAACACTCTGCTCCCCACATGAAGCTAAAGACCAGTTCTACGAGGAACTCCATAATATCATTTGTAGCATCCCCAATACCGAACACCTGTTCTTGCTGGGGGACTTTAATGCCAGGGTTGGGGCTGACCATGACTCATGGCCCTCCTGCCTTGGGCGCGATGGCATTGGAAGGATGAATGAGAATGGACAGAGACTGCTGGAGTTGTGTACCTATCATAACCTCTGCATCACCAACTCGTTCTTTCACACTAAACCCTGTCACCAGGTTTCTTGGAGGCACCCAAGATCACGTTGTTGGCACCAGCTGGACCTCATCATCACAAGGCGAGCCTCTTTAAACAGCATTCAAATCACACGCAGCTTCCACAGTGCAGACTGCGACACTGACCACTCCCTGGTGTGCAGCAAGGTTAGACTCAAACCAAAGAAGTTGCATCACTCCAAGCAGAAGGGCTGCCTGCACATCAACACTAGCAGAATTTCTCATCCACAGCTAGAAATAGAACATAGAACAGTACAGCACAGTACAGGCCCTTCGGTCCACAATGTAGTGCCAAACCTTTAACCTACTCTAAGATCAAACTAACTACCTACGCTTCATTCTACTATCATCCATGTACCTATCCAAGAGTCGCTTAAATTTTCCTAATGTATCTGCTTCTACTACCACCACTGGCAGCGCATTCCACGCACCCACCACTCTCTGTGTAAAGAACCTACCTCTGACATCTCCCTGAAACCTTCCTCCAATCACATTAAAATTATGCCCCCTGGTGATAGCCCTTTCCACCCTGGGAAAAAGTCTTTGACTATCCACTTTATCTATGCCTCTCATCATCTTGTACCCCTCTATCAAGTCACCTCTCATCCTTCTTCGCTCCAATGAGAAAAGCCCTAGCTCCCTCAATCTTTCTTTGTAGGACATGCCCTCCAGTCCAGGCAGCATCCTGGTAAATCTCCTCTGCACCCTCTCTAAAGCTTCCACATCCTTCCTATAATGAGGCGACCAGAACTGAACACAATATTCCAAGTGTGGTCGAACCAGGCCCTTATAGAGCTGCAGCATAACCTCGCGGCTCTTAAACTCAATCCCCCTGTTAATGAAAGCCAACACACCATACGCCTTCTTAACAACCCTATCAACTTGGGTGGCAACTTTGAGCGATCTATGGACATGGACCCCAAGATCCCTCTGTTCCTCCACACTACCAAGAATCCTGTCTTTAAGCCTGTATTCCGCATTCAAATTCGACCTTCCAAAATGAATCACTTCACACTTTTCCAGGTTGAACTCCATCTGCCACTTCTCAGCCCAGCTCTGCATCCTGTCAGTGTCCCGTTGCAACCTACAACAGCCTTCCACACTATCCACAACTCCAGCAACCTTCGTGTCATCGGCAAACTTGCGAATCCAGCCTTCCACTTCCTCATCCAAGTCATTTATAAAAATCACAAAGAGCAGAGGTCCCAGAACAGATCATTGTGGAACACCACTGGTCACCGAGCTACATGCTGAATACTTTCCATCTACTACCACCCTCTGTCTTCTATGGGCCAGCCAATTTTGTATCCAGACAGCCAACTTTCCCTGAATCCCATGCCTCCTTACTTTCTGAATGAGCCTACCATGGGGAACCTTATCAAATGCCTTGCTAAAATCCATATACACCACATCCACTGCTCTTCCTTCATCAATGTGTTTTGTCACATCTTCAAAAAATTCAATAAGGCTTGTGAGGCATGACCTGCCCCTCACAAAGCCATGCTGACTGTCTCTAATCAAACCATGCTTTTCCAAATAATCATAAATCCTGTCTCTCAGAATCCTCTCCAATAATTTGCCCACTACCGACGTAAGACTGACTGGTCTATAATTCCCAGGGTTATCCTTATTCCCTTTCTTGAACAAGGGAACAACATTTGCCACCCTCCAATCATCCGGTACTACCCCAGTGGACAGTGAAGACGCAAAGATCATCGCCAAAGGCGCAGCAATCTCTTCCCTCACTTCCCGCAATATCCTTGGGTATATCCCGTCTGGCCCCGGGGACTTATCTGTCCTCATATCATTCAGAATTTCCAGCACATCCTCCCTCTTAACCTTAACCTGTTCGCGCATATCAGCCTGTTTCACGCTGTCCTCACAAACGGCCAGGTCCCTCTCACTAGTGAATACTGAAGCAAAGTATTCATTTAGGACCTCCCCTACCTCCTCTGACTCCAGGCACAAGTTCCCTCCACTATCCCTGATCGGCCCTACCCTCACTCTGGCCATCCTCTTGTTCCTCACATAAGTGTAGAACGCCTTGGGATTTTCCTTAATCCTACCCGCCAAGACTTTTTCATGTCCCCTTCTAGCTCTCCTAAGTCCATTCTTCAGTTCCTTCCTGACTACCTTGTAACCCTCGAGAGCCCTGTCTGATCCTTGCTTCCTCAACCTTAAGTAAGCTTCCTTCTTCCTCTTGACTAGCTGTTCCACATCTCTTGTCATCCAAGGTTCCTTCACCCTACCATCCCTTCCCTGCCTCATCGGGACAAACCTATCCAGCAGTCGCAGCAAGTGCTCCCTAAACAACCTCCACATTTCTGTCGTGCATTTCCCTGAGAACATCTGTTCCCAATTTATGCTCCCCAGTTCCTGCCTAATAGCATTGCAATTCCCCCTCCCCCAATTAAATATTTTCCCATCCCGTCTGCTCCTGTCCCTCTCCATGACTATAGTAAAGGTCAGGGAGTTGTGATCACTATCACCGAAATGCTCTCCCACCGAGAGATCTGCCACCTGGCCTGGTTCGTTGCCAAGCACCAAGTCCAACATAGTCTCCCCTCTAGTCGGCCTATCTACATATTGAGTCAGGAAACCTTCCTGGACACACCTGACAAAAACTGCTCCATCCAAACTATTTGCACTAAGGAGGTTCCAATCAATATTAGGGAAGTTGAAGTCAACCATGACAATAACCCTGTTACTTCTGCACCTTTCCAAAATCTGCCTCCCAATCTGTTCCTCCATGTCTCTGTTGCTATTGGGGGGTCTATAGAAAACTCCCAACAAAGTGACTGCTCCTTTCCTGTTTCTGACTTCCACCCATAATGACTCAGTAGACAAACCCTCCTCGACGACCTCCCTTTCTGCAGCTGTGATACTATCCCTGATTAACAATGCCACTCCCCCACCTCTTTTACCTCCCTCCCTATTCCTTTTGAAACATCTAAACCCCGGAACATCCAACATCCATTCCTGCCCCTGTGATATCCACGTCTCCGTAATGGCCACAACATCGTAGCTCCAAGTACTGATCCATGCTCTCAGTTCATCACCCTTATTCCTGACACTTCTTGCGTTAAAATAGACGCACTTCAACCCATCAAACTGGCCGCAACTTTGCCCTGTCAACTGTCTAACCTTCCTCACAGACTCTCTGCACTCAGTATCTGCCTGTTCAACAGCTACCCCATCCACTGTTACATAAGTTTCTAAATTCACTTGAAAAAGCCCTTCAAAACACTCCTACTGGGGATGCAGAGACCAAGTGGGCCCACATCAGAGACGCCATCTATGACTCAGCAATGACCACCTATCGCAAACGTGTGAAGCGAAATGCAGATTGGTTTCAATCTCACTTTGAAGAGCTGGAACCTGTCATAGCCACTAAGCACATTGCACTGCTGAACTACAAGAAAGCCCCCACTGAGTTAACATCCGTAGCACTTAAAGCAGCCAGAAGCGCTGCACAAATGATTACTGGCAACACCTATGCAGTCACATTCAGCTGGCCTCTGACACCGGAAACATCAGAGGAATGTATGATGGCATTAAGAGAGCTTTTGGGCCAACCACCAAGAAGATCGACCCCCCCTCAAATCTAAATCAGGGGACACAATCACTGACCAACGCAAGCAAATAGACCGCTGGGTGGAGCACTAACTAGAACTGTACTCCAGAGAAAATGTTGTCACTGAGACCGCCCTCAATGCAGCCCAGTCTCTGCCAGTCATGGATGAACTGGACGTACAGCCAACAAAATCGGACATGGGCGGCACAGTGGCGCAGTGGTCAGCACGCAGCCTCACAGCTCCAGGGACCCGGGTTCGATTCCGGGTACTGCCTGTGTGGAGTTTGCAAGTTCTCCCTGTGTCTGCGTGGGTTTTCTCCGGGTGCTCCGGTTTCCTCCCACAAGCCAAAAGACTTGCAGGTTGATCGGTAAATTGGCCATTATAAATTGTCACTAGTATAGGTAGTTGGTAGGGAAATATATAGGGACAGGTGGGGATGTTTGGTAGGAGTGTGGGATTAGTGTAGGATTAGTATAAATGGGTGGTTGATGTTCGGCACAGACTCGGTGGGCCGAAGGGCCTGTTTCAGTGCTGTATCTCTAATCTAATCTAATCTAACTCAGTGATGCCATTGATTCTCTAGCCAGTGGAAAAGCCCCTGGGAAGGACAGCATTACCCCTGAAATAATCAAGAGTGCCAAGCTTGCTATACTTTCAGCACTCTACGAACTGCTTTGCCTGTGCTGGGACGAGGGAGCAGTACCACAGGACATGCGCGATGCCAATATCATCACCCTCTAAGAACAAGGGTGACTGCGGTGAATGCAACAACTACCGTGGAATCTCCGTCAGCATAGTGGGGAAAGTCTTCGCTCGAGTCGCTTTAAACAGGCTCCAGAAGCTGGCTGACCATGTCTACCCTGGGCACAGTGTGGCTTTCGAGCAGAGAGATCCACCATTGATATACTGTTCTCCCTTCGCCAGCTACAGGAGAAATGCCGTGAGCAACAGATGCCCCACCACGCCGCTTTCATTGATCTCACCAAAGCCTTTGACCTCGTCAGCAGACGTGGTCTCTTCAGACTACTAGAAAAGATCAGATATCCACCAAACCTATTAAGTATCATCACCTCATTCCATGATTATATGAAAGGCACAATTCAGCATAGCGGCGCCTCATCAGACCCCTTTCCTATCCTGAGTGGCGTGAAACAGGGCTCTGTTCTCACACCTACACTGTTTGGGATCTTCTTCTCCCTGCTGCTCTCACATGCGTTCAAGTCTTCAGAAGAAGGAATTTTCCTCCACACAAGATCAGATGGCAGGTTGTTCAACCTTGCCCATCTAAGAGCGAAGACCAAAGTACGGAAAGTCCTCATCAGGGAACTCCTCTTTACTGATGATGCTGCAGTAACATCTCACACTGAAGAGTGTCTGCAGATACTCATCGACAGGATTGCAGCTGCCTGCAACGAATTTGGCCTAACCATCAGCCTCAAGAAAACGAACATCATGGGACAGGACGTCAGAAATGCTCCATGATCAATATTGGCGACCACGCTCTGGATGTGGTTCAAGAGTTCACCTACCTCGGCTCAACTATCACCAGCAACCTGTCTCTTGATGCAGAAATCAACAAGCGCATGGGAAAGGCTTCCACTGCTATGTCCAGACTGGCCAAGAGAGTGTGGGAAAATGGCGCACTGACACGGAACACAAAAGTCCGAGTGTATCAAGCCTGTGCCCTCAGTACCTTGCTCTACGGCGAGGCCTGGAGAACGTATGTCTGCCAAGAGCGACATCTCAATACATTCTATCTTCGTTGCCTCCGGAGAATCCTTGGCATCAGGTGGCAGGACCGTATCCCCAATACAGAAGTTTTTGAGGCGGCCAACATGCCCAGCATATACACCCTACTGAGCCAGCGGCGCTTGAGATAGCTTGACCATGTGAGCCACATGGAAGATGGCAGGATCCCCAAGGACACATTGTTCAGCAAGCTCGTCACTGGTATCAGACCCATCGGCTGTCCATGTCTCCGCTTTAAAGACGTCTGCAAACGCGACATGAAGTCCTGTGACATCGATCACAAGTCGTGGGAGTCAGTTTCCAGCGATTGCCAGAGCTGGCGGACAGCCATAAAGGCGGGGCTAAAGTGTGGCGTGTCGAAGAGACTTAGCATTTGGCAGGAAAAAATACAGAAGCGCAAGGGGAGAGCCAACTGTGTAACAACCCCGACAACCAATTTTATCTGTAGCACCTGTAGTCTGTTGCTCTAGAATTGGCCTTTACAGCCACTCCAGGCACTGCTTCACAAACCACTGACCACCTCCAGGCGCTTACCCATTGTCTCTCGAGACAAGGAGGCCAAAGAAAAAAAGATGTTTGGCTAATTGGCCTGTAGCTCCCTGAATGAATGAGAATGAATGAGGGAAAAACATGTGTGCTTTCCTGTATTTTCTCTTCCTTCTAACTTATAATGATGTCGCATTTCATTCAGCGAGGGATGAAGGTGTGATGGAAATCACACCTGCCAAATGGAAACATATTAATTTCATCATATGGGACACAATTGAAACTTTGTTTACTGAACATTGCACATAACTTGCTTATAAAAACTAAAAGAGCTGACCAGCTGAAAACATGGTTGCAAATTTGCATCCAACAATCACCAACCCTCGCACCAAGAAGTTGCTGTTTTCAAACAAAGAGATGGTCACATGACTTACCTGCTGGCCAGACTGGGGGCTTTTTTGAATTGTGCCACACAGAAAGAAAACAGACTGCAATTTGAACAGAAAGGAGAAAGACTGCCTTTGGACTGGCAGAAGGAATGTCTCTCCCCCTGTCTCTCTCTCTCCAGCAAAGTCCCACTGACTAGCAGCGTAAGCCTCAAGACAGAGCACCTCTTCAGCCATCTGGTACCAGAGAAGAAAGTCGGAAATTGTGCACTGGGCCCCAATGAGAATTCCAAGACCTCAACTTCAACCAAGGACTTTACATCAAAAACTAAAGACAATAACTGAATTCCCTTTATTGCCAACCCTATGTCAACACCTCCCCTCCCCCAATTCTTTCGTCTCCTCTGTATTTATTTTTGTGTGTGTTTATCTCATATGCATGCTGGCGTGGTTGCGTCCCATATTTTAGTAATTTTAACCAAGTTAGAGTAGTAAGGCTAATAAACTTACATCTTTCTTGTTTAAACCTAAGGAAACCTGTCTGATTGGTTCATTTGCAATTATAATTAGAGAGCAGTGAGCAAAGACTCACTGAGGTGGTTAGCTAAAATCACTGTGTTTTTAAAAGAAACCCTGAGGAAACGGGCAAGAGAGCAGCCTGAGACCCCTTCCTCATCTGGTCCTAACACCGAATTCGCATCAGCATTATTACAAGAGACTAGAAAAACTCAAGCATAATTTCAGGACACAAGTATGTCTGTATTCATTTAATATTAATTCAAAATAAGGAGATGATTCACTCCCAGATATCCATTATTTGTGTACAAACATACTGAACCATTTAGGCAGGAATTATATCCTATCCCAGATGGCAGGAATGATGCATGCAAAAGATCAAAATAACATCCTGTGAATCACTTCCAGTATTCACTATTCTCTAAATAAATCAGCTAAACTTCGCTGTTAGTTTACAGCCTGTAACCCACTCATTCATTATTCCAAGCAAACACCTCGATAGAGTTCTGATGAAAGGTCATCAACCTGAGGTATTAACTCTGTTTCTCTCTCTCCACAAATGCTACCAGACCTGTTGAGTATTTCCAGCATTTCCTCTTTTTATCACCTTGATTCAATTTTATTCCATAACTCACTTCATGGCCTCCAAAACTCAACTGCTCCTGACCTACTCCACTGATCCCAGGGGATCTGAGGGAGGTCATAAAATTTGAATTCCTTCAGTAGGCTGCTCCTACTGATCCTTCTTCCCAACTCACCAAAGGCCCCGGCAGGTCCTGCAGAAGACTTCTAGGCTGGGACGCTGCTGGGATCTCAGTTGGAAGAAAACTTAAGTGGCCTCTGTGTCTTCTATTCAAAGGAGGCCACTGTGAAACCCTGAAAAAAAAAGAACTGTTTCGCTAAATCTTTGAGGACACATGCCATGAATTTCTCGCAGACCACTGGGGGTAAACCACACAACTGCCAGTTGCTCAACTAGTACTCCTGGACTCAGCAGAATTGCAATGCTTGGTGTCCCTACTCCCAGTAACGCACCCTCTCCCCCCAATACACCAATAGCTGAGTAAGGGGAAGGCAACCTTGGAATCACTGATGACAGACTGGCACTCAGCATTACAAAACCTCCTTTCTAGCCACTCCAGCAGACTGCCAGAGTTATGGTGAGGGTTCAGCAAAATGGCAATACATTTTCAACACTATTAATCTTTATGTAGACCATCTGAACACCACGATGAAACAATAGATTGTAACTCAATAGTCTCATATCCATTAGTTTTCATGCTATTCCAAACAGAGAGTCAGGTATTTTTTAACTTCATTGGCAAGAAACAAAAAGGCGAGAATTGAGATAATAATGCAAATAATTTGACAAAGAAAATAAACGTAGTAAAAAATCAAATGTAGAATCCAAGAGATGAACAGTTCACAGAGGCAGAGGAACCTTTTAAAAGAGTGTAAAGACAAAGTCATCCTTGTAAGCCTGAAAATATATAACACCACTGTGGGTTATTGGCACATGAAGCCAACCCCTGAACCCTCATCTCCTCCCTGGCTAAATCTTTGCTCTTCAAACAAGTACTGATCATTCTTGGATCATGTTCTGCAATGACAAGGGCATTAAGGAGCATTTTAGGTCTATTTTATTATTTTATTTTAAAAAACCAGCAGCATTTGTACTCGGGCGCTTTTGTCTATCATGGTTCACTGGAGGGTCTTTCATATTTGAATCGAGACTGTTCTGCTGCCTGGCAACCCCCTCAGGAATGGCAATTAGCCAGATGTCAGCAGCACCATTATCTCCTTTGCCCATTACACCTTATCCAAATCTGACACTAGTTCTTCAAACAGAATGAGATTATACAATAAAATCCTGGATGTCATCCTTTCTGCTTTAGAAAGGGAAAAAAATACTTACACTTTGAACATTGCTTGAAATTATTTTTAAAGCGCCAAATATCAATGTTATCTTGGGCACTACCAGGTTTACACTAATAAGTTTAATACTTCTGCTAGCTCATTCAAAAAAAGAGGAATTCCTGTCTATTATATTAATAGTTAATCACTCAAAATGAAACAAGTTTCACTTATAATACTTTCCCACATATTTTAAGTCGACCTCTTCAGTCATATATATTACGGCTGGGTCTGAATTTCCCTGTTGCATGCTGAATCTCAGTTATTCTGTCCTATCTCATTATTGTTCCCCGTTGAGGTTTCCTGATGTCATGACTAACGTTCCTTCCTCAAAATAAACAGATTCATTGGTCATTAGCTGGTCACTGCTGTTGTGAGATCTTCCTGGCACAGAATGGCTGCTATGTGAACCTACATGAATCGTTAAGCAAAAGCATGTAAGAAGTGTAATGAATAAAAGCTATTAAAACTACACTTTAACTCGCACAGCACACTATTATATCAACTCAAAGCACACAGCACAGTCGTAATTCACCTGATTCACACAGTACAGTAGTACTACACCTTAAATTGCATAGTATAATAATTGTTCACTTTGATTCACAGAACACCAGTCTTTCACATAGCACAATAATACTTCACTTCAAATCATGCAGCACCATATTGCACAAGCACGATTTACCTGGTACACTAGTATTTCATGTCTGTTCACATGGGGTGCGGTAATGTTTGGTTATATTACCCAACTGATAATCTAGAGAGCTGGACTAATAATCCACAGCAACCACGTTTTAAAGGCATCATGGCAGTCTGAAAATTTGAATTTCGTTTTTAAAAAATAAACAGCTGGTATCAGTAAAAGTGGCCTTAAAGCAGTTGGATTGTTGTAAAACATCAATTGATTTCCTAACCTCCAATTGATTCCATTCCCACACCAACATGGTTAACTCTTAACTGCCCTCTGTACTTGCCTACCAACCCACTCCGCTGCATCAAACGGCTACAAGTGGTTCAAGAAGAAGGCCTGCCACCCATTTCTTAGGGCAACAAGCAATGGGCAATAACTGCTGGCCATGCCTGCAATGCTCACATGCTGAGAATGAATAATTGTTCTGAAAAAAAAACAAGATAAAATTGGCAGGGAGGAAAAAAACAGCTATTCCATCAAGGGTGCCCCCACTTTGTATCATCGTCCACTGGTCCTTCCCTTTCAATCACATGGTGTAAAGCATTTCATTTGAAGTTACATAGTATGTTAGTAATTCACTTCGAATCATGTGATCGTAGTAATATTTAATTTCAAATTACATGACACATTAGTACATCCCTTTGAATCAGACTATAAAATAATATCTCACACGAAATGATATACATTTGCACTTCATTTTGAATTACATAATTGGATTGCCAGAGCCTTCTGTCTGTTCTAAAACTGCTTATCTCCAAATTCAGCTTTTTTTAAATTAATAAACCAAGGTGAAAAGCCAAGACTCATCAAAACAGAAAAGAATAAAAGACAAGCTGAAGTAAATCTGGACGTAGTAGAATAGTTCATATTAAGCTTAAGGTAAGAATTCATTAAAGTTGTATAACTAGGGTGTGTTTCAAGTACAGTTTAATTATTTTAAAGAGCCAATCAGGCCAAAATTCCACCTAGGCCCTGGGCACAACTCCAGCCTCAGTGCCAGGTGGAACCCACTTCTACTGGGATTTTGTCCATTGAAAGAAGGTGAGAAAATTTCATTGAGAATTGCCACCCACCCTCTCCTATGGCTAATCTGGGGAAGTTCCAGTACTTTTTGGGGGGAAATCTGCCCATACTGGATATCAAGGGGCTGAAAGAAGAGGATAAAGAAAAAAAGGGAAGCTTATGAGATATACCAATACTGCAGAAAACCTATAGGGATATAAAAAGTGTCGGGGTGAAATTAAAAAGGAAATCGAGAAAGCAAAGAAAGGGCATGAGAAAATATTGGCAAATAAAATCAAGGAAAACGCAAAGATTTTTTATAAATACATAAAGAGCAAGAGGATAACTAAAGAAAGAGTAGGGCCTATTACGGACCAGAAGGATAATGTGTGTGTGAAGGCGGAGGACATTGTTATGGAACTTAATGAATACTTTGCATCTGTTTTCACAAAGGAGAGGGACGATACAGACATTGCAATCAGGGAGAAGGAGTGTGAAATATTAGATGAAATTAACATAGTGAGAGAGGAAGTATTAAGGGCTTTAACACCTTTGAAAGTGGATAAAACACAGATCCAGACAAAATGTATTCTAGGCTGTTAAGAGAAGCAAGAGGAGAAATAGCGGAGACTCTGAACATCATTTTCCAATCCTCTCTGGCTACAGGTGTGGTGCCAGAGGACTGGAGGACTACTAACATTATGCCATTGTTTAAAAAGGGAGAAAGGGATAGACTGAGAAATTACAGGCCAGTCAGCCTAATCTCAGTGGTGGGAAAATTATTGGAAAAAATTCTGAGGGACAGGCTAACTCTTCATTTAGAAAGACACGGATTAATCAAAGACAGTCAGCATGGATTTGTTAAGGGAAAGTCATGTCTGACTAACATGATTGAATTATTTGAGGAGATAACAAGGAGGGTCGATGAGAGTAGTGCATTTGATGTAGTCTATATGAACTTTAGCAAGGCTTTTCATAACGTTCCACATGGCAGAATGGTCATGAAAGTAAAAGCCCATGGGATTCAAGGCAATGTGGCATGTTGCATCTAAAATTGACTCAGAAGCAGGAAACAAAGGGTCATGGTCGATGGGTTTTTGTGATGGGAAAGCTGTTTCCAGTGGGGTTCTGCAGGGTTCAGTACGCAGTCCCTTGCAGTATATAGCAATGATTTGGACTTCAAATGTAGGGGGTATGATTAAGAAGTTTGCAGATGATACAAAAATTGGCCATGTGGCTGATACTGAAGAAGAAAACTATAGACTGCAGGAATATATCAATGGACTAGTCAGGTGGGTGCAACAGTGGCAAATGGAGTTCAATCTAGAGAAGTATGAAATAATGCAGATGGGGAAGGCTAATAAGGCAAGGGAATACTCAATAAATGGTAGGATTCTGAAAAGTGTGGAGGTACAGAGGGACCTTGGAGTGCATGTTCATCGATCCCTGAAGGTGGCTGGGCAGGTAGAAAAGATGGTCAAGGTGGCATACGACCTTTATTAGCTGAGACATCGAATATAAGAGTTGGGAGGTTATGTTGAAACTGTATAAAACACTAGTTAGGCCACAGTGGGAGTACTGCCAGGAAACTGGCAGCTAGCAGCTGCCCAGCTATTATAATCAATAGGAGACCTCCACCGGGGATCCAGGGGAACGGGGGTGGGAGGGGGGCCTACGACTCACTTCTGCTCCTCCAGACCCGCAAGGGAACCTGCTAAAAAAAAGAACAAATTTCACCTTGCTGAATCTCTTCAGGTCTTGGCTGCTCTTCCCAGCAGATTTTGCTTGATAAGAGCCTGATCTACATTTATAGAGAACCCCGCCAGCTTAGAATGCTTTCCTTGTCACCTGTAATTTAAAATTGTAATTGGCCAGCTTGGGGTGGGAAGGGAGTGGGTATATCCCACGCTCTGATTCAACTGGCCCTCCACCTGCTTTCGCCAGGCAGTGGGCGTTAAAATCAACCCCCTAGACCTCTGAGTTTGCCATAGCTTATAAAAAAAATTATTTTACAGAATTTAAATTAGATTTGAAAAATGAGTGCAGAAACATTCTTGGAGTCTGTAAAAGAGATTGTCGGTGGGCTTCAATATCTGCCATCTTTGAAATTCAGCAAGCCTAGCAAATCACTATAATCTCTTAGAACTCTCCAGCTTTAGAGCACCCTCCTTTCTAAGTGCAAAATATTCACTGCAAGGAAATAAAAGGATGATGTAAGGTGCTAATCTCGTACGGAGACTGACAAGTCAAGTAGATAAGCCAAGGTTCTTATTGCTGACAATCTCTGTTTTGTTTATTGTAGGACATCTTGTAATAAACTGTATCTAAGGGGCTTCTTTTCAACTGAGACACTTAAGAGTATAAGCAAGTTTAAGCAGTGTGATGTGATACTGAGCCACACCAACCAAAAACCTCAGGGCTCGATCCTTGGGGGCCAAAAATCTTGGGTGGAGTGACAGGGCATACAGCAGCCAGATCACATATGGGTGGCCGGGACTCAGTGCGGAACCTGGATTTACTGGGCATGCAACCTGCTTCTCAAATTCAGCTCGGGGTGTGCAGCCAAGTCTTCCACCTGCCCTCTGTACATCTGCAATCAGGCTTGGTGGCCTTTCCAAGCTGCCCCTGTAACTCTGGCCAGCATGTCCTCATTAGATTCAGTGGCGCTCATGTCTGGTGACAGTAGATGCGGATGCTCTGGACATCAGAGGCAGGAAAGATAATCAGTCCCAAAGGAGACAGATTGCCACATAGATTGCCAAAGTGTCCAAAACTTTGCTCCATTACACGGACAACAGGTGAGGACAGGATTGGGCTCAGCAGTGATGCCTGCACAGTTGAACAGCCTCTTGACACTGTAGCTGAGCTCACATATGAAAAGTGATGAACTGGATGAGTACCACAAGACAGCCAGTGTCTGTAGAAGAATATATTGGCCTGAATTATTGTAATTAGGAGAGAAGGGGAGAAAACCAGAAAAGATTATAAATGCCAATTAATCCCTATTACATTTTGCTTCATGCTTCATTTACTCAATGATACGAATTGCACTGAAATGCATCAGAGTATCCCAATTACATTGTCACATTGCTCATGCATGGCAGCATCTGGAGGAGATTCCATACACTTGTTCCACTATTGTCTATCCTTTCATATAAAGACATTCTATGGACTACAATCAGGTCTGCTAGTGGCCCCCAATACTGACCCTTGCTGGGGTTAATGGAAGGGCACCTTATTTGCATTGGGCAGTCTGGCACTAATGCCACATAAGATGTCCACCTGTCCCATGCCCTCAAAAGCATTTGACATCTCCTTCTGTGGAATTGGGGATGGTGGGGTAGCGGTGGGGGAGGTCATCCAGGCTTCCACCTCGCCTCACTCAATGTACGAGCTGCCACTACTATCCCAAGTTTCCCTTCATTGCCAGGTCAGGGAGGTCGTCTAAAGGGAGTCCCCTTCCCTGACCTATTATTTGCCTTGTGAGAGGAGAATGAAAGTTCTGCCCATTAATGCAGATGGCACAGAAGCGATGGGCTGAATGGCCTCCTTCTGTGCTGCAACTTTTTTATGGTTCCGTGGTTCTAAATTCCAAGAAATGGCAGAGACCCAATGTGTTCAGATGCCCCCCCATCTCCGTGCTGCCGGTCTCCTGTCAAAATCATTTTTGGAAATTGGTGTAAGCCCTGAGGAATTTCATGGTCATTAGGGGTGATTTGTCGATTTTGCATGGCGAGCAGGCAACCTCCTCCCACCAGCATGTGCTGTACCGACTGACCCACCATAATGCAGTTGGCAACTCCCAAATTCCTAATATATACCATCGGCAGGCAAGCCTACCTTCCAGTCAGGTGAAATCAGTGCCTCTTCTAACCTACATTTTATTTGCCTTGAAATGTAAGATGTTTTAAAATGTGCTGCAATTTTCTATTGTCAGTCCATCTGAGGAAAATTGATCATTTCTTTCTTTCGAACAAAAACAGATATTGGAGCAAGTTTGACAGCTTTGACTGTGGCAGCAATCTAGCACAATTGTTAAAATATATCAGCAGATTCATCATTTTATTGTGAAAATGAATACAAATATCAAAAATAAATTGGAGGTTCTAAATTTTCCTAGAATTCAAAACCACACAAAAGAGTCCATTTCAGGATTGTAAACTTGGTAGTATGACACCCAATAAAATGACGAACTATTAAAGTGTCTTGCTGAAGATTGGAACGGTGCAGTGTTAGAAAGGTCTAGATTGATGCGAAGAGCATCTCCTCTTTCTCTGTTGGTTGGTCAGGATCTGAAGCTAAACCAGTGTTTCTAGGTCCATGAGATATGACTGTTGCTCATTAGGTACTAATGAGCACTAATTAGGCAATCTGAGTCAGAGACCATTAGGAAGACCGGTGTGGGAAATGGAAATGTCACACTGATGTAATTCTCTTGAATCTAAGTTCACCCATATTGTGGGGGAGTGATAGTGTTGAGAGGATTGCTACACTGTTATTATACTCTACTTAGCTATAGTCTAAATACAAGGGTGCACAATCTTCCAGAGGCAAAGAACACAGTACTACAAAATGGTTTCAGTACTTCCAAAATCAAGGTGCTGTCATTGATAAGCAGAACTGCCGCATCTGCAAGCAATGCAGCTATCAAATTTTCCAGCAGCCAATAAGCTGGCTGAAGAGGCGAGCACTGCAGTTTGTACTGTGCTGATGCATATAGATCTTCCCCCTATATTGACTGCACCAGATAATTAGTCCTTATTGCAATTTCCACAAGAATGAAACACTTGCATTTCTATAGTGCCTTTCAGTGTTCCAGAAGATCCCAAAGCACTTTACAGCCAATGAAATACTTTTGAAATTTTGGCGCAGTTATAATGTAAAAAATGCAGCAGCCAATTTGCGCATATCGCACTCCTAGAAACAGCAATGTGATAATGACAAGATAATCTGTTTTAGTAATGTTGGTTGAGGGACAAATATTGACGAGGACACCAGGGTGAGCGCCCCTGCTCTTCTTTGAAAGAGCAGGATCTTTTATATCCACCTGAGAGGCCAGATGAGGCCTCGGATTAATGTCTCATCTGCAAGATGGTACCTCCGACAGTGTAGCACTGGCTCAGTATTGCACTGAAGGGTCAGTTTAGATTATGTGCTCAAGTCTCTGGAGTGGAACTTAAACCCATGACCATTTGACTCAGAGGTGAGAGTGCAACCCATTGAGCTACAGCTGACAACCCCATGATAACTAAGGAACATCCTGTTGCCAAATCACAAAATGCAACAAAGGTTCCATTGCCCATCAACCTTCATCCATAAGGCCAGTGATTTGTTGTGGCAACTGATCGTCACTCTGATCTGCTTAAGAAGCAGTATTTTCAGTGCTCCTGGAGCTTTCTGCCTAAATTTGTGGTACTCAAATGTCAAATCGCACTGTGCATTATAAGTTTTGAAAACAGCAAGGTTTGTTTTGGCATGTCATTCCAAAGCTCCTGTCCTACTCATCTAATCCCTGCTTACACAGCTATAAAATCCAGTTTCTACCTGTAATCCCCCAATAGCATCCATTCTGCTCAGGGCCCAGTCTTTCTCTTCTTCACACTGCAAAGCACTCAGACATTAGAAACACAATGGGATAGATTTTCAACTTGCTGTCTGGGTGTAAAACCAACGTTGCAGATTATAGAAAACAGGTGATTTTTATTACCAATGAATGACTGACTTATCCACAACAGCAGTTCTACGCCCAGGCAATAAGTTGAAAATCTACCCCTGTGATGGAATATAGGTATAATAGGCTTAATTAGGTAGAATTTAGATATAGTTAATATATTATACATTTGAGAATTAAAGATTTAATAAATGAGTTCCCCTTTAAGAAGATAGAGTTAGAAATTTCAAGGTCATTCAAGCTCCCTGTTACAATAGAATGTGAACAAGAAACACCTTTTAAGTTAGGAAATCCATTTCAGCATCTCTGTTGCCAGGGACTTGAAGGATAAATACACATTGAAATGTCCTGTGTGACGTCAGTAGGAGGTAGCAATAAACTTAATTGATAGTGTTGGTGATGTTGACAAATTGATCCAAAAGGTTGTTACAAGGTACCATAAAAACACAATTATAGATAATAAAACAATAAATGAAATTGTACTTACAAGACCAAGAGGTTAAGTAAACACAATTATAAACATTTTGACCAGATAAATGCTCACAACCTCAAGAGCAGGGGAATTCCAGCAAAACATTAAGTGGAGATGTTAGTTAATGATACTACCAAATATGGATCTTAAAAGCAGGAAAAACACACACGAAAAAGTAACACCTATCTGCTAAAAGGTCAGATGATAACTTAGAAACAGTATAAACATGAGAGGTTCTGAAGCAAATATTAGAAGTGTTGAATTCCTCAACAATACCTCTCACCCCATGGCTTCTTTTTTTTCTTTTGGGCCTCCTTATCTCGAGAGACAATGGATATGCACCTGGAGGTGGTCAGTGGTTTGTGAAGCAGCGCCTGGAGTGGCTATAAAGGCCAATTCTAGAGTGACAGGCTTTTCCACAGGTGCTGCAGAAAAATTTGTTTGTCGGGGCTGTTGCACAGTTGGCTCTCCCCTTGCGCCTCTGTCTTTTTTCCTGCCAGCTACTAAGTCTCTTCGACTCGCCACATTTTAGCCCTGTCTTTATGGCTGCCCGCCAGCTCTGGTGAACGCTGGCAACTGACTCCCACGACTTGTGATCAATGTCACAGGATTTCATGTTGCGTTTGCAGACGTCTTTAAAGCGGAGACATGGACGGCCTGTGGGTCTGATACCAGTGGCGAGCTCGCTGTACAATGTGTCTTTGGGGATCCTGCCATCTTCCATGCGGCTCACATGGCCAAGCCATCTCAAGCGCCGCTGACTCAGTAGTGTGTACAAGCTGGGGATGTTGGCCGCCTCGAGGACTTCTGTGTTGGAGATACGGTCCTGCCACCTGATGCCAAGTATTCTCCGGAGGCAGCGAAGATGGAATGAATTGAGACGTCGCTCTTGGCTGACATACGTTGTCCAGGCCTCGCTGCCATAGAGCAAGGTACTGAGGACACAGGCCTGATACACTCGGATTTTTGTGTTCCGTGTCAGTGCGCCATTTTCCCACACTCTCTTGGCCAGTCTGGACATAGCAGTGGAAGCCTTACCCATGCGCTTGTTGATTTCTGCATCTAGAGACAGGTTACTGGTGATAGTTGAGCCTAGGTAGGTGAACTCTTGAACCACTTCCAGAGCGTGGTCGCCAATATTGATGGATGGAGCATTTCTGATGTCCTGCCCCATGATGTTCGTTTTCTTGAGGCTGATGGTTAGGCCAAATTCATTGCAGGCAGCTGCAAACCTGTCGATGAGACTCTGCAGACACTCTTCAGTGTGAGATGTTAAAGCAGCATCGTCAGCAAAGAGGAGTTCCCTGATGAGGACTTTCCGTACTTTGGACTTCGCTCTTAGACGGGCAAGGTTGAACAACCTGCCCCCTGATCTTGTGTGGAGGAAAATTCCTTCTTCAGAGGACTTGAACGCATGTGAAAGCAGCAGGGAGAAGAAAATCCCAAAAAGTGTGGGTGCGAGAACAGAGCCCTGTTTCACGCCACTCAGGATAGGAAAGGGCTCTGATGAGGAATCACCATGTTGAATTGTGCCTTTCATATTGTCATGGAATGAGGTGATGATACTTAGTAGCTTTGGTGGGCATCCGATCTTTTCTAGTAGTCTGAAGAGACCACGTCTGCTGACGAGGTCAAAGGCTTTGGTGAGATCAATGAAAGCAATGTAGAGGGGCATCTGTTGTTCATGGCATTTCTCCTGTATCTGACGAAGAGAGAACAGCATGTCAACAGTCGATCTCTCTGCACGAAAGCCACACTGTGCCTCAGGGTAGACGCGCTCGGCCAGCTTCTGGAGCCTGTTCAGAGCGACTCCAGCAAAGACTTTCCCCACTATGCTGAGCAGGGAGATTCCACGGTAGTTGTTGCAGTCACCGCGGTCACCTTTGATTTTAAAGAGGGTGATGATATTGGCATCGCGCATGTCCTGGGGTACTGCTCCCTCGTCCCAGCACAGGCAAAGCAGTTCATGTAGTGCTGAGAGTATAGCAGGCTTGGCACTCTTGATTATTTCAGGGGTAATGCTGCCCTTCCCAGGGGCTTTTCCGCTGGCTACAGAATCAATGGCATCACTGAGTTCTGATTTGGTTGGCTGTATGTCCAGCTCATCCATGACTGGTAGAGGCTGGGCTGCATTGAGGGCAGTCTCAGTGACAGCATTCTCCCTGGAGTACAGTTCTAGGTAGTGCTCAGCCTAGCGGTCCATTTGTTTGTGTTGGTCAGTGATTATGTCCCCTGATTTAGATTTGAGGGGGGCGATCTTCTTGATGGTTGGCCCAAGAGCTCTCTTCATGCCATCTGATGTTTCCGGTGTCTGAGGCCAGCTGAATATGACTGCATAGGTGTTGCCAGTAGTCGTTTGCGCAGCGCCTGGCTGTTCTTTGTGCAGTGCTTCTGGCTGCTTTAAGTGCTGCGGATGTTAAATCGCTGGGGGCTTTCTTGTAGTTCAACAGTGCAATGCGCTTAGCGGCTATGACAGGTTCCAGCTCTTCATTATGAGATTGGAACCAGTCTGCATTTCTCTTCGCACTTTTGCTGTAGGTGGTCAAAGCTGACTCATAGATGGCGTCTCTGATGTGGGCCCACTTGGTCTCAGCATCCCCTGTGGGAGTGTTTTGAAGGGCTGTTACAAGTGAATTTAGAAATTTTTGTAACAGCTGTGGGTGAGAAATTCTGCTCGTGTTGATGCGCGGGTGGCCCTTCTGCTTGGAATGATGCAACTTCTTTGGTCTGAGTCTAACCTTGCTGCACACCAGGGAGTGGTCAGTGTCGCAGTCCGCACTGTGGAAGCTGCGTGTGATTTGAACACTGTTTAAGGCGGCTTGCCTTATGACAATGAGGTCTAGCTGGTGCCAACGACGCGATCTTGGGTGCCTCCATGAAACCTGGTGACAGGGTTTAGTGTGAAAGAATGAGTTGGTGATGCGGAGGTCATGATAGGTACACAACTCAAGCCCATTCTCATTCATCCTTCCAATGCCATAGCGCCCAAGGCAGGAGGGCCATGAGTCATGGTCGGCCCCAACCCTGGCATTAAAGTCCCCCAGCAGGAATAGGTGTTCGGTGTTGGGGATGCTGCTAATGATGTTATGGAGTTGCTCGTAGAACTGGTCTTTAGCTTCAGGTGGGGAGCAGAGTGTTGGAGCATAGATGCTGAGTAGGTGTACTGGACCAGAGGTGGTGAGCAGTCGGATGGACAGTATGCGTTCCGAGCCATTTGAGGGAGGCTCTATCATGCTGAGCAAGGAGTTTCTGATGGCGAAGCCCACTCCATGCTGTCTTGGTTCTTCAGGATCCCTGCCCTGCCAGAAGAAGGTGTAGTCTTGCTCTGCTAGAGATCCACTCGCTGGGAGGCGAGTCTCCTGAAGTGCTGCAATGTCTACATTGAGTCTACTGAGCTCGTTGTTAATGATGGCGGTCTTCCGAGAATCGTTGATTTGTGTAAGGTCTTCCGACAGGCCAGTACACATAGTTCTGACGTTCCAGCTTGCAAAGCGAAGGGCTGGTACCTTCTTTCCTTTTTTCGTGTTGTTTGGTGCGGTGTATCAGTCCACCTTTCGGGCAATGACCCTGAGCTCCAAGCACCCATTGAAGCAGGTAGACTGTGGCGGGACAGAACCTTATTGACCGGGGGCTGCCCGGTTTGAGGCGGGCGGTAGCTGTCCAGTGAGGTGCAATGACCTCTCCCACCGACAAAGGCAACCCGTGGCGCCCAGTTTCTACGCCAATTTATCCGGACTTATAACCCGTAACTGCTGCCTTCCGTGTTGTGTCAGTCGCTGTGAGGCAACTGTGGAGTGACCTCTCCATGGCGCATGCCTGGGCATGTTTATGGAGGTTGAGAGTTGCCCAGTCATCAAAACCCCCCTCTCAGCCTTTCTGGTGGGGTCCAAAGGAGTGCAGGGCACGACGTTTGGCACCAGTATGGCTGCAGGAACTGCCGGAAACATGCCAAAGGTGACACATGACCGCCTACGGGGTTCCGCTCCTGATTATCTGTTAGGGTTTACTCCCTTAGCCTTGGTCTCTCCCGAGACGCCCACAAGGCAGTGGGGTTGTTAGGGCCCCTACACAGGTGTAAGATGGTGCCGGTGGGAAGCTTCACCTCCCGAAGGACGTGGATGAGCTTTCCGGACGTCGATGGTGGGCACTGAGGAAATGGCTTATTACCTGCACCCGCTTTCCCTCCCCCTCCCCCCCCCCTTTCCCTTCCCTGCTCCACCCTCTCAGCTCACCCCCCCACAACCCCGTCCCAGCCCGCCCCCCCTCGCACCATCTTCCCCCCGCACCCCCTTCCCCTGCACCCCCCCCACCCCCTTACAGCCCCCTTCCCAGCTCCCCCTCGCACCCCCCTCCCTCCACCCCTCCTCCTCACCCCATGGCTTACTCGGGGAATTTAAGGTAAAGATTTGCCTTAAATTTTGATGGATATTCTAAGATATTTTGCTGTAACATTAGCAAGGTTAAATTTTTGGATTCTATGGTGGAAATAAGATTATGTGTTACATTTCATAGTAATATTTGATATTGTGATATACCTATCCACTTAAAAGTGTATTGCATGTTAAATTCTTTAATAAATATATAAAAGTTAATAAATTGTCTCATGTAGTATTCTGTATACAACTACAAGAACCTCCTCTCTGTGTCTCTTTAAGTGGAGAGATAAGTATTGAAGAGTTTCCCAGACCGTTATAATATCTGGGATATTTATGACTTAGCCATAATTATTTTAAAATAGGCTATCTGAAATATGGTAATATTCTCTGTTAGTTTTCTTTCTTTGAAGGAAAGTTAGTTCAATTCTTTGGACCTAAATAAGTGTCTATAAGAATGTTTCTGGTTTGAAATTAATTAAAGGAGATTCATAGGGATGTACACCTGATTTGATTTAGTCCTATAAGCAGTTAAAGTCATAAATCACTTCACCCCTACATAGATGAAACTCATTGTATAATCATTACAAATCCATCTAAGCTGGGCTAAACTAGAAAAATGCAAATCAAGTTGTTGCTTTCTGCTTCGATTTCTCATGTCTTACTGCAGTTTAACTACAAGCTAGCTTTGTTTTATTTATTGCATCGAGACAATGGCACATATAACATGACAGCTACAGGCACTCTGTAGTTATCTCAATATGTTTTAAACATTCTCATAGAACCAACCACATATGTGTGATTTTTTTTTTGTTTTGTTATGGATTCGGAATCCGAATATGCTAAGTGTTTGGGATGAGAACTTCGGTATAACTCGGTCAATCTGAATGTGCTATTTCAGTTCCAAAGAGCTGCTTTGGAGAGGACAAGTCCTCCCCATGGAGTAACAGCACTGCACCAAGTGACCCAACACGGTGGGTCTTTGGTGTTCTTTTCTTAAAGGCCATTTCATACGTTGCGACATGAAATGTTTTTTTTTCAATTAGAGAATGTGGAGTACTTTGAAGAAAAAATCCTTCACTTTAATGAACATGTTTTTCTTTCAATGACAAATTAATCTACTTCATTGCCATTATGAATGAAAATAAGATAGCTCTGTGACTGGAATTATTATGAATACTTCTACCTATTGTGGCAGGTGGTTTAATTTCTAATTCAGCGGTGAAGCAATGATGTTGTTAAGCCCAGATTCATTTCCATGCAGTAGTTAGCTGCAGGTCGCAGCTCTTCAGCTCGCTATAACCTTCTGTATTTAGAGATACAAAAGCAAAATACTGTCGATACTGAAAGTCTGAAATAAAAGCAGAACATGCTGGAAATATTCAGCAGGTCAAGCATCTGGGGAGCGAGAAACAGAGTTAACATGCCAGGTCTGTGACCTTTCATCTATATTCACAGTTACTTTTTTTTTTAAATGGTTTGTTTAATGCTACTTTTTAATATTTTGGATGAGGTGATCTCAGTCTGGTTGGCAGCAATAGGTGGTAAGATTGGCCTTCACATCCACAGGGCTAGAGAGGGCAATGTTTCCATCAGGTGTTCTACTTTTGATAACTCCTGCTGGAAATTGCAGACTAAATTCAAGAACACTATCTGACTTACCTGTTCAGTCTTCCGCTCTATGGTTGAATGACACAATATTCACTGCCTAGATCACGCATGAATAATGGCCATCTGGTTGAGGTACCAGAGAGCAGCCAGAAAGGAGCCAACACTTTCCGAAGAGGAGAGAAAATTTGGAGAAATTTTTAAAGGACTGAAACGGGTCCCCGGCTGCTTATTGTTAAAGTGCATTAGTTTTAGGAGTCAGTCAGCTCCAGTAACTGCGACAACAGACGTAAATAAATTGTCAAGCCTTCCGTCTCTTTGTAAACCCTGAATGAGAAAGGCCACTGCTTCAAATACTGCTGGCCCCTTGTCCCTGTAATTGATTGCATAGGACCAGAGCCCTATCACTGTCTGCTTTATTGATATGCAGACAATATTCATTCAATTTTCAAATGCATCCCTCACTTTGTCACAGCTACTTAACAGATGTCAATGGATCAGTGTTAGATGGCATGTGAAATGAAGTGAAAATACCACCAAAATCCAAATGGCTAACTATCAGAACTCCACAAAATATCTTTGTTTGAAAAGAAAACCTTCCGTAGCATAAACCAACAAATCAAAATGTCTGAGTTTAACCTTTTCAGGACCTCTGTAGTGCTTTGCTGTGTTGATAAATAACAGCAAGCAGATTATATCACCAAGGCTTTCTGTGTACAGAAAATTTGCAGTCAAGTTAAAGCTGCTTCTTTTATTTGAGAGGGAAAGAAATATTCCGTCCAATGATTTATTAACATGACATTAGAATAAAGCTGAGTGATAGCTGCAGAAAATTTCACATTAGTTTTATTTTCCCTTCTGACAGTCCTCCCACTCTCATTTGTAAATACTAGAATTCAGCAGTTAGCAAGGTCATTCAAACAGGCTTCGGGATGGATGGAAATGGGAATGGAGCAGTATCGCGCTGTAGCGAGTTCTGAGATTGGGGTGAGACACATAATTGGAGGCAGAAAAAGCAAGTTTTACCGTGCATCTAATCATGCTACGTTTAACCTGGGAGTTTCAGTCAGTGCCCGTGGTTTCAGTCAGTGCCCGTGATTTCAGTCAGTGCCTGTGATTTCAGTCAGTGCCTGTGGTTTCAGTTAGTGTGTATGGTTTCAGTCAGTGCCTGTGGTTTAAGTCACTGCGTGTGGTTTCAGTCAGTGCCCGTGGTTTCAGTCAGTGCCCGTGGTTTCAGTCAGTGCCCGTGGTTTCAGTCAGTGCCCGTGGTTTCAGTTAGTGTGTATGGTTTCAGTCAGTTCATGTGGTTTCAGTCAGTCCCTGTGGTTTCAGTCAGTGTGTGTGGTTTCAGTCAATGCCTGTGGTTTCAGTCAGGGCCCGTGGTTTCAGTCAGGGCCCGTGGTTTCAGTCAGGGCCCGTGGTTTCAGTCAGGGCCCGTGGTTTCAGTCAGTGCCTGTGATTTCAGTCAGTGCCTGTGATTTCAGTAAGTGTGTATGGTTTCAGTCAGTTCATGTGGTTTCAGTCAGAGCTGTGGTTTCAGTCAGTGCCTGTGGTTTCAGACAGTACCCGTGGTTTCAGTCAGTGCGTGTGGTTTTAGTCAGTGCATGTGGTTTCAGTCAGTGCGTTTGGTTTCAGTCAGTGCCTGTGATTTCAGTCAGTGCCTGTGATTTCAGTCAGTGCCTGTGGTTTCAGTAAGTGTGTATGGTTTCAGTCAGTTCATGTGGTTTCAGTCAGTCCCTGTGGTGTCAGTCAGTGCTGTGATTTCAGTCAGTGGCTGTGGTTTCAGTCAGTGGCTGTGATTTCAGTCAGTGCCCGTGATTTCAGTCAGTGCCCGTGATTTCAGTCAGTGCCCGTGATTTCAGTCAGTGCCCGTGATTTCAGTCAGTGCCTGCGGTTTCAGTTAGTGTTTATGGTTTCAGTCAGTGCCCGTGATTTCAGTCAGTGCCCGTGATTTCAGTCAGTGCCTGTGGTTTCAGTCAGTGTGTATGGTTTCAGTCAGTTCATGTGGTTTCAGTCAGTTCATGTGGTTTCAGTCAGTCCCCGTGGTTTCAGTCAGTGCCCGTGCTTTCAGTCAGTGCCCGTGGTTTCAGTCAGTCCCTGTGGTTTCAGTGAGTGCCTGTGGTTTTAGTCAGTGCGTGTGGTTTCAGTCAGTGCGTGTGGTTTCAGTCAGTGCGTTTGGTTTCAGTCAGTGCCTGTGATTTCAGTCAGTGCCTGTGATTTCAGTCAGTGCCTGTGATTTCAGTCAGTGCCTGTGATTTCAGTCAGTGCCTGTGGTTTCAGTAAGTGTGTATGGTTTCAGTCAGTTCATGTGGTTTCAGTCAGTGCCTGCGGTTTCAGACAGTGCGTGTGATTTCAGTCAGTGCGTGTGATTTCAGTCAGTGCCTGTGATTTCAGTCAGTGCCTGTGATTTCAGTCAGTGCCTGTGATTTCAGTCAGTGCCTGTGGTTTCAGTAAGTGTGTATGGTTTCAGTAAGTGTGTATGGTTTCAGTCAGTTCATGTGGTTTCAGTCAGTCCCTGAGGTGTCAGTCAGTGCTGTGATTTCAGTCAGTGCCTGTGGTTTCAGTCAGTGGCTGTGGTTTCAGTCAGTGCCTGTGGTTTCAGTCAGTGCCCGTGATTTCAGTCAGTGCCCGTGATTTCAGTCAGTGCCCGTAATTTCAGTCAGTGCCCGTGATTTCAGTCAGTGCCTGTGGTTTCAGTTAGTGTGTCTGGTTTCAGTCAGTTCATGTGGTTTCAGTCAGTCCATGTGGTTTCAGTCAGTCCCTGTGGTGTCCGTCAGTGCCCGTGGTTTCAGTCAGTGCCCGTAGTTTCAGTCAGTGCCCGTAGTTTCAGTCAGTGCATGTGGTTTCAGTCAGTGCGTTTGGTTTCAGTCAGTGCCTGTGATTTCAGTCAGTGCCTGTGATTTCAGTCAGTGCCTGTGGTTTCAGTAAGTGTGTATGGTTTCAGTCAGTTCATGTGGTTTCAGTCAGTCCCTGTGGTGTCAGTCAGTGCTGTGATTTCAGTCAGTGGCTGTGGTTTCAGTCAGTGGCTGTGATTTCAGTCAGTGCCCGTGATTTCAGTCAGTGCCCGTGATTTCAGTCAGTGCCCGTGATTTCAGTCAGTGCCTGCGGTTTCAGTTAGTGTTTATGGTTTCAGTCAGTGCCCGTGATTTCAGTCAGTGCCCGTGATTTCAGTCAGTGCCTGTGGTTTCAGTCAGTGTGTATGGTTTCAGTCAGTTCATGTGGTTTCAGTCAGTTCATGTGGTTTCAGTCAGTCCCCGTGGTTTCAGTCAGTGCCCGTGCTTTCAGTCAGTGCCCGTGGTTTCAGTCAGTCCCTGTGGTTTCAGTGAGTGCCTGTGGTTTTAGTCAGTGCGTGTGGTTTCAGTCAGTGCGTGTGGTTTCAGTCAGTGCGTTTGGTTTCAGTCAGTGCCTGTGATTTCAGTCAGTGCCTGTGATTTCAGTCAGTGCCTGTGATTTCAGTCAGTGCCTGTGATTTCAGTCAGTGCCTGTGGTTTCAGTAAGTGTGTATGGTTTCAGTCAGTTCATGTGGTTTCAGTCAGTGCCTGCGGTTTCAGACAGTGCGTGTGATTTCAGTCAGTGCGTGTGATTTCAGTCAGTGCCTGTGATTTCAGTCAGTGCCTGTGATTTCAGTCAGTGCCTGTGATTTCAGTCAGTGCCTGTGGTTTCAGTAAGTGTGTATGGTTTCAGTAAGTGTGTATGGTTTCAGTCAGTTCATGTGGTTTCAGTCAGTCCCTGAGGTGTCAGTCAGTGCTGTGATTTCAGTCAGTGCCTGTGGTTTCAGTCAGTGGCTGTGGTTTCAGTCAGTGCCTGTGGTTTCAGTCAGTGCCCGTGATTTCAGTCAGTGCCCGTGATTTCAGTCAGTGCCCGTAATTTCAGTCAGTGCCCGTGATTTCAGTCAGTGCCTGTGGTTTCAGTTAGTGTGTCTGGTTTCAGTCAGTTCATGTGGTTTCAGTCAGTCCATGTGGTTTCAGTCAGTCCCTGTGGTGTCCGTCAGTGCCCGTGGTTTCAGTCAGTGCCCGTAGTTTCAGTCAGTGCCCGTAGTTTCAGTCAGTGCCCGTGGTTTCAGTCAGTGCCCGTGGTTTCAGTCAGTGCCCGTGGTTTCAGTGAGTGCCCGTGGTTTCAGTCCGTGCCTGTGGTTTCAGTCCGTGCCTGTGGTTTCAGTCAGTTCGTGTGGTTTCAGTCAGTTCGTGTGGTTTCAGTCAGTTCATGTGGTTTCAGTCTGTGCCTGTGGTTTCAGTCTGTGCCTGTGGTTTCAGTCTGTGCCTGTGGTTTCAGTCTGTGCCCGTGGTTTCAGTCCGTGCCTGTGGTTTCAGTCCGTGCCTGTGGTTTCAGTCAGTTCGTGTGGTTTCAGTCAGTTCATGTGGTTTCAGTCTGTGCCCGTGGTTTCAGTCAGTGCCCGTGGTTTCAGTCCGTGACTGTGGTTTCAGTCCGTGCCTGTGGTTTCAGTCAGTTCGTGTGGTTTCAGTCAGTTCGTGTGGTTTCAGTCAGTTCGTGTGGTTTCAGTCAGTTCATGTGGTTTCATTCTGTGCCTGTGGTTTCAGTCAGTGCCTGTGGTTTCAGTCAGTGCGTGTGGTTTCAGTCAGTGCGTGTGGATTCAGTCAGTGCGTGTGGATTCAGTCAGTGCGTGTGGATTCAGTCAGTGCGTGTGGATTCAGTCAGTGCGTGTGGATTCAGTCAGTGCGTGTGGTTTCAGTCAGTGCGTGTGGTTTCAGTCAGTGCGTGTGGTTTCAGTCAGTGCGTGTGGTTTCAGTCAGCGCCTGTGGTTTCAGTCAGCGCCTGTGGTTTCAGTCAGGGCCCGTGGTTTCAGTCAGTGCGTGTGGTTTCAGTCAGTGTGTGTGGTTTCAGTCAGTGCCTGTGATTTCAGTCAGTGCCTGTGATTTCAGTCAGTGCCTGTGATTTCAGTCAGTGCCTGTGGTTTCAGTAAGTGTGTATGGTTTCAGTCAGTTCATGTGGTTTCAGTCAGAGCTGTGGTTTCAGTCAGTGCCTGTGGTTTCAGTCAGTGCGTATGGTTTCAGTCAGTGCGTGTGGTTTCAGTCAGTGCCTGTGATTTCAGTCAGTGCCTGTGGTTTCAGTAAGTGTGTATGGTTTCAGTCAGTTCATGTGGTTTCAGTCAGTCCCTGTGGTGTCAGTCAGTGCTGTGATTTCAGTCAGTGCCTGTGGTTTCAGTCAGTGGCTGTGGTTTCAGTCAGTGCCCGTAATTTCAGTCAGTGCCCGTGATTTCAGTCAGTGCCTGTGGTTTCAGTTAATGTGTATGGTTTCAGTCAGTTCATGTTGTTTCAGTCAGTGCCTGTGGTTTCAGTCAGTGCCCGTGATTTCAGTCAGAGCCCGTAATTTCAGTCAGTGCCCGTAATTTCAGTCAGTGCCCGTGGTTTCAGTTAATGTGAATGGTTTCAGTCAGTTCATGTGGTTTGAGTCAGTGCCTGTGGTTTCAGTCAGTGCCTGTGGTTTCAGTCAGTGCCCGTGGTTTCAGTCAGTGCCCGTGGTTTCAGTCAGTGCCCGTGGTTTCAGTCAGTGCCCGTGGTTTCAGTCAGTGCCCGTGGTTTCAGTCAGTGCCTGTGGTTTCAGTCAGTTCGTGTGGTTCCAGTCAGTTCGTGTGGTTTCAGTCTGCGCCTGTGGTTTCAGTCAGTGCCCGTGATTTCAGTCAGTGCCTGTGGTTTCAGTCAGTTCGTGTGGTTTCAGTCTGTGCCTGTGGTTTCAGTCTGTGCCTGTGGTTTCAGTCAGTGCCCGTGGTTTCAGTCAGTGCCCGTGGTTTCAGTCAGTGCCTGTGCTTTCAGTCAGTCCCAGTGGTTTCAGTCAGTGCGTGTGGTTTCAGTCAGTGCGTGTGGTTTCAGTCATTCCCTGTGGTTTCAGTCAGTGCCTGTGATTTCAGTCAGTGCCTGTGGTTCCAGTAAGTGTGTATGGTTTCAGTCAGTGCCTGTGGTTTCAGTCAGTGCATGTGGTTTCAGTCAGTGCCTGTGATTTCAGTCAGTGCCTGTGGTTTCAGTAAGTGTGTCTGGTTTCAGTCAGTTCATGTGGTTTCAGTCAGTCCCTGTGGTTTCAGTCAGTGCTGTGTTTTCAGGCAATGCCTATGGTTTCAGTCAGTGCCTGTGTTTTCAGTCAGTGCGTGTGCTTTCAGTCAGTGCCCGTGGTTTCAGTTAATGTGTATGGTTTCAGTCAGTTCATGTGGTTTCAGTCAGTCCCTGTGGTTTCAGTCAGTGCCTGTGGTTTCAGTCAGTGCGTGTGCTTTCAGTCAGTTCATGTGGTTTCAGTCAGTGCCCGTGGTTTCAGTCAGTGCCCGTGGTTTCAGTCAGTGCCTGTGGTTTCAGTCAGTGCCTGTGGTTTCAGTCAGTTCGTGTGGTTCCAGTCAGTTCGTGTGGTTCCAGTCAGTTCGTGTGGTTCCAGTCAGTTCGTGTGGTTTCAGTCTGTGCCTGTGGTTTCAGTCAGTGCCTGTGGTTTCAGTCAGTGCCCGTGGTTTCAGTCAGTGCCCGTGGTTTCAGTCAGTGCCCGTGGTTTCAGTCAGTGCCTGTGGTTTCAGTCAGTTCGTGTGGTTCCAGTCAGTTCGTGTGGTTTCAGTCTGCGCCTGTGGTTTCAGTCAGTGCCCGTGATTTCAGTCAGTGCCTGTGGTTTCAGTCAGTTCGTGTGGTTTCAGTCTGTGCCTGTGGTTTCAGTCTGTGCCTGTGGTTTCAGTCAGTGCCCGTGGTTTCAGTCAGTGCCCGTGGTTTCAGTCAGTGCCTGTGCTTTCAGTCAGTCCCAGTGGTTTCAGTCAGTGCGTGTGGTTTCAGTCAGTGCGTGTGGTTTCAGTCATTCCCTGTGGTTTCAGTCAGTGCCTGTGATTTCAGTCAGTGCCTGTGGTTCCAGTAAGTGTGTATGGTTTCAGTCAGTGCCTGTGGTTTCAGTCAGTGCATGTGGTTTCAGTCAGTGCCTGTGATTTCAGTCAGTGCCTGTGGTTTCAGTAAGTGTGTCTGGTTTCAGTCAGTTCATGTGGTTTCAGTCAGTCCCTGTGGTTTCAGTCAGTGCTGTGTTTTCAGGCAATGCCTATGGTTTCAGTCAGTGCCTGTGTTTTCAGTCAGTGCGTGTGCTTTCAGTCAGTGCCCGTGGTTTCAGTTAATGTGTATGGTTTCAGTCAGTTCATGTGGTTTCAGTCAGTCCCTGTGGTTTCAGTCAGTGCCTGTGGTTTCAGTCAGTGCGTGTGCTTTCAGTCAGTTCATGTGGTTTCAGTCAGTGCCCGTGGTTTCAGTCAGTGCCCGTGGTTTCAGTCAGTGCCTGTGGTTTCAGTCAGTGCCTGTGGTTTCAGTCAGTTCGTGTGGTTCCAGTCAGTTCGTGTGGTTCCAGTCAGTTCGTGTGGTTCCAGTCAGTTCGTGTGGTTTCAGTCTGTGCCTGTGGTTTCAGTCAGTGCCTGTGGTTTCAGTCAGTGCCCGTGATTTCAGTCAGTGCCCGTGATTTCAGTCAGTGCCCGTGATTTCAGTCAGTGCCTGGGGTTTCAGTCAGTTCGTGTGGTTTCAGTCAGTTCGTGTGGTTTCAGTCTGTGCCTGTGATTTCAGTCTGTGCCTGTGGTTTCAGTCAGTGCCCGTGGTTTCAGTCAGTGCCCGTGGTTTCAGTCAGTGCCTGTGCTTTCAGTCAGTCCCTGTGGTTTCAGTCAGTGCGTGTGGTTTCAGTCAGTGCGTGTGGTTTCAGTCAGTGCGTGTGGTTTCAGTCATTCCCTGTGGTTTCAGTCAGTGCCTGTGATTTCAGTCAGTGCCTGTGGTTCCAGTAAGTGTGTATGGTTTCAGTCAGTTCCTGTGGTTTCACTCAGTGCATGTGGTTTCAGTCAGTGCATGTGGTTTCAGTCAGTGCCTGTGATTTCAGTCAGTGCCTGTGATTTCAGTCAGTGCCTGTGGTTTCAGTAAGTGTGTCTGGTTTCAGTCAGTTCATGTGGTTTCAGTCAGTCCCTGTGGTTTCAGTCAGTGCTGTGTTTTCAGTCAATGCCTATGGTTTCAGTCAGTGCCTGTGGTTTCAGTCAGTGCGTGTGTTTCAGTCAGTGCCCGTGGTTTCAGTCAGTGCCCGTGGTTTCAGTCAGTGCCCGTGGTTTCAGTCAGTGCCCGTGGTTTCAGTCAGTGCCCGTGATTTCAGTCAGTGCCTGTGGTTCCAGTAAGTGTGTATGGTTTCAGTCAGTTCCTGTGGTTTCACTCAGTGCATGTGGTTTCAGTCAGTGCCTGTGGTTTCAGTCAGTGCCTGTGGTTTCAGTCAGTGCCTGTGATTTCAGTCAGTGCCTGTGATTTCAGTCAGTGCCTGTGGTTTCAGTAAGTGTGTCTGGTTTCAGTCAGTTCATGTGGTTTCAGTCAGTCCCTGTGGTTTCAGTCAGTGCTGTGTTTTCAGTCAATGCCTGTGGTTTCAGTCAGTGCCTGTGGTTTCAGTCAGTGCGTGTGTTTCAGTCAGTGCCCGTGGTTTCAGTCAGTGCCCGTGGTTTCAGTCAGTGCCCGTGGTTTCAGTCAGTGCCCGTGGTAACAGTGAGTGCCCGTGGTAACAGTGAGTGCCCGTGGTAACAGTCAGTGCCTGTGGTTTCAGTCAGTGCCTGTGGTTTCAGTCAGTTCGTGTGGTTTCAGTCTGTGCCTGTGGTTTCAGTCGGTGCCCGTGGTTTCAGTCGGTGCCCGTGGTTTCAGTCGGTGCCCGTGGTTTCAGTCAGTGCCTGTGAATTTCAGTCAGTGCCTGTGGTTCCAGTAAGTGTGTATGGTTTCAGTCAGTTCCTGTGGTTTCAGTCAGTCCCTGTGGTTTCAGTCAGAGCTGTGGTTTCAGTCAGTGCCTGTGGTTTCAGTCATTCCCTGTGGTTTCAGTCAGTGCCTGTGATTTCAGTCAGTGCCTGTGGTTCCAGTAAGTGTGTATGGTTTCAGTCAGTTCCTGTGGTTTCAGTCAGTCCCTGTGGTTTCAGTCAGTGCATGTGGTTTCAGTCAGTGCATGTGGTTTCAGTCAGTGCCTGTGGTTTCAGTAAGTGCATGTGGGTTCAGTCAGTGCCTGTGATTTCAGTCAGTGCCTGTGATTTCAGTCAGTGCCTGTGGTTTCAGTAAGTGTGTCTGGTTTCAGTCAGTTCATGTGGTTTCAGTCAGTCCCTGTGGTTTCAGTCAGTGCTGTGTTTTCAGTCAGTGCCTGTGGTTTCAGTCAGTGTCCGTGGTTTCAGTCAGTGTCCGTGGTTTCAGTCAGTGTCCGTGGTTTCAGTCAGTGTCCGTGGTTTCAGTCAGTGTCCGTGGTTTCAGTCAGTGTCCGTGGTTTCAGTCAGTGTCCGTGGTTTCAGTCAGTCCCTGTGGTTTCAGTCAGTGCGTGTGGTTTCAGTCAGTGCGTGTGGTTTCAGTCAGTGCGTGTGCTTTCAGTCAGTGCCTGTGGTTTCAGTCAGTCCCTGTGGTTTCAGTCAGTCCCTGTGGTTTCAGTCAGTCCCTGTGGTTTCAGTCAGTTCGTGTGGTTTCAGTCAGTGCCCGTAATTTCAGTCAGTGCCCGTGATTTCAGTCAGTGCCTGTGGTTTCAGTTAGTGTGTATGGTTTCAGTCAGTTCATGTGGTTTCAGTCAGTCCCTGTGGTTTCAGTCAGTCCCTGTGGTTTCAGTCAGTGCCCGTGGTTTCAGTCAGTGCCCGTGGTTTCAGTCAGTGCCCGTGGTTTCAGTCAGTGCCCGTGGTTTCAGTCAGTGCCTGTGGTTTCAGTCAGTGCGTGTGGTTTCAGTCAGTGCGTGTGGATTCAGTCAGTGCCTGTGGATTCAGTCAGTGCCTGTGGTTTCAGTCAGTGCCTGTGGTTTCAGTCAGGGCCCGTGGTTTCAGTCAGGGCCCGTGGTTTCAGTCAGGGCCCGTGGTTTCAGTCAGTGCGTGTGGTTTCAGTCAGTGCCTGTGATATCAGTCAGTGCCTGTGATATCAGTCAGTGCCTGTGATTTCAGTCAGTGCCTGTGATTTCAGTCAGTGCCTGTGGTTTCAGTAAGTGTGTATGGTTTCAGTCAGTTCATGTGGTTTCAGTCAGTTCATGTGGTTTCAGTCAGTCCCTGTGGTTTCAGTCAGTCCCTGTGGTTTCAGTCAGTTCGTGTGGTTTCAGTCAGTGCCCGTAATTTCAGTCAGTGCCCGTGATTTCAGTCAGTGCCTGTGGTTTCAGTTAGTGTGTATGGTTTCAGTCAGTTCATGTGGTTTCAGTCAGTCCCTGTGGTTTCAGTCAGTCCCTGTGGTTTCAGTCAGTGCCCGTGGTTTCAGTCATTCCCTGTGGTTTCAGTCAGTGCCTGTGATTTCAGTCAGTGCCTGTGGTTCCAGTAAGTGTGTATGGTTTCAGTCAGTGCCTGTGGTTTCAGTCAGTGCATGTGGTTTCAGTCAGTGCCTGTGATTTCAGTCAGTGCCTGTGGTTTCAGTAAGTGTGTCTGGTTTCAGTCAGTTCATGTGGTTTCAGTCAGTCCCTGTGGTTTCAGTCAGTGCTGTGTTTTCAGGCAATGCCTATGGTTTCAGTCAGTGCCTGTGTTTTCAGTCAGTGCGTGTGCTTTCAGTCAGTGCCCGTGGTTTCAGTTAATGTGTATGGTTTCAGTCAGTTCATGTGGTTTCAGTCAGTCCCTGTGGTTTCAGTCAGTGCCTGTGGTTTCAGTCAGTGCGTGTGCTTTCAGTCAGTTCATGTGGTTTCAGTCAGTGCCCGTGGTTTCAGTCAGTGCCCGTGGTTTCAGTCAGTGCCCGTGGTTTCAGTCAGTGCCTGTGGTTTCAGTCAGTGCCTGTGGTTTCAGTCAGTTCGTGTGGTTCCAGTCAGTTCGTGTGGTTCCAGTCAGTTCGTGTGGTTCCAGTCAGTTCGTGTGGTTTCAGTCTGTGCCTGTGGTTTCAGTCAGTGCCTGTGGTTTCAGTCAGTGCCCGTGATTTCAGTCAGTGCCCGTGATTTCAGTCAGTGCCCGTGATTTCAGTCAGTGCCTGGGGTTTCAGTCAGTTCGTGTGGTTTCAGTCAGTTCGTGTGGTTTCAGTCTGTGCCTGTGATTTCAGTCTGTGCCTGTGGTTTCAGTCAGTGCCCGTGGTTTCAGTCAGTGCCCGTGGTTTCAGTCAGTGCCTGTGCTTTCAGTCAGTCCCTGTGGTTTCAGTCAGTGCGTGTGGTTTCAGTCAGTGCGTGTGGTTTCAGTCAGTGCGTGTGGTTTCAGTCATTCCCTGTGGTTTCAGTCAGTGCCTGTGATTTCAGTCAGTGCCTGTGGTTCCAGTAAGTGTGTATGGTTTCAGTCAGTTCCTGTGGTTTCACTCAGTGCATGTGGTTTCAGTCAGTGCATGTGGTTTCAGTCAGTGCCTGTGATTTCAGTCAGTGCCTGTGATTTCAGTCAGTGCCTGTGGTTTCAGTAAGTGTGTCTGGTTTCAGTCAGTTCATGTGGTTTCAGTCAGTCCCTGTGGTTTCAGTCAGTGCTGTGTTTTCAGTCAATGCCTATGGTTTCAGTCAGTGCCTGTGGTTTCAGTCAGTGCGTGTGTTTCAGTCAGTGCCCGTGGTTTCAGTCAGTGCCCGTGGTTTCAGTCAGTGCCCGTGGTTTCAGTCAGTGCCCGTGGTTTCAGTCAGTGCCCGTGATTTCAGTCAGTGCCTGTGGTTCCAGTAAGTGTGTATGGTTTCAGTCAGTTCCTGTGGTTTCACTCAGTGCATGTGGTTTCAGTCAGTGCATGTGGTTTCAGTCAGTGCCTGTGGTTTCAGTCAGTGCCTGTGATTTCAGTCAGTGCCTGTGATTTCAGTCAGTGCCTGTGGTTTCAGTAAGTGTGTCTGGTTTCAGTCAGTTCATGTGGTTTCAGTCAGTCCCTGTGGTTTCAGTCAGTGCTGTGTTTTCAGTCAATGCCTGTGGTTTCAGTCAGTGCCTGTGGTTTCAGTCAGTGCGTGTGTTTCAGTCAGTGCCCGTGGTTTCAGTCAGTGCCCGTGGTTTCAGTCAGTGCCCGTGGTTTCAGTCAGTGCCCGTGGTAACAGTGAGTGCCCGTGGTAACAGTGAGTGCCCGTGGTAACAGTCAGTGCCTGTGGTTTCAGTCAGTGCCTGTGGTTTCAGTCAGTTCGTGTGGTTTCAGTCTGTGCCTGTGGTTTCAGTCGGTGCCCGTGGTTTCAGTCGGTGCCCGTGGTTTCAGTCGGTGCCCGTGGTTTCAGTCAGTGCCTGTGAATTTCAGTCAGTGCCTGTGGTTCCAGTAAGTGTGTATGGTTTCAGTCAGTTCCTGTGGTTTCAGTCAGTCCCTGTGGTTTCAGTCAGAGCTGTGGTTTCAGTCAGTGCCTGTGGTTTCAGTCATTCCCTGTGGTTTCAGTCAGTGCCTGTGATTTCAGTCAGTGCCTGTGGTTCCAGTAAGTGTGTATGGTTTCAGTCAGTTCCTGTGGTTTCAGTCAGTCCCTGTGGTTTCAGTCAGTGCATGTGGTTTCAGTCAGTGCATGTGGTTTCAGTCAGTGCCTGTGGTTTCAGTAAGTGCATGTGGTTTCAGTCAGTGCCTGTGATTTCAGTCAGTGCCTGTGATTTCAGTCAGTGCCTGTGGTTTCAGTAAGTGTGTCTGGTTTCAGTCAGTTCATGTGGTTTCAGTCAGTCCCTGTGGTTTCAGTCAGTGCTGTGTTTTCAGTCAGTGCCTGTGGTTTCAGTCAGTGTCCGTGGTTTCAGTCAGTGTCCGTGGTTTCAGTCAGTGTCCGTGGTTTCAGTCAGTGTCCGTGGTTTCAGTCAGTGTCCGTGGTTTCAGTCAGTGTCCGTGGTTTCAGTCAGTGTCCGTGGTTTCAGTCAGTCCCTGTGGTTTCAGTCAGTGCGTGTGGTTTCAGTCAGTGCGTGTGGTTTCAGTCAGTGCGTGTGGTTTCAGTCAGTGCGTGTGCTTTCAGTCAGTGCCTGTGGTTTCAGTCAGTCCCTGTGGTTTCAGTCAGTCCCTGTGGTTTCAGTCAGTCCCTGTGGTTTCAGTCAGTTCGTGTGGTTTCAGTCAGTGCCCGTAATTTCAGTCAGTGCCCGTGATTTCAGTCAGTGCCTGTGGTTTCAGTTAGTGTGTATGGTTTCAGTCAGTCCCTGTGGTTTCAGTCAGTCCCTGTGGTTTCAGTCAGTCCCTGTGGTTTCAGTCAGTGCCCGTGGTTTCAGTCAGTGCCCGTGGTTTCAGTCAGTGCCCGTGGTTTCAGTCAGTGCCTGTGGTTTCAGTCAGTGCCTGTGGTTTCAGTCAGTGCGTGTGGTTTCAGTCAGTGCGTGTGGATTCAGTCAGTGCGTGTGGATTCAGTCAGTGCCTGTGGTTTCAGTCAGTGCCTGTGGTTTCAGTCAGGGCCCGTGGTTTCAGTCAGGGCCCGTGGTTTCAGTCAGGGCCCGTGGTTTCAGTCAGTGCGTGTGGTTTCAGTCAGTGCCTGTGATATCAGTCAGTGCGTGTGCTTTCAGTCAGTGCCCGTGGTTTCAGTTAATGTGTATGGTTTCAGTCAGTTCATGTGGTTTCAGTCAGTCCCTGTGGTTTCAGTCAGTGCCTGTGGTTTCAGTCAGTGCGTGTGCTTTCAGTCAGTTCATGTGGTTTCAGTCAGTGCCCGTGGTTTCAGTCAGTGCCCGTGGTTTCAGTCAGTGCCCGTGGTTTCAGTCAGTGCCTGTGGTTTCAGTCAGTGCCTGTGGTTTCAGTCAGTTCGTGTGGTTCCAGTCAGTTCGTGTGGTTCCAGTCAGTTCGTGTGGTTCCAGTCAGTTCGTGTGGTTTCAGTCTGTGCCTGTGGTTTCAGTCAGTGCCTGTGGTTTCAGTCAGTGCCCGTGATTTCAGTCAGTGCCCGTGATTTCAGTCAGTGCCCGTGATTTCAGTCAGTGCCTGGGGTTTCAGTCAGTTCGTGTGGTTTCAGTCAGTTCGTGTGGTTTCAGTCTGTGCCTGTGATTTCAGTCTGTGCCTGTGGTTTCAGTCAGTGCCCGTGGTTTCAGTCAGTGCCCGTGGTTTCAGTCAGTGCCTGTGCTTTCAGTCAGTCCCTGTGGTTTCAGTCAGTGCGTGTGGTTTCAGTCAGTGCGTGTGGTTTCAGTCAGTGCGTGTGGTTTCAGTCATTCCCTGTGGTTTCAGTCAGTGCCTGTGATTTCAGTCAGTGCCTGTGGTTCCAGTAAGTGTGTATGGTTTCAGTCAGTTCCTGTGGTTTCACTCAGTGCATGTGGTTTCAGTCAGTGCATGTGGTTTCAGTCAGTGCCTGTGATTTCAGTCAGTGCCTGTGATTTCAGTCAGTGCCTGTGGTTTCAGTAAGTGTGTCTGGTTTCAGTCAGTTCATGTGGTTTCAGTCAGTCCCTGTGGTTTCAGTCAGTGCTGTGTTTTCAGTCAATGCCTATGGTTTCAGTCAGTGCCTGTGGTTTCAGTCAGTGCGTGTGTTTCAGTCAGTGCCCGTGGTTTCAGTCAGTGCCCGTGGTTTCAGTCAGTGCCCGTGGTTTCAGTCAGTGCCCGTGGTTTCAGTCAGTGCCCGTGATTTCAGTCAGTGCCTGTGGTTCCAGTAAGTGTGTATGGTTTCAGTCAGTTCCTGTGGTTTCACTCAGTGCATGTGGTTTCAGTCAGTGCATGTGGTTTCAGTCAGTGCCTGTGGTTTCAGTCAGTGCCTGTGATTTCAGTCAGTGCCTGTGATTTCAGTCAGTGCCTGTGGTTTCAGTAAGTGTGTCTGGTTTCAGTCAGTTCATGTGGTTTCAGTCAGTCCCTGTGGTTTCAGTCAGTGCTGTGTTTTCAGTCAATGCCTGTGGTTTCAGTCAGTGCCTGTGGTTTCAGTCAGTGCGTGTGTTTCAGTCAGTGCCCGTGGTTTCAGTCAGTGCCCGTGGTTTCAGTCAGTGCCCGTGGTTTCAGTCAGTGCCCGTGGTAACAGTGAGTGCCCGTGGTAACAGTGAGTGCCCGTGGTAACAGTCAGTGCCTGTGGTTTCAGTCAGTGCCTGTGGTTTCAGTCAGTTCGTGTGGTTTCAGTCTGTGCCTGTGGTTTCAGTCGGTGCCCGTGGTTTCAGTCGGTGCCCGTGGTTTCAGTCGGTGCCCGTGGTTTCAGTCAGTGCCTGTGAATTTCAGTCAGTGCCTGTGGTTCCAGTAAGTGTGTATGGTTTCAGTCAGTTCCTGTGGTTTCAGTCAGTCCCTGTGGTTTCAGTCAGAGCTGTGGTTTCAGTCAGTGCCTGTGGTTTCAGTCATTCCCTGTGGTTTCAGTCAGTGCCTGTGATTTCAGTCAGTGCCTGTGGTTCCAGTAAGTGTGTATGGTTTCAGTCAGTTCCTGTGGTTTCAGTCAGTCCCTGTGGTTTCAGTCAGTGCATGTGGTTTCAGTCAGTGCATGTGGTTTCAGTCAGTGCCTGTGGTTTCAGTAAGTGCATGTGGTTTCAGTCAGTGCCTGTGATTTCAGTCAGTGCCTGTGATTTCAGTCAGTGCCTGTGGTTTCAGTAAGTGTGTCTGGTTTCAGTCAGTTCATGTGGTTTCAGTCAGTCCCTGTGGTTTCAGTCAGTGCTGTGTTTTCAGTCAGTGCCTGTGGTTTCAGTCAGTGTCCGTGGTTTCAGTCAGTGTCCGTGGTTTCAGTCAGTGTCCGTGGTTTCAGTCAGTGTCCGTGGTTTCAGTCAGTGTCCGTGGTTTCAGTCAGTGTCCGTGGTTTCAGTCAGTGTCCGTGGTTTCAGTCAGTCCCTGTGGTTTCAGTCAGTGCGTGTGGTTTCAGTCAGTGCGTGTGGTTTCAGTCAGTGCGTGTGGTTTCAGTCAGTGCGTGTGCTTTCAGTCAGTGCCTGTGGTTTCAGTCAGTCCCTGTGGTTTCAGTCAGTCCCTGTGGTTTCAGTCAGTCCCTGTGGTTTCAGTCAGTTCGTGTGGTTTCAGTCAGTGCCCGTAATTTCAGTCAGTGCCCGTGATTTCAGTCAGTGCCTGTGGTTTCAGTTAGTGTGTATGGTTTCAGTCAGTCCCTGTGGTTTCAGTCAGTCCCTGTGGTTTCAGTCAGTCCCTGTGGTTTCAGTCAGTGCCCGTGGTTTCAGTCAGTGCCCGTGGTTTCAGTCAGTGCCCGTGGTTTCAGTCAGTGCCTGTGGTTTCAGTCAGTGCCTGTGGTTTCAGTCAGTGCGTGTGGTTTCAGTCAGTGCGTGTGGATTCAGTCAGTGCGTGTGGATTCAGTCAGTGCCTGTGGTTTCAGTCAGTGCCTGTGGTTTCAGTCAGGGCCCGTGGTTTCAGTCAGGGCCCGTGGTTTCAGTCAGGGCCCGTGGTTTCAGTCAGTGCGTGTGGTTTCAGTCAGTGCCTGTGATATCAGTCAGTGCCTGTGATATCAGTCAGTGCCTGTGATTTCAGTCAGTGCCTGTGATTTCAGTCAGTGCCTGTGGTTTCAGTAAGTGTGTATGGTTTCAGTCAGTTCATGTGGTTTCAGTCAGTTCATGTGGTTTCAGTCAGTCCCTGTGGTTTCAGTCAGTCCCTGTGGTTTCAGTCAGTTCGTGTGGTTTCAGTCAGTGCCCGTAATTTCAGTCAGTGCCCGTGATTTCAGTCAGTGCCTGTGGTTTCAGTTAGTGTGTATGGTTTCAGTCAGTTCATGTGGTTTCAGTCAGTCCCTGTGGTTTCAGTCAGTCCCTGTGGTTTCAGTCAGTGCCCGTGGTTTCAGTCAGTGCCCGTGGTTTCAGTCACTGCCCGTGGTTTCAGTCAGTGCCCGTGGTTTCAGTCAGTGCCTGTGGTTTCAGTCAGTGCGTGTGGTTTCAGTCAGTGCGTGTGGATTCAGTCAGTGCGTGTGGATTCAGTCAGTGCCTGTGGTTTCAGTCAGTGCCTGTGGTTTCAGTCAGGGCCCGTGGTTTCAGTCAGGGCCCGTGGTTTCAGTCAGGGCCCGTGGTTTCAGTCAGGGCCCGTGGTTTCAGTCAGTGCGTGTGGTTTCAGTCAGTGCCTGTGATATCAGTCAGTGCCTGTGATATCAGTCAGTGCCTGTGATTTCAGTCAGTGCCTGTGATTTCAGTCAGTGCCTGTGATTTCAGTCAGTGCCTGTGGTTTCAGTAAGTGTGTATGGTTTCAGTCAGTTCATGTGGTTTCAGTCAGTCCCTGTGGTTTCAGTCAGTGCTGTGTTTTCAGTCAATGCCTGTGGTTTCAGTGTCTGTGGTTTCAGTCAGTGCGTGTGGTTTCAGTCAGTGCGTGTGGTTTCAGTCAGTGCGTGTGGTTTCAGTCAGTCCCTGTGGTTTCAGTGAGTGCCTGTGGTTTCAGTCCGTGCCTGTGGTTTCAGTCAGTTCGTGTGGTTTCTGTCAGTTCGTGTGGTTTCAGTCAGTTCGTGTGGTTTCAGTCAGTTCGTGTGGTTTCAGTCTGTGCCTGTGGTTTCAGTCTGTGCCTGTGGTTTCAGTCAGTGCCTGTGGTTTCACTCAGGGCGTGTGGTTTCAGTCAGTGCCCGTGGTTTCAGTCAGTGCCTGTGATTTCAGTCAGTGCCTGCGGTTCCAGTAAGTGTGTATGGTTTCAGTCAGTTCATGTGGTTTCAGTCAGAGCTGTGGTTTCAGTCAGTGCGTGTGGTTTCAGTCAGTGCGTGTGGTTTCAGTCAGTGCGTGTGGTTTCAGTCAGTGCGTGTGGTTTCAGTCATTCCCTGTGGTTTCAGTCAGTCCCTGTGGTTTCAGTCAGTGCCTGTGATTTCAGTCAGTGCCTGTGATTTCAGTAAGTGTGTATGGTTTCAGTCAGTTCCTGTGGTTTCAGTCAGTCCCTGTGGTTTCAGTCAGTCCCTGTGGTTTCAGACAGTCCCTGTGGTTTCAGTCAGTGCATGTGGTTTCAGTCAGTGCATGTGGTTGCAGTCAGTGCATGTGGTTGCAGTCAGTGCCTGTGGTTTCAGTCAGTGCCTGTGGTTTCAGTAAGTGTGTCTGGTTTCAGTCTGTGCCTGTGGTTTCAGTCTGTGCCTGTGGTTTCAGTCTGTGCCTGTGGTTTCAGTCAGTGCGTGTGGTTTCAGTCAGTGCCCGTGGTTTCAGTCAGTGCCTGTGCTTTCAGTCAGTGCGTGTGGTTTCAGTCATTCCCTGTGGTTTCAGTCAGTGCCTGTGATTTCAGTCAGTGCCTGTTGTTTCAGTAAGTGTGTATGGTTTCAGTCAGTTCCTGTGGTTTCAGTCAGTCCCTGTGGTTTCAGTCAGTGCATGTGGTTTCAGTCAGTGCCTGTGGTTTCAGTCAGTGCATGTGGTTTCAGTCAGTGCCTGTGGTTTCAGTAAGTGTGTCTGGTTTCAGTTAGTTCATGTGGTTTCAGTCAGTCCCTGTGGTTTCAGTCTGTGCTGTGTTTTCAGTCAATTCCTGTGGTTTCAGTCAGTGTCTGTGGTTTCAGTCAGTGCCTGTGGTTTCAGTCAGTGCCTGTGGTTTCAGTCAGTGCCTGTGGTTTCAGTCAGTGCCTGTGGTTTCAGTCAGTCCCTGTGATTTCAGTCAGTGCGTGTGGTTTCAGTCAGTGCGTGTGGTTTCAGTCAGTGCGTGTGCTTTCAGTCAGTGCGTGTGGTTTCAGTCTGTGCGTGTGGTTTCAGTCTGTGCGTGTGCTTTCAGTCACTGTCTGTGGTTTCAGTCAGTGCCTGTGCTTTCAGTCAGTGCCTGTGCTTTCAGTCAGTGCCTGTGGTTTCAGTCAGAGCTGTGGTTTCAGTCAGAGCTGTGGTTTCAGTCTGTGCCTGTGGTTTCAGTCTGTGCCTGTGGTTTCAGCCTGTGCCTGTGGTTTCAGTCAGTGCCCGTGGTTTCAGTCAGAGCCCGTGGTTTCAGTCAGAGCCCGTGGTTTCAGTCAGTGCGTGTGGTTTCAGTCAGTGCTTTGGTTTCAGTCAGTGCGTGTGGTTTCAGTCAGTGCGTGTGGTTTCAGTCACTGCGTGTGGTTTCAGTCAGTGCCTGTGGTTTCAGTAAGTGTGTATGGTTTCAGTCAGATCCTGTGGTTTCAGTCAGTCCCTGTGGTTTCAGTCAGTGCCTGTGGTTTCAGTCAGTGCATGTGGTTTCAGTCAGTGCCTGTGATTTCAGTCAGTGCCTGTGGTTTCAGTAAGTGTGTATGGTTTCAGTCAGTTCATGTGGTTTCAGTCAGTCCCTGTGGTTTCAGTCAGTGCTGTGGTTTCAGTCAGTGCGTGTGGTTTCAGTCAATGCCTGTGGTTTCAGTCAGTGTCTGTGGTTTCAGTCAGTGCGTGTGGTTTCAGTCAGTGCGTGTGGTTTCAGTCAGTCCCTGTGGTTTCAGTGAGTGCCTGTGGTTTCAGTGAGTGCCTGTGGTTTCAGTCTGTGCCTGTGGTTTCAGTCAGTTCGTGTGGTTTCAGTCAGTTCGTGTGGTTTCAGTCTGTGCCTGTGGTTTCAGTCTGTGCCTGTGGTTTCAGTCAGTGCCCGTGGTTTCAGTCAGTGCCCGTGGTTTCAGTCAGTGCGTGTGGACTCAGTCAGTGCGTGTGGACTCAGTCAGTGCGTGTGGACTCAGTCAGTGCGTGTGGACTCAGTCAGTGCGTGTGGACTCAGTCAGTGCGTGTGGACTCAGTCAGTGCGTGTGGACTCAGTCAGTGCCCGTGGTTTCAGTCAGGGCCCGTGGTTTCAGTCAGTGCGTATGGTTTCAGTCAGTGCCTGTGATTTCAGTCAGTGCCTGTGATTTCAGTCAGTGCCTGTGATTTCAGTCAGTGCCTGTGGTTTCAGTAAGTGTGTATGGTTTCAGTCAGTTCATGTGGTTTCAGTCAGAGCTGTGGTTTCAGACAGTGCCTGTGGTTTCAGACAGTGCGTGTGGTTTCAGACAGTGCGTGTGGTTTCAGACAGTGCGTGTGGTTTCAGACAGTGCGTGTGGTTTCAGACAGTGCGTGTGGTTTCAGACAGTGCGTGTGGTTTCAGTCAGAGCGTGTGGTTTCAGTCAGAGCGTGTGGTTTCAGTCAGTGCGTGTGGTTTCAGTCAGTGCGTGTGGTTTCAGTCAGTGCCTGTGATTTCAGTCAGTGCCTGTGGTTTCAGTAAGTGTGTATGGTTTCAGTCAGTTCATGTGGTTTCAGTCAGTCCCTGTGGTGTCAGTCAGTGCTGTGATTTCAGTCAGTGCCTGTGGTTTCAGTCAGTTGCTGTGGTTTCAGTCAGTGCCTGTGCTTTCAGTCAGTGCCTGTGCTTTCAGTCAGTGCCTGTGCTTTCAGTCAGTGCCTGTAATTTCAGTCAGTCCCTGTGGTTTCAGTCAGTCCCTGTGGTTTCAGTCAGTGCCTGTGGTTTCAGTCAGTGCGTGTGCTTTCAGTCAGTGCGTGTGCTTTCAGTCAGTGCCCGTGGTTTCAGTCAGTGCCCGTGGTTTCAGTCAGTGCCCGTGGTTTCAGTGAGTGCCCGTGGTTTCAGTGAGTGCCCGTGGTTTCAGTCAGTGCCCGTGGTTTCAGTCAGTGCCCGTGGTTTCAGTCAGTGCCCGTGGTTTCAGTCAGTGCCTGTGGTTTCAGTCAGTGCGTGTGGTTTCAGTCAGTGCGTGTGGATTCAGTCAGTGCGTGTGGATTCAGTCAGTGCCTGTGGTTTCAGTCAGTGCCTGTGGTTTCAGTCAGGGCCCGTGGTTTCAGTCAGGGCCCGTGGTTTCAGTCAGGGCCCGTGGTTTCAGTCAGTGCGTGTGGTTTCAGTCAGTGCCTGTGATATCAGTCAGTGCCTGTGATATCAGTCAGTGCCTGTGATTTCAGTCAGTGCCTGTGATTTCAGTCAGTGCCTGTGGTTTCAGTAAGTGTGTATGGTTTCAGTCAGTTCATGTGGTTTCAGTCAGTTCATGTGGTTTCAGTCAGTCCCTGTGGTTTCAGTCAGTCCCTGTGGTTTCAGTCAGTTCGTGTGGTTTCAGTCAGTGCCCGTAATTTCAGTCAGTGCCCGTGATTTCAGTCAGTGCCTGTGGTTTCAGTTAGTGTGTATGGTTTCAGTCAGTTCATGTGGTTTCAGTCAGTCCCTGTGGTTTCAGTCAGTCCCTGTGGTTTCAGTCAGTGCCCGTGGTTTCAGTCAGTGCCCGTGGTTTCAGTCAGTGCCCGTGGTTTCAGTCAGTGCCCGTGGTTTCAGTCAGTGCCTGTGGTTTCAGTCAGTGCGTGTGGTTTCAGTCAGTGCGTGTGGATTCAGTCAGTGCGTGTGGATTCAGTCAGTGCCTGTGGTTTCAGTCAGTGCCTGTGGTTTCAGTCAGGGCCCGTGGTTTCAGTCAGGGCCCGTGGTTTCAGTCAGGGCCCGTGGTTTCAGTCAGGGCCCGTGGTTTCAGTCAGTGCGTGTGGTTTCAGTCAGTGCCTGTGATATCAGTCAGTGCCTGTGATATCAGTCAGTGCCTGTGATTTCAGTCAGTGCCTGTGATTTCAGTCAGTGCCTGTGATTTCAGTCAGTGCCTGTGGTTTCAGTAAGTGTGTATGGTTTCAGTCAGTTCATGTGGTTTCAGTCAGTCCCTGTGGTTTCAGTCAGTGCTGTGTTTTCAGTCAATGCCTGTGGTTTCAGTGTCTGTGGTTTCAGTCAGTGCGTGTGGTTTCAGTCAGTGCGTGTGGTTTCAGTCAGTGCGTGTGGTTTCAGTCAGTCCCTGTGGTTTCAGTGAGTGCCTGTGGTTTCAGTCCGTGCCTGTGGTTTCAGTCAGTTCGTGTGGTTTCAGTCAGTTCGTGTGGTTTCAGTCAGTTCGTGTGGTTTCAGTCAGTTCGTGTGGTTTCAGTCTGTGCCTGTGGTTTCAGTCTGTGCCTGTGGTTTCAGTCAGTGCCTGTGGTTTCACTCAGGGCGTGTGGTTTCAGTCAGTGCCCGTGGTTTCAGTCAGTGCCTGTGATTTCAGTCAGTGCCTGCGGTTCCAGTAAGTGTGTATGGTTTCAGTCAGTTCATGTGGTTTCAGTCAGAGCTGTGGTTTCAGTCAGTGCGTGTGGTTTCAGTCAGTGCGTGTGGTTTCAGTCAGTGCGTGTGGTTTCAGTCAGTGCGTGTGGTTTCAGTCATTCCCTGTGGTTTCAGTCATTCCCTGTGGTTTCAGTCAGTGCCTGTGATTTCAGTCAGTGCCTGTGATTTCAGTAAGTGTGTATGGTTTCAGTCAGTTCCTGTGGTTTCAGTCAGTCCCTGTGGTTTCAGTCAGTCCCTGTGGTTTCAGTCAGTCCCTGTGGTTTCAGTCAGTGCATGTGGTTTCAGTCAGTGCATGTGGTTGCAGTCAGTGCATGTGGTTGCAGTCAGTGCCTGTGGTTTCAGTCAGTGCCTGTGGTTTCAGTAAGTGTGTCTGGTTTCAGTCTGTGCCTGTGGTTTCAGTCTGTGCCTGTGGTTTCAGTCTGTGCCTGTGGTTTCAGTCAGTGCGTGTGGTTTCAGTCAGTGCCCGTGGTTTCAGTCAGTGCCTGTGCTTTCAGTCAGTGCGTGTGGTTTCAGTCATTCCCTGTGGTTTCAGTCAGTGCCTGTGATTTCAGTCAGTGCCTGTTGTTTCAGTAAGTGTGTATGGTTTCAGTCAGTTCCTGTGGTTTCAGTCAGTCCCTGTGGTTTCAGTCAGTGCATGTGGTTTCAGTCAGTGCCTGTGGTTTCAGTCAGTGCATGTGGTTTCAGTCAGTGCCTGTGGTTTCAGTAAGTGTGTCTGGTTTCAGTTAGTTCATGTGGTTTCAGTCAGTCCCTGTGGTTTCAGTCTGTGCTGTGTTTTCAGTCAATTCCTGTGGTTTCAGTCAGTGTCTGTGGTTTCAGTCAGTGCCTGTGGTTTCAGTCAGTGCCTGTGGTTTCAGTCAGTGCCTGTGGTTTCAGTCAGTGCCTGTGGTTTCAGTCAGTCCCTGTGATTTCAGTCAGTGCGTGTGGTTTCAGTCAGTGCGTGTGGTTTCAGTCAGTGCGTGTGCTTTCAGTCAGTGCGTGTGGTTTCAGTCTGTGCGTGTGGTTTCAGTCTGTGCGTGTGCTTTCAGTCACTGTCTGTGGTTTCAGTCAGTGCCTGTGTTTTCAGTCAGTGCCTGTGCTTTCAGTCAGTGCCTGTGGTTTCAGTCAGAGCTGTGGTTTCAGTCAGAGCTGTGGTTTCAGTCTGTGCCTGTGGTTTCAGTCTGTGCCTGTGGTTTCAGCCTGTGCCTGTGGTTTCAGTCAGTGCCCGTGGTTTCAGTCAGAGCCCGTGGTTTCAGTCAGAGCCCGTGGTTTCAGTCAGTGCGTGTGGTTTCAGTCAGTGCGTGTGGTTTCAGTCAGTGCGTGTGGTTTCAGTCAGTGCGTGTGGTTTCAGTCACTGCGTGTGGTTTCAGTCAGTGCCTGTGGTTTCAGTAAGTGTGTATGGTTTCAGTCAGATCCTGTGGTTTCAGTCAGTCCCTGTGGTTTCAGTCAGTGCCTGTGGTTTCAGTCAGTGCATGTGGTTTCAGTCAGTGCCTGTGATTTCAGTCAGTGCCTGTGGTTTCAGTAAGTGTGTATGGTTTCAGTCAGTTCATGTGGTTTCAGTCAGTCCCTGTGGTTTCAGTCAGTGCTGTGGTTTCAGTCAGTGCGTGTGGTTTCAGTCAATGCCTGTGGTTTCAGTCAGTGTCTGTGGTTTCAGTCAGTGCGTGTGGTTTCAGTCAGTGCGTGTGGTTTCAGTCAGTCCCTGTGGTTTCAGTGAGTGCCTGTGGTTTCAGTGAGTGCCTGTGGTTTCAGTCTGTGCCTGTGGTTTCAGTCAGTTCGTGTGGTTTCAGTCAGTTCGTGTGGTTTCAGTCTGTGCCTGTGGTTTCAGTCTGTGCCTGTGGTTTCAGTCTGTGCCTGTGGTTTCAGTCAGTGCCCGTGGTTTCAGTCAGTGCCCGTGGTTTCAGTCAGTGCGTGTGGACTCAGTCAGTGCGTGTGGACTCAGTCAGTGCGTGTGGACTCAGTCAGTGCGTGTGGACTCAGTCAGTGCGTGTGGACTCAGTCAGTGCGTGTGGACTCAGTCAGTGCCCGTGGTTTCAGTCAGGGCCCGTGGTTTCAGTCAGTGCGTATGGTTTCAGTCAGTGCCTGTGATTTCAGTCAGTGCCTGTGATTTCAGTCAGTGCCTGTGATTTCAGTCAGTGCCTGTGGTTTCAGTAAGTGTGTATGGTTTCAGTCAGTTCATGTGGTTTCAGTCAGAGCTGTGGTTTCAGACAGTGCCTGTGGTTTCAGACAGTGCGTGTGGTTTCAGACAGTGCGTGTGGTTTCAGACAGTGCGTGTGGTTTCAGACAGTGCGTGTGGTTTCAGACAGTGCGTGTGGTTTCAGACAGTGCGTGTGGTTTCAGACAGTGCGTGTGGTTTCAGTCAGAGCGTGTGGTTTCAGTCAGAGCGTGTGGTTTCAGTCAGTGCATGTGGTTGCAGTCAGTGCATGTGGTTGCAGTCAGTGCCTGTGGTTTCAGTCAGTGCCTGTGGTTTCAGTAAGTGTGTCTGGTTTCAGTCTGTGCCTGTGGTTTCAGTCTGTGCCTGTGGTTTCAGTCTGTGCCTGTGGTTTCAGTCAGTGCGTGTGGTTTCAGTCAGTGCCCGTGGTTTCAGTCAGTGCCTGTGCTTTCAGTCAGTGCGTGTGGTTTCAGTCATTCCCTGTGGTTTCAGTCAGTGCCTGTGATTTCAGTCAGTGCCTGTTGTTTCAGTAAGTGTGTATGGTTTCAGTCAGTTCCTGTGGTTTCAGTCAGTCCCTGTGGTTTCAGTCAGTGCATGTGGTTTCAGTCAGTGCCTGTGGTTTCAGTCAGTGCATGTGGTTTCAGTCAGTGCCTGTGGTTTCAGTAAGTGTGTCTGGTTTCAGTTAGTTCATGTGGTTTCAGTCAGTCCCTGTGGTTTCAGTCTGTGCTGTGTTTTCAGTCAATTCCTGTGGTTTCAGTCAGTGTCTGTGGTTTCAGTCAGTGCCTGTGGTTTCAGTCAGTGCCTGTGGTTTCAGTCAGTGCCTGTGGTTTCAGTCAGTCCCTGTGATTTCAGTCAGTGCGTGTGGTTTCAGTCAGTGCGTGTGGTTTCAGTCAGTGCGTGTGCTTTCAGTCAGTGCGTGTGGTTTCAGTCTGTGCGTGTGGTTTCAGTCTGTGCGTGTGCTTTCAGTCACTGTCTGTGGTTTCAGTCAGTGCCTGTGCTTTCAGTCAGTGCCTGTGCTTTCAGTCAGTGCCTGTGGTTTCAGTCAGAGCTGTGGTTTCAGTCAGAGCTGTGGTTTCAGTCTGTGCCTGTGGTTTCAGTCTGTGCCTGTGGTTTCAGCCTGTGCCTGTGGTTTCAGTCAGTGCCCGTGGTTTCAGTCAGAGCCCGTGGTTTCAGTCAGAGCCCGTGGTTTCAGTCAGTGCGTGTGGTTTCAGTCAGTGCGTGTGGTTTCAGTCAGTGCGTGTGGTTTCAGTCAGTGCGTGTGGTTTCAGTCACTGCGTGTGGTTTCAGTCAGTGCCTGTGGTTTCAGTAAGTGTGTATGGTTTCAGTCAGATCCTGTGGTTTCAGTCAGTCCCTGTGGTTTCAGTCAGTGCCTGTGGTTTCAGTCAGTGCATGTGGTTTCAGTCAGTGCCTGTGATTTCAGTCAGTGCCTGTGGTTTCAGTAAGTGTGTATGGTTTCAGTCAGTTCATGTGGTTTCAGTCAGTCCCTGTGGTTTCAGTCAGTGCTGTGGTTTCAGTCAGTGCGTGTGGTTTCAGTCAATGCCTGTGGTTTCAGTCAGTGTCTGTGGTTTCAGTCAGTGCGTGTGGTTTCAGTCAGTGCGTGTGGTTTCAGTCAGTCCCTGTGGTTTCAGTGAGTGCCTGTGGTTTCAGTGAGTGCCTGTGGTTTCAGTCTGTGCCTGTGGTTTCAGTCAGTTCGTGTGGTTTCAGTCTGTGCCTGTGGTTTCAGTCTGTGCCTGTGGTTTCAGTCTGTGCCTGTGGTTTCAGTCAGTGCCCGTGGTTTCAGTCAGTGCCCGTGGTTTCAGTCAGTGCGTGTGGACTCAGTCAGTGCGTGTGGACTCAGTCAGTGCGTGTGGACTCAGTCAGTGCGTGTGGACTCAGTCAGTGCGTGTGGACTCAGTCAGTGCCCGTGGTTTCAGTCAGGGCCCGTGGTTTCAGTCAGTGCGTATGGTTTCAGTCAGTGCCTGTGATTTCAGTCAGTGCCTGTGATTTCAGTCAGTGCCTGTGATTTCAGTCAGTGCCTGTGGTTTCAGTAAGTGTGTATGGTTTCAGTCAGTTCATGTGGTTTCAGTCAGAGCTGTGGTTTCAGACAGTGCCTGTGGTTTCAGACAGTGCGTGTGGTTTCAGACAGTGCGTGTGGTTTCAGACAGTGCGTGTGGTTTCAGACAGTGCGTGTGGTTTCAGACAGTGCGTGTGGTTTCAGACAGTGCGTGTGGTTTCAGACAGTGCGTGTGGTTTCAGTCAGAGCGTGTGGTTTCAGTCAGAGCGTGTGGTTTCAGTCAGTGCGTGTGGTTTCAGTCAGTGCGTGTGGTTTCAGTCAGTGCCTGTGATTTCAGTCAGTGCCTGTGGTTTCAGTAAGTGTGTATGGTTTCAGTCAGTTCATGTGGTTTCAGTCAGTCTCTGTGGTGTCAGTCAGTGCTGTGATTTCAGTCAGTGCCTGTGGTTTCAGTCAGTTGCTGTGGTTTCAGTCAGTGCCTGTGCTTTCAGTCAGTGCCTGTGCTTTCAGTCAGTGCCTGTAATTTCAGTCAGTCCCTGTGGTTTCAGTCAGTCCCTGTGGTTTCAGTCAGTGCCTGTGGTTTCAGTCAGTGCGTGTGCTTTCAGTCAGTGCGTGTGCTTTCAGTCAGTGCCCGTGGTTTCAGTCAGTGCCCGTGGTTTCAGTCAGTGCCCGTGGTTTCAGTGAGTGCCCGTGGTTTCAGTGAGTGCCCGTGGTTTCAGTCAGTGCCCGTGGTTTCAGTCAGTGCCCGTGGTTTCAGTCAGTGCCCGTGGTTTCAGTCAGTGCCCGTGGTTTCAGTCAGTGCCTGTGGTTTCAGTCAGTTCGTGTGGTTTCAGTCAGTTCGTGTGGTTTCAGTCAGTGCCTGTGGTTTCAGTCAGTGCCCGTGGTTTCAGTCAGTGCCCGTGATTTCAGTCAGTGCCAGTGGTTTCAGTCAGTTCGTGTGGTTTCAGTCAGTTCGTGTGGTTTCAGTCTGTGCCTGTGGTTTCAGTCTGTGCCTGTGGTTTCAGTCTGTGCCTGTGGTTTCAGTCAGTGCCTGTGGTTTCAGTCAGTGCCTGTGCTTTCAGTCAGTGCCTGTGCTTTCAGTCAGTCCCTTTGGTTTCAGTCAGTGCGTGTGGTTTCAGTCAGTGCGTGTGGTTTCAGTCATTCCCTGTGGTTTCAGTCAGTGCCTGTGATTTCAGTCAGTGCCTGTGATTTCAGGAAGTGTGTATGGTTTCAGTCAGTTCCTGTGGTTTCAGTCAGTCCCTGTGGTTTCAGTCAGTCCCTGTGGTTTCAGTCAGTGCATGTGGTTTCAGTCAGTGCATGTGGTTTCAGTCAGTGCATGTGTTTGCAGTCAGTGCATGTGGTTTCAGTCAGTGCCTGTGGTTTCAGTAAGTGTGTCTGGTTTCAGTCAGTTCATGTGGTTTCAGTCAGTGCATGTGGTTTCAGTCAGTGCCTGTGGTTTCAGTAAGTGTGTCTGGTTTCAGTAAGTGTGTATGGTTTCAGTCAGATCCTGTGGTTCCAGTCAGTGCGTGTGGTTCCAGTCTGTGCCTGTGGTTTCAGTCAGTGCCCGTGATTTCAGTCAGTGCCTGTGGCTTCAGTGAGTTCGTGTGGTTTCAGTCAGTTCGTGTGGTTTCAGTCTGTGTCTGTGGTTTCAGTCTGTGCCTGTGGTTTCAGTCTGTGCCTGTGGTTTCAGTCAGTGCCTGTGGTTTCAGTCAGTGCCCGTGGTTTCAGTCAGTGCCTGTGCTTTCAGTCAGTCCCTGTGGTTTCAGTCAGTGCGTGTGGTTTCAGTCAGTGCGTGTGGTTTCAGTCAGTGCCTGTGATTTCAGTAAGTGTGTATGGTTTCAGTCAGTTCCTGTGGTTTCAGTCAGTCCCTGTGGTTTCAGTCAGTCCCTGTGGTTTCAGTCAGTGCATGTGGTTTCAGTCAGTGCATGTGGTTGCAGTCAGTGCATGTGGTTTCAGTCAGTGCCTGTGGTTACAGTAAGTGTGTCTGGTTTCAGTCAGTTCATGTGGTTTCAGTCAGTCCCTGTGGTTTCAGTCAGTGCCTGGCTTTCAGTCAGTGCCTGGCTTTCAGTCAGTGCCTGTGGTTTCAGTCAGTGCCTGTGGTTTCAGTCAGTCCCTGTGGTTTCAGTCAGTCCCTGTGGTTTCAGTCAGAGCTGTGGTTTCAGTCAGAGCTGTGGTTTCAGTCTGTGCCTGTGGTTTCAGTCTGTGCCTGTGGTTTCAGTCTGTGCCTGTGGTTTCAGTCAGTGCCTGTGGTTTCAGTCAGTGCCCGTGCTTTCAGTCAGTCCCTGTGGTTTCAGTCAGTGCGTGTGGTTTCAGTCAGTGCGTGTGGTTTCAGTCATTCCCTGTGGTTTCAGTCAGTGCCTTTGATTTCAGTCAGTGCCTGTGGTTTCAGTAAGTGTGTATGGTTTCAGTCAGATACTGTGGTTTCAGTCAGTCCCTGTGGTTTCAGTGTGAGCTGCGGTTTCAGTCAGTGCATGCGGTTTCACTCAGTGCATGTGGTTTCAGTCAGTGCATGTGGTTTCAGTCAGTGCATGTGGTTTCAGTCAGTGCATGTGGTTTCAGTCAGTGCCTGTGGTTTCAGTCAGTGCCTGTGGTTTCAGTCAGTGTGTATGGTTTCAGTCAATGCCTGTGGTTTCAGTCAGTGTCTGTGGTTTCAGTCAGTGCGTGTGGTTTCAGTCAGTGCGTGTGGTTTCAGTCAGTGCGTGTGGTTTCAGTCAGTCCCTGTGGTTTCAGTCAGTCCCTTTGGTTTCAGTCAGAGCTGTGGTTTCAGTCAGAGCTGTGGTTTCAGTCAGAGCTGTGGTTTCAGTCAGTGCCTGTGGTTCCAGTCAGTGCCTGTGGTTTTAGTCAGTGCCTGTGCTTTATGTCAGTGCCTGTGGTTTCAGTCAGTCCCTGTGGTTTCAGTCAGTGCGTGTGGTTTCAGTCAATGCCTGTGGTTTCAGACAGTGCGTGTGGTTTCAGTCAGTGCGTGTGGTTTCAGTCAGTGCGTGTGGTTTCAGTCAGTGCCCGTGGTTTCAGTCAATGCCCGTGGTTTCAGTCAATGCCCGTGGTTGCAGTCAATGCCCGTGGTTCCAGTCAGTGCCTGTGGTTTCAGTCAGTGCCCGTGGTTTCAGTCTGTGCCTGTGCTTTCAGTCAGTCCCTGTGGTTTCAGTCAGTGCGTGTGGTTTCAGTCAGTGCGTGTGGTTTCAGTCAGTGCCTGTGATTTCAGTAAGTGTGTATGGTTTCAGTCAGTTCCTGTGGTTTCAGTCAGTCCCTGTGGTTTCAGTCAGTCCCTGTGGTTTCAGTCAGTGCATGTGGTTTCAGTCAGTGCATGTGGTTGCAGTCAGTGCATGTGGTTTCAGTCAGTGCCTGTGGTTTCAGTAAGTGTGTCTGGTTTCAGTCAGTTCATGTGGTTTCAGTCAGTCCCTGTGGTTTCAGTCAGTGCCCGTGGTTTCAGTCAGTGCCCGTGGTTTCAGTCAGTGCCAGTGATTTCAGTCAGTGCCTGTGGTTTCAGTCAGTGCCTGTGGTTTCAGTCACTGCCTGTGATTTCAGTCAGTGCCTGTGATTTCAGTCAGTGCCTGTGATTTCAGTCAGTGCCTGTGATTTCAGTCAGTGCCTGTGGTTTCAGTAAGTGTGTATGGTTTCAGTCAGTTCCTGTGGTTTCAGTCAGTCCCTGTGGTTTCAGTCAGAGCTGTGGTTTCAGTCAGTCCCTGTGGTTTCAGTCAGTGCCTGTGGTTTCAGTCAGTGCCTGTGGTTTCAGTCAGTGCATGTGGTTTCAGTAAGTGTGTCTGTTTTCAGTCAGTTCATGTGGTTTCAGTCAGTCCCTGTGGTTTCAGTCAGTGCTGTGTTTTCAGTCAATGCCTGTGGTTTCAGTCAGTGTCTGTGGTTTTAGTCAGTGCATGTGGTTTCAGTCAGTCCCTGTGGTTTCAGTCAGTCCCTGTGGTTTCAGTCAGTCCCTGTGGTTTCAGTCAGTGCCTGTGGTTCCAGTCAGTGCCTGTGCTTTCAGTCAGTGCCTGTGCTTTCAGTCAGTGCCTGTGCTTTCAGTCAGTCCCTGTGGTTTCAGTCAGTCCCTGTGGTTTCAGTCAGTCCCTGTGGTTTCAGTCAGAGCTGTGGTTTCAGTCTGTGCCTGTGGTTTCAGTCTGTGCCTGTGGTTTCAGTCTGTGCCTGTGGTTTCAGTCTGTGCCTGTGGTTTCAGTCAGTGCCCGTGGTTTCAGTCAGTGCCCGTGCTTTCAGTCAGTCCCTGTGGTTTCAGTCAGTGCGTGTGGTTTCAGTCAGTGCGTGTGGTTTCAGTCAGTGCGTGTGGTTTCAGTCAGTGCGTGTGGTTTCAGTCAGTGCGTGTGGTTTCAGTCAGTGCGTGTGGTTTCAGTCATTCCCTGTGGTTTCAGTCATTCCCTGTGGTTTCAGTCAGTGCCTTTGATTTCAGTCAGTGTCTGTGGTTTCAGGAAGTGTGTATGGTTTCAGTCAGATCCTGTGGTTTCAGTCAGTCCCTGTGGTTTCAGTGAGAGCTGTCGTTTCAGTCAGTGCATGTGGTTTCAGTCAGTGCATGTGGTTTCAGTCAGTGCATGTGGTTTCAGTCAGTGCATGTGGTTTCAGTCAGTGCCCGTGCTTTCAGTCAGTCCCTGTGGTTTCAGTCAGTGCGTGTGGTTTCAGTCAGTGCGTGTGGTTTCAGTCAGTGCGTGTGGTTTCAGTCATTCCCTGTGGTTTCAGTCAGTGCCTTTGATTTCAGTCAGTGCCTGTGGTTTCAGTAAGTGTGTATGGTTTCAGTCAGATCCTGTGGTTTCAGTCAGTCCCTGTGGTTTCAGTGAGAGCTGTGGTTTCAGTCAGTGCATGTGGTTTCAGTCAGTGCCTGTGGTTTCAGTCAGTGCCTGTGGTTTCAGTCAGTGCATGTGGTTTCAGTCAGTGCATGTGGTTTCAGTCAGTGCATGTGGTTTCAGTCAGTGACCCTGGTTTCAGTCAGTGCCTGTGGTTTCAGTCAGTGCCTGTGGTTTCAGTCAGTGCCTGTGGTTTCAGTCAGTTCGTGTGGTTCCAGTCAGTGCGTGTGGTTCCAGTCAGTGCGTGTGGTTCCAGTCTGTGCCTGTGGTTTCAGTCAGTGCCCGTGATTTCAGTCAGTGCCTGTGGCTTCAGTGAGTTCGTGTGGTTTCAGTCAGTTCGTGTGGTTTTAGTCTGTGCCTCTGGTTTCAGTCTGTGCCTGTGGTTTCAGTCAGTGCCTGTGGTTTCAGTCAGTGCCTGTGGTTTCAGTCAGTGCCTGTGGTTTCAGTCAGTGCCCGTGGTTTCAGTCAGTCCCTGTGGTTTCAGTCAGTGCGTGTGGTTTCAGTCAGTGCGTGTGGTTTCAGTCAGTGCCTGTGATTTCAGTAAGTGTGTATGGTTTCAGTCAGTTCCTGTGGTTTCAGTCAGTCCCTGTGGTTTCAGTCAGTCCCTGTGGTTTCAGTCAGTGCCTGTGCTTTCAGTCAGTGCCTGTGCTTTCAGTCAGTGCCTGTAATTTCAGTCAGTCCCTGTGGTTTCAGTCAGTCCCTGTGGTTTCAGTCAGTGCCTGTGGTTTCAGTCAGTGCGTGTGCTTTCAGTCAGTGCGTGTGCTTTCAGTCAGTGCCCGTGGTTTCAGTCAGTGCCCGTGGTTTCAGTCAGTGCCCGTGGTTTCAGTGAGTGCCCGTGGTTTCAGTGAGTGCCCGTGGTTTCAGTCAGTGCCCGTGGTTTCAGTCAGTGCCCGTGGTTTCAGTCAGTGCCCGTGGTTTCAGTCAGTGCCCGTGGTTTCAGTCAGTGCCCGTGGTTTCAGTCAGTGCCTGTGGTTTCAGTCAGTGCCTGTGGTTTCAGTCAGTTCGTGTGGTTTCAGTCAGTTCGTGTGGTTTCAGTCAGTGCCTGTGGTTTCAGTCAGTGCCCGTGGTTTCAGTCAGTGCCCGTGATTTCAGTCAGTGCCAGTGGTTTCAGTCAGTTCGTGTGGTTTCAGTCAGTTCGTGTGGTTTCAGTCTGTGCCTGTGGTTTCAGTCTGTGCCTGTGGTTTCAGTCTGTGCCTGTGGTTTCAGTCAGTGCCTGTGGTTTCAGTCAGTGCCTGTGCTTTCAGTCAGTGCCTGTGCTTTCAGTCAGTCCCTTTGGTTTCAGTCAGTGCGTGTGGTTTCAGTCAGTGCGTGTGGTTTCAGTCATTCCCTGTGGTTTCAGTCAGTGCCTGTGATTTCAGTCAGTGCCTGTGATTTCAGGAAGTGTGTATGGTTTCAGTCAGTTCCTGTGGTTTCAGTCAGTCCCTGTGGTTTCAGTCAGTCCCTGTGGTTTCAGTCAGTGCATGTGGTTTCAGTCAGTGCATGTGGTTTCAGTCAGTGCATGTGGTTGCAGTCAGTGCATGTGGTTTCAGTCAGTGCCTGTGGTTTCAGTAAGTGTGTCTGGTTTCAGTCAGTTCATGTGGTTTCAGTCAGTGCATGTGGTTTCAGTCAGTGCCTGTGGTTTCAGTAAGTGTGTCTGGTTTCAGTAAGTGTGTATGGTTTCAGTCAGATCCTGTGGTTCCAGTCAGTGCGTGTGGTTCCAGTCTGTGCCTGTGGTTTCAGTCAGTGCCCGTGATTTCAGTCAGTGCCTGTGGCTTCAGTGAGTTCGTGTGGTTTCAGTCAGTTCGTGTGGTTTCAGTCTGTGTCTGTGGTTTCAGTCTGTGCCTGTGGTTTCAGTCTGTGCCTGTGGTTTCAGTCAGTGCCTGTGGTTTCAGTCAGTGCCCGTGGTTTCAGTCAGTGCCTGTGCTTTCAGTCAGTCCCTGTGGTTTCAGTCAGTGCGTGTGGTTTCAGTCAGTGCGTGTGGTTTCAGTCAGTGCCTGTGATTTCAGTAAGTGTGTATGGTTTCAGTCAGTTCCTGTGGTTTCAGTCAGTCCCTGTGGTTTCAGTCAGTCCCTGTGGTTTCAGTCAGTGCATGTGGTTTCAGTCAGTGCATGTGGTTGCAGTCAGTGCATGTGGTTTCAGTCAGTGCCTGTGGTTACAGTAAGTGTGTCTGGTTTCAGTCAGTTCATGTGGTTTCAGTCAGTCCCTGTGGTTTCAGTCAGTGCCTGGCTTTCAGTCAGTGCCTGGCTTTCAGTCAGTGCCTGTGGTTTCAGTCAGTGCCTGTGGTTTCAGTCAGTCCCTGTGGTTTCAGTCAGTCCCTGTGGTTTCAGTCAGAGCTGTGGTTTCAGTCAGAGCTGTGGTTTCAGTCTGTGCCTGTGGTTTCAGTCTGTGCCTGTGGTTTCAGTCTGTGCCTGTGGTTTCAGTCAGTGCCTGTGGTTTCAGTCAGTGCCCGTGCTTTCAGTCAGTCCCTGTGGTTTCAGTCAGTGCGTGTGGTTTCAGTCAGTGCGTGTGGTTTCAGTCATTCCCTGTGGTTTCAGTCAGTGCCTTTGATTTCAGTCAGTGCCTGTGGTTTCAGTAAGTGTGTATGGTTTCAGTCAGATCCTGTGGTTTCAGTCAGTCCCTGTGGTTTCAGTGTGAGCTGCGGTTTCAGTCAGTGCATGCGGTTTCACTCAGTGCATGTGGTTTCAGTCAGTGCATGTGGTTTCAGTCAGTGCATGTGGTTTCAGTCAGTGCATGTGGTTTCAGTCAGTGCCTGTGGTTTCAGTCAGTGCCTGTGGTTTCAGTCAGTGTGTATGGTTTCAGTCAATGCCTGTGGTTTCAGTCAGTGTCTGTGGTTTCAGTCAGTGCGTGTGGTTTCAGTCAGTGCGTGTGGTTTCAGTCAGTGCGTGTGGTTTCAGTCAGTCCCTGTGGTTTCAGTCAGTCCCTTTGGTTTCAGTCAGAGCTGTGGTTTCAGTCAGAGCTGTGGTTTCAGTCAGAGCTGTGGTTTCAGTCAGTGCCTGTGGTTCCAGTCAGTGCCTGTGGTTTTAGTCAGTGCCTGTGCTTTATGTCAGTGCCTGTGGTTTCAGTCAGTCCCTGTGGTTTCAGTCAGTGCGTGTGGTTTCAGTCAATGCCTGTGGTTTCAGACAGTGCGTGTGGTTTCAGTCAGTGCGTGTGGTTTCAGTCAGTGCGTGTGGTTTCAGTCAGTGCCCGTGGTTTCAGTCAATGCCCGTGGTTTCAGTCAATGCCCGTGGTTGCAGTCAATGCCCGTGGTTGCAGTCAGTGCCTGTGGTTTCAGTCAGTGCCCGTGGTTTCAGTCTGTGCCTGTGCTTTCAGTCAGTCCCTGTGGTTTCAGTCAGTGCGTGTGGTTTCAGTCAGTGCGTGTGGTTTCAGTCAGTGCCTGTGATTTCAGTAAGTGTGTATGGTTTCAGTCAGTTCCTGTGGTTTCAGTCAGTCCCTGTGGTTTCAGTCAGTCCCTGTGGTTTCAGTCAGTGCATGTGGTTTCAGTCAGTGCATGTGGTTGCAGTCAGTGCATGTGGTTTCAGTCAGTGCCTGTGGTTTCAGTAAGTGTGTCTGGTTTCAGTCAGTTCATGTGGTTTCAGTCAGTCCCTGTGGTTTCAGTCAGTGCCCGTGGTTTCAGTCAGTGCCCGTGGTTTCAGTCAGTGCCAGTGATTTCAGTCAGTGCCTGTGGTTTCAGTCAGTGCCTGTGGTTTCAGTCACTGCCTGTGATTTCAGTCAGTGCCTGTGATTTCAGTCAGTGCCTGTGATTTCAGTCAGTGCCTGTGATTTCAGTCAGTGCCTGTGGTTTCAGTAAGTGTGTATGGTTTCAGTCAGTTCCTGTGGTTTCAGTCAGTCCCTGTGGTTTCAGTCAGAGCTGTGGTTTCAGTCAGTCCCTGTGGTTTCAGTCAGTGCCTGTGGTTTCAGTCAGTGCCTGTGGTTTCAGTCAGTGCATGTGGTTTCAGTAAGTGTGTCTGTTTTCAGTCAGTTCATGTGGTTTCAGTCAGTCCCTGTGGTTTCAGTCAGTGCTGTGTTTTCAGTCAATGCCTGTGGTTTCAGTCAGTGTCTGTGGTTTTAGTCAGTGCATGTGGTTTCAGTCAGTCCCTGTGGTTTCAGTCAGTCCCTGTGGTTTCAGTCAGTCCCTGTGGTTTCAGTCAGTGCCTGTGGTTCCAGTCAGTGCCTGTGCTTTCAGTCAGTGCCTGTGCTTTCAGTCAGTGCCTGTGCTTTCAGTCAGTCCCTGTGGTTTCAGTCAGTCCCTGTGGTTTCAGTCAGTCCCTGTGGTTTCAGTCAGAGCTGTGGTTTCAGTCTGTGCCTGTGGTTTCAGTCTGTGCCTGTGGTTTCAGTCTGTGCCTGTGGTTTCAGTCTGTGCCTGTGGTTTCAGTCAGTGCCCGTGGTTTCAGTCAGTGCCCGTGCTTTCAGTCAGTCCCTGTGGTTTCAGTCAGTGCGTGTGGTTTCAGTCAGTGCGTGTGGTTTCAGTCAGTGCGTGTGGTTTCAGTCAGTGCGTGTGGTTTCAGTCAGTGCGTGTGGTTTCAGTCATTCCCTGTGGTTTCAGTCATTCCCTGTGGTTTCAGTCAGTGCCTTTGATTTCAGTCAGTGTCTGTGGTTTCAGGAAGTGTGTATGGTTTCAGTCAGATCCTGTGGTTTCAGTCAGTCCCTGTGGTTTCAGTGAGAGCTGTGGTTTCAGTCAGTGCATGTGGTTTCAGTCAGTGCATGTGGTTTCAGTCAGTGCATGTGGTTTCAGTCAGTGCATGTGGTTTCAGTCAGTGCCCGTGCTTTCAGTCAGTCCCTGTGGTTTCAGTCAGTGCGTGTGGTTTCAGTCAGTGCGTGTGGTTTCAGTCAGTGCGTGTGGTTTCAGTCATTCCCTGTGGTTTCAGTCAGTGCCTTTGATTTCAGTCAGTGCCTGTGGTTTCAGTAAGTGTGTATGGTTTCAGTCAGATCCTGTGGTTTCAGTCAGTCCCTGTGGTTTCAGTGAGAGCTGTGGTTTCAGTCAGTGCATGTGGTTTCAGTCAGTGCATGTGGTTTCAGTCAGTGCCTGTGGTTTCAGTCAGTGCCTGTGGTTTCAGTCAGTGCCTGTGGTTTCAGTCAGTGCATGTGGTTTCAGTCAGTGCATGTGGTTTCAGTCAGTGCATGTGGTTTCAGTCAGTGCCTGTGGTTTCAGTCAGTGACCCTGGTTTCAGTCAGTGCCTGTGGTTTCAGTCAGTGCCTGTGGTTTCAGTCAGTGCCTGTGGTTTCAGTCAGTTCGTGTGGTTCCAGTCAGTGCGTGTGGTTCCAGTCAGTGCGTGTGGTTCCAGTCTGTGCCTGTGGTTTCAGTCAGTGCCCGTGATTTCAGTCAGTGCCTGTGGCTTCAGTGAGTTCGTGTGGTTTCAGTCAGTTCGTGTGGTTTTAGTCTGTGCCTGTGGTTTCAGTCTGTGCCTGTGGTTTCAGTCAGTGCCTGTGGTTTCAGTCAGTGCCTGTGGTTTCAGTCAGTGCCTGTGGTTTCAGTCAGTGCCCGTGGTTTCAGTCAGTGCCCGTGCTTTCAGTCAGTCCCTGTGGTTTCAGTCAGTGCGTGTGGTTTCAGTCAGTGCGTGTGGTTTCAGTCAGTGCCTGTGATTTCAGTAAGTGTGTATGGTTTCAGTCAGTTCCTGTGGTTTCAGTCAGTCCCTGTGGTTTCAGTCAGTCCCTGTGGTTTCAGTCAGTGCATGTGGTTTCAGTCAGTGCATGTGGTTGCAGTCAGTGCATGTGGTTTCAGTCAGTGCCTGTGGTTTCAGTAAGTGTGTCTGGTTTCAGTCAGTTCATGTGGTTTCAGTCAGTCCCTGTGGTTTCAGTCAGTGCCTGGCTTTCAGTCAGTGCCTGTGGTTTCAGTCAGTGCGTGTGGTTTCAGTCAGTGCCTGTGGTTTCAGTCAGTCCCTGTGGTTTCAGTCAGTCCCTGTGGTTTCAGTCAGAGCTGTGGTTTCAGTCAGAACTGTGGTTTCAGTCAGAGCTGTGGTTTCAGTCTGTGCCTGTGGTTTCAGTCTGTGCCTGTGGTTTCAGTCTGTGCCTGTGGTTTCAGTCAGTGCCCGTGCTTTCAGTCAGTCCCTGTGGTTTCAGTCAGTGCGTGTGGTTTCAGTCAGTGCGTGTGGTTTCAGTCAGTGCGTGTGGTTTCAGTCATTCCCTGTGGTTTCAGTCAGTGCCTTTGATTTCAGTCAGTGCCTGTGGTTTCAGTAAGTGTGTATGGTTTCAGTCAGATCCTGTGGTTTCAGTCAGTCCCTGTGGTTTCAGTGAGAGCTGCGGTTTCAGTCAGTGCATGTGGTTTCAGTCAGTGCATGTGGTTTCAGTCAGTGCATGTGGTTTCAGTCAGTGCATGTGGTTTCAGTCAGTGCCTGTGGTTTCAGTCAGTGTGTTTGGTTTCAGTCAATGCCTGTGGTTTCAGTCAGTGTCTGTGGTTTCAGTCAGTGCGTGTGGTTTCAGTCAGTGCGTGTGGTTTCAGTCAGTGCGTGTGGTTTCAGTCAGTGCGTGTGGTTTCAGTCAGTCCGTGTGGTTTCAGTCAGTCCCTGTGGTTTCAGTCAGAGCTGTGGTTTCAGTCAGAGCTGTGGTTTCAGTCAGTGCCTGTGGTTCCAGTCAGTGCCTGTGGTTTTAGTCAGTGCCTGTGGTTTTAGTCAGTGCCTGTGCTTTAAGTCAGTGCCTGTGGTTTCAGTCAGTCCCTGTGGTTTCAGTCAGTGCGTGTGGTTTCAGTCAATGCCTGTGGTTTCAGACAGTGCGTGTGGTTTCAGTCAGTGCGTGTGGTTTCAGTCAGTGCGTGTGGTTTCAGTCTGTGCCCGTGGTTTCAGTCAGTGCCCGTGGTTTCAGTCAATGCCCGTGGTTTCAGTCAATGCCCGTGGTTGCAGTCAGTGTCTGTGGTTTCAGTCAGTCCCTGTGGTTTCAGTCAGTCCCTGTGGTTTCAGTCAGTCCGTGTGGTTTCAGTCAGTGCGTGTGGTTTCAGTCAGTGCCCGTGCTTTCAGTCAGTGCCCGTGCTTTCAGTCAGTGCCCGTGCTTTCAGTCAGTGCCCGTGGTTTCAGTCAGTGCCCGTGGTTTCAGTCAGTGCCAGTGATTTCAGTCAGTGCCTGTGGTTTCAGTCAGTGCCTGTGGTTTCAGTCAGTGCCTGTGGTTTCAGTCACTGCCTGTGATTTCAGTCAGTGCCTGTGATTTCAGTCAGTGCCTGTGGTTTCAGTAAGTGTGTATGGTTTCAGTCAGTTCCTGTGGTTTCAGTCAGTCCCTGTGGTTTCAGTCAGAGCTGTGGTTTCAGTCAGTCCCTGTGGTTTCAGTCAGTGCATGTGGTTTCAGTCAGTGCCTGTGGTTTCAGTCAGTGCCTGTGGTTTCAGTCAGTGCATGTGGTTTCAGTAAGTGTGTCTGTTTTCAGTCAGTTCATGTGGTTTCTGTCAGTCCCTGTGGTTTCAGTCAGTGCTGTGTTTTCAGTCAGTGCCTGTGGTTTCAGTCAGTGTCTGTGGTTTTAGTCAGTGCATGTGGTTTCAGTCAGTCCCTGTGGTTTCAGTCAGTCCCTGTGGTTTCAGTCAGTCCCTGTGGTTTCAGTCAGTGCCTGTGGTTCCAGTCAGTGCCTGTGCTTTCAGTCAGCGCCTGTGCTTTCAGTCAGTGCCTGTGCTTTCAGTCAGTGCCTGTGCTTTCAGTCAGTCCCTGTGGTTTCAGTCAGTCCCTGTGGTTTCAGTCTGTGCCTGTGGTTTCAGTCTGTGCCTGTGGTTTCAGTCTGTGCCTGTGGTTTCAGTCAGTGCCCGTGGTTTCAGTCAGTGCCCGTGCTTTCAGTCAGTCCCTGTGGTTTCAGTCAGTGTGTGTGGTTTCAGTCAGTGCGTGTAGTTTCAGTCAGTGCGTGTGGTTTCAGTCAGTGCGTGTGGTTTCAGTCAGTGCGTGTGGTTTCAGTCAGTGCGTGTGGTTTCAGTCAGTGCGTGTGGTTTCAGTCATTCCCTGTGGTTTCAGTCAGTGCCTTTGATTTCAGTCAGTGTCTGTGGTTTCAGGAAGTGTGTATGGTTTCAGTCAGATCCTGTGGTTTCAGTCAGTCCCTGTGGTTTCAGTGAGAGCTGTGGTTTCAGTCAGTGCATGTGGTTTCAGTCAGTGCATGTGGTTTCAGTCAGTGCCTGTGGTTTCAGTCAGTGCATGTGGTTTCAGTCAGTGCCTGTGGTTTCAGTCAGTGCCTGTGGTTTCAGTAAGTGTGTATGGTTTCAGTCAGTTCATATGGTTTCAGTCAGTCCCTGTGGTTTCAGTCAGTGCTGTGTTTTCAGTCAATGCCTGTGGTTTCAGTCAGAGCCTGTGGTTTCAGTCGGTGCCTGTGGTTTCAGTCAGTGCCAATGGTTTCAGTCAGTCCCTGTGGTTTCAGTCAGTCCCTGTGGTTTCAGTCAGTGCCTGTGGTTTCAGTCAGTGCCTGTGCTTTCAGTCAGTGCCTGTGGTTTCAGTCAGTCCCTGTGGTTTCAGTCAGTCCCTGTGGTTTCAGTCAGAGCTGTGGTTTCAGTCAGTGCCTGTGGTTTCAGACAGTGCGTGTGGTTTCAGTCAGTGCCTGTGGTTTCAGTCAGTGCCTGTGATTTCAGTCAGTGCCTGTGGTTACAGTAAATGTGTATGGTTTCAGTCAGTGCCTGTGGTTTCAGTCCGTCCCTGTGGTTTCAGTCCGTCCCTGTGGTTTCAGACAGTGCCTGTGGTTTCAGACAGTGCCTGTGGTTTCAGACAGTGCCTGTGGTTTCAGACAGTGCGTGTGGTTTCAGTCAGTGCCTGTGGTTTCAGTCAGTGCCTGTGATTTCAGTCAGTGCCTGTGGTTTCAGTAAATGCGTATGGTTTCAGTCAGTCCCTGTGGTTTCAGTCAGTGCTGTGGTTTCAGTCAGTGCCTGTGGTTTCAGTCAGTGCCTGTGGTTTCAGTCAGTGCGTGTGGTTTCAGTCAATGCCTGTGGTTTCAGACAGTGCGTGTGGTTTCAGTCAGTGCCTGTGGTTTCAGTCAGTGCCTGTGGTTTCAGTCAGAGCCTGTGATTTCAGTCAGTCCCTGTGGTTTCAGACAGTGCGCGTGGTTTCAGTCAGTGCCTGTGGTTTCAGACAGTGCCTGTGGTTTCAGACAGTGCCCGTGGTTTCAGTCAATGTCAGTGGTTTCAGTCAATGTCAGTGGTTTCAGTCAGTCCCTGTGGTTTCAGTCAGTCCGTGTGGTTTCAGTCAGTGCGTGTGGTTTCAGTCAGTGCCTGTGCTTTCAGTCAGTGCCTGTGCTTTCAGTCAGTGCCTGTGCTTTCAGTCAGTCCCTGTGGTTTCAGTCAGTGCGTGTGGTTTCAGTCAGTGCGTGTGGTTTCAGTCAGTGCGTGTGGTTTCAGTCTGTGCCCGTGGTTTCAGTCAGTGCCCGTGGTTTCAGTCAGTGCCCGTGGTTTCAGTCAGTGCCTGTGGTTTCAGTCAGTGCCTGTGGTTTCAGTCAGTGCGTGTGGTTTCAGTCAATGCCTGTGGTTTCAGACAGTGCGTGTGGTTTCAGTCAGTGCGTGTGGTTTCAGTCAATGCCTGTGGTTTCAGACAGTGCGTGTGGTTTCAGTCAGTGCGTGTGGTTTCAGTCAGTGCGTGTGGTTTCAGTCTGTGCCCGTGGTTTCAGTCAGTGCCCGTGGTTTCAGTCAGTGCCCGTGGTTTCAGTCAGTGCCCGTGGTTTCAGTCAATGTCAGTGGTTTCAGTCAATGTCAGTGGTTTCAGTCAGTCCCTGTGGTTTCAGTCAGTCCGTGTGGTTTCAGTCAGTGCGTGTGGTTTCAGTCAGTGCCTGTGCTTTCAGTCAGTGCCTGTGCTTTCAGTCAGTGCCTGTGCTTTCAGTCAGTCCCTGTGGTTTCAGTCAGTCCCTGTGGTTTCAGTCAGTGCGTGTGGTTTCAGTCAGTGCGTGTGGTTTCAGTCAGTGCCTGTGGTTTCAGTCAGTGCCTGTGGTTTCAGTCAGTGCCTGTGGTTTCAGTCAGAGCCTGTGATTTCAGTCAGTCCCTGTGGTTTCAGACAGTGCGCGTGGTTTCAGTCAGTGCCTGTGGTTTCAGACAGTGCCTGTGGTTTCAGTCAGTGCCTGTGGTTTCAGTCAGTGCCTGTGGTTTCAGTCAGAGCCTGTGATTTCAGTCAGTGCCTGTGGTTTCAGCAAATGTGTATGGTTTCAGTCAGTTCCTGTGGTTTCAGTCAGTCCTTGTGGTTTCAGTCAGCGCTGTGGTTTCAGTCAGTGCGTGTGGTTTCAGTCAGTGCGTGTGGTTTCAGTCAGTGCGTGTGGTTTCAGTCAGTGCGTGTGGTTTCAGTCAGTGCGTGTGGTTTCAGTCAATGCCTGTGGTTTCAGTCAATGCCTGTGGTTTCAGTCAATGCCTGTGGTTTCAGACAGTGCGTGTGGTTTCAGACAGTGCGTGTGGTTTCAGACAGTGCGTGTGGTTTCAGACAGTGCGTGTGGTTTCAGTCAGTGCGTGTGGTTTCAGTCTGTGCCCGTGGTTTCAGTCAGTGCCCGTGGTTTCAGTCAGTGCCCGTGGTTTCAGTCAGTGCCCGTGGTTTCAGTCAGTGCCCATGGTTTCAGAGAGTGCGTTTGGTTTCAGTCAGTCCCTGTGGTTTCAGTCAGTGCGTGTGGTTTCAGTCAGTCCCTGTGGTTTCAGTCAGTCCCTGTGGTTTCAGTCAGTCCCTGTGGTTTCAGTCAGTGCGTGTGGTTTCAGTCAGTGCGTGTGGTTTCAGTCTGTGCCCGTGGTTTCAGTCAGTGCCCGTGGTTTCAGTCAGTGCCCGTGGTTTCAGTCAGTGCCCGTGGTTTCAGTCAGTGCCCGTGGTTTCAGACAGTGCGTTTGGTTTCAGTCAGTCCCTGTGGTTTCAGTCAGTGCGTGTGGTTTCAGTCAGTGCGTGTGGTTTCAGTCAGTGCGTGTGGTTTCAGTCAGTGCGTGTGGTTTCAGTCAGTGCGTGTGGTTTCAGTCAGTGCCCGTGGTTTCAGTCAGTGCCCGTGGTTTCAGTCAGTGCCCGTGGTTTCAGTCAGTGCCCGTGGTTTCAGTCAATGCCCGTGGTTTCAGTCAATGCCCGTGGTTTCAGTCAATGCCCGTGGTTTCAGTCAGTGTCCGTGGTTTCAGTCAGTGTCTGTGGTTTCAGTCAGTGTCTGTGGTTTCAGTCAGTGTCTGTGGTTTCAGTAAGTCCCTGTGGTTTCAGTCAGTCCCTGTGGTTTCAGTCAGTGCCTGTGGTTTCAGTCAGTGCCTGTGGTTTCAGTCAGTGCCTGTGGTTTCAGACAGTGCGTGTGGTTTCAGTCAGTGCCTGTGGTTTCAGTCAGTGCCTGTGATTTCAGTCAGTGCCTGTGATTTCAGTCAGTGCCTGTGATTTCAGTCAGTGCCTGTGGTTTCAGTAAATGTGTATGGTTTCAGTCAGTTCCTGTGGTTTCAGTCAGTCCCTGTGGTTTCAGTCAGTGCTGTGGTTTCAGTCAGTGCTGTGGTTTCAGTCAGTGCCTGTGGTTTCAGTCAGTGCGTGTGGTTTCAGTCAGTGCGTGTGGTTTCAGTCAGTGCGTGTGGTTTCAGTCAATGCCTGTGGTTTCAGTCAATGCCTGTGGTTTCAGACTGTGCGTGTGGTTTCAGACTGTGCGTGTGGTTTCAGTCAGTGCGTGTATTTTCAGTCTGTGCCCGTGGTTTCAGTCAGTGCCCGTGGTTTCAGTCAGTGCCCGTGGTTTCAGTCAGTGCCCGTGGTTTCAGTCAGTCCCTGTGGTTTCAGTCAGTCCGTGTGGTTTCAGTCAGTCCGTGTGGTTTCAGTCAGTCCGTGTGGTTTCAGTCAGTGCCTGTGCTTTCAGTCAGTGCCTGTGCTTTCAGTCAGTGCCTGTGCTTTCAGTCAGTCCCTGTGGTTTCAGTCAGTGCCTGTGGTTTCAGTCAGTGCCTGTGGTTTCAGTCAGTGCCTGTGGTTTCAGTCAGTGTCTGTGGTTTCAGTCAGAGCCTGTGATTTCAGTCAGTGCCTGTGGTTTCAGACAGTGCGTGTGGTTTCAGACAGTGCGTGTGGTTTCAGACAGTGCGTGTGGTTTCAGACAGTGCCTGTGGTTTCAGTCAGTGCCTGTGGTTTCAGTCAGAGCCTGTGATTTCAGTCAGTGCCTGTGGTTTCAGCAAATGTGTATGGTTTCAGTCAGTCCCTGTGGTTTCAGTCAGTCCCTGTGGTTTCAGTCAGTCCCTGTGGTTTCAGTCAGTGCGTGTGGTTTCAGGCAGCGCCTGTGCTTTCAGTCAGTCCCTGTGGTTTCAGTCAGTCCCTGTGGTTTCAGTCAGTCCCTGTGGTTTCAGTCAGAGCTGTGGTTTCAGTCAGAGCTGTGGTTTCAGACAGTGCGTGTGGTTTCAGTCAGTGCCTGTGGTTTCAGTCAGTGCCTGTGGTTTCAGTCAGTGCCTGTGGTTTCAGTCAGTGCCTGTGGTTTCAGTAAATGTGTATGGTTTCAGTCAGTTCCTGTGGTTTCAGTCAGTCCCTGTGGTTTCAGTCAGTGCTGTGGTTTCAGTCAGTGCTGTGGTTTCAGTCAGTGCCTGTGGCTTCAGTCAGTGCGTGTGGTTTCAGTCAGTGCGTGTGGTTTCAGTCAGTGCGTGTGGTTTCAGTCAATGCCCGTGGTTTCAGTCAATGCCCGTGGTTTCAGTCAATGCCCGTGCTTTCAGTCAGTGCCCGTGCTTTCAGTCAGTGCCCGTGCTTTCAGTCAGTGCCCGTGCTTTCAGTCAGTCCCTGTGCTTTCAGTCAGTCCCTGTGCTTTCAGTCAGTCCCTGTGCTTTCAGTCAGAGCTGTGGTTTCAGTCAGAGCTGTGGTTTCAGTCAGTGCCTGTGGTTTCAGACAGTGCGTGTGGTTTCAGTCAGTGCGTGTGGTTTCAGTCAGTGCGTGTGGTTTCAGTCAGTGCGTGTGGTTTCAGTCAGTGCGTGTGGTTTCAGTCAGTGTGAGTGGTTCCAGTCTGTGTGTCTGGTTTCAGTCTGTGCCTGTGGTTTCAGTCAGTGCATGTGGTTTCAGTCAGTGCTTGTGGTTCAAGTCAGTCCCTGTGGTTTCAGGCAGTCCCTGTGGTTTCAGGCAGTCCCTGTGATATCAGTCAGTGCCTGTGGTTTAAGTCAGTGCCTGTGTTTTCAGTCAGTCCCTGTGATTTCAGTCAGTGCCTGTGGTTTCAGTCAGTTTATGTGGTTTCAGTCAGTTTATGTGGTTTCAGTCAGTTTATGTGGTTTCAGTCAGTCCCTGTGGTTTCAGTCAGTCCGTGTGGTTTCAGTCAGTCTGTGTGGTTTCAGTCAGTCTGTGTGGTTTCAGTCAGTCTGTGTGGTTTCAGTCAGTCTGTGTGGTTTCAGTCAGTGCGTGTGGTTTCAGTCAGTGCGTGTGCTTTCAGTCAGTGCCTGTGCTTTCAGTCAGTGCCTGTGCTTTCAGTCAGTGCCTGTGCTTTCAGTCAGTCCCTGTGGTTTCAGTCAGTCCCTGTGGTTTCAGTCAGTGCCTGTGGTTTCAGACAGTGCCTGTGGTTTCAGTCAGTGCGTGTGGTTTCAGTCAGTGCGTGTGGTTTCAGTCAGTGCGTGTGGTTCCAGTCAGTGCGTGTGGTTTCAGTCAGTGCGTGTGGTTTCAGTCAATGCCTGTGGTTTCAGACAGTGCGTGTAGTTTCAGTCAGTCCCTGTGGTTTCAGTCAGTGCCTGTGGTTTCAGTCAGTGCCTGTGGTTTCAGTCAGTGCTGTGGTTTCAGTCAGTGCTGTGGTTTCAGTCAGTGCCTGTGGTTTCAGTCAGTGCGTGTGGTTTCAGTCAGTGCGTGTGGTTTCAGTCAGTGCGTGTGGTTTCAGTCAATGCCTGTGGTTTCAGACTGTGCGTGTGGTTTCAGACTGTGCGTGTGGTTTCAGTCAGTGCCCGTGGTTTCAGTCAGTGCCCGTGGTTTCAGTCAGTGTCTGTGGTTTCAGTCAGTCCCTGTGGTTTCAGTCAGTCCGTGTGGTTTCAGTCAGTCCGTGTGGTTTCAGTCAGTCCGTGTGGTTTCAGTCAGTGCGTGTGGTTTCAGTCAGTGCCTGTGCTTTCAGTCAGTGCCTGTGCTTTCAGTCAGTCCCTGTGGTTTCAGTCAGTCCCTGTGGTTTCAGTCAGTGCGTGTGGTTTCAGTCAGTGCGTGTGGTTTCAGTCAGTGCCTGTGGTTTCAGTCAGTGCCTGTGGTTTCAGTCAGTGTCTGTGGTTTCAGTCAGAGCCTGTGATTTCAGTCAGTGCCTGTGATTTCAGTCAGTGCCTGTGATTTCAGTCAGTGCCTGTGGTTTCAGTCAGTGCCTGTGGTTTCAGACAATGCGTGTGGTTTCAGTCAGTGCCTGTGGTTTCAGACAGTGCCTGTGGTTTCAGACAGTGCCTGTGGTTTCAGACAGTGCGTCTGGTTTCAGACAGTGCCTGTGGTTTCAGTCAGTGCCTGTGGTTTCAGTCAGAGCCTGTGATTTCAGTCAGAGCCTGTGGTTTCAGCAAATGTGTATGGTTTCAGTCAGTTCCTGTGGTTTCAGTCAGTCCCTGTGGTTTCAGTCAGTCCCTGTGGTTTCAGTCAGTCCCTGTGGTTTCAGTCAGCGCTGTGGTTTTAGTCAGTGCCTGTGGTTTCAGTCAGTGCGTGTGGTTTCAGTCAGTGCGTGTGGTTTCAGTCAGTGCCTGTGGTTTCAGACAGTGCGTGTGGTTTCAGTCAGTGCCTGTGGTTTCAGTCAGTGCCTGTGGTTTCAGTCAGTGCCTGTGGTTTCAGTAAATGTGTATGGTTTCAGTCAGTTCCTGTGGTTTCAGTCAGTCCCTGTGGTTTCAGTCAGTCCCTGTGGTTTCAGTCAGTGCCTGTGGCATCAGTCAGTGTGTGTGGTTTCAGTCAGTGCGTGTGGTTTCAGTCAATGCCCGTGGTTTCAGTCAATGCCCGTGGTTTCAGTCAATGCCCGTGGTTTCAGTCAGTGCCCGTGCTTTCAGTCAGTCCCTGTGCTTTCAGTCAGTCCCTGTGCTTTCAGTCAGAGCTGTGGTTTCAGTCAGAGCTGTGGTTTCAGTCAGTGCCTGTGGTTTCAGTCAGTGCCTGTGGCTTCAGTCAGTGCCTGTGGCTTCAGTCAGTGCGTGTGGATTCAGTCAGTGCGTGTGGTTTCAGTCAATGCCCGTGGTTTCAGTCAATGCCCGTGGTTTCAGTCAATGCCCGTGGTTTCAGTCAGTGCCTGTGCTTTCAGTCAGTCCCTGTGCTTTCAGTCAGTCCCTGTGCTTTCAGTCAGTCCCTGTGGTTTCAGTCAGAGCTGTGGTTTCAGTCAGTGCCTGTGGTTTCAGTCAGTGCGTGTGGTTTCAGTCAGTGCGTGTGGTTTCAGTCAGTGAGAGTGGTTCCAGTCTGTGTGTCTGGTTTCAGTCTGTGCCTGTGGTTTCAGTCAGTGCATGTGGTTTCAGTCAGTGCTTGTGGTTCAAGTCAGTCCCTGTGGTTTCAGGCAGTCCCTGTGGTTTCAGTCAGTGCCTGTGATATCAGTCAGTGCCTGTGGTTTCAGTCAGTCCCTGTGATTTCAGTCAGTGCCTGTGGTTTCAGTCAGTTTATGTGGTTTCAGTCAGTTTATGTGGTTTCAGTCAGTTTATGTGGTTTCAGTCAGTCCCTGTGGTTTCAGTCAGTCCCTGTGGTTTCAGTCAGTCCCTGTGGTTTCAGTCAGTGCCTGTGGTTTCAGTCAGTCTGTGTGGTTTCAGTCAGTCTGTGTGGTTTCAGTCAGTCTGTGTGGTTTCAGTCAGTCTGTGTGGTTTCAGTCAGTGCCCGTGGTTTCAGTCAGTGCGTGTGGTTTCAGTCAGTGCGTGTGGTTTCAGTCAGTGCGTGTGGTTTCAGTCAGTGCCTGTGCTTTCAGTCAGTGTCCGTGGTTTCAGTCAGTCCCTGTGGTTTCAGTCAGTCCCTGTGGTTTCAGTCAGTGCCTGTGGTTTCAGTCAGTGCGTGTGGTTTCAGTCAGTGCGTGTGGTTTCAGTCAGTGCGTGTGGTTTCAGTCAGTGCGTGTGGTTTCAGTCAGTGCGAGTGGTTCCAGTCAGTGCGTGTGGTTTCAGTCAGTGCGTGTGGTTTCAGTCAATGCCTGTGGTTTCAGACAGTGCGTGTGGTTTCAGTCAGTCCCTGTGGTTTCAGTCAGTGCTGTGGTTTCAGTCAGTGCCTGTGGTTTCAGTCAGTGCTGTGGTTTCAGTCAGTGCTGTGGTTTCAGTCAGTGCCTGTGGTTTCAGTCAGTGCCTGTGGTTTCAGTCAATGCCTGTGGTTTCAGACAGTGCGTGTGGTTTCAGTCAGTGCGTGTGGTTTCAGTCAGTGCGTGTGGTTTCAGTCAGTGCGTGTGGTTTCAGTCAGTGCGTGTGGTTTCAGTCTGTGCCTGTGGTTTCAGTCAGTGCCCGTGGTTTCAGTCAGTGCCCGTGGTTTCAGTCAGTCCCTGTGGTTTCAGTCAGTCCCTGTGGTTTCAGTCAGTGCCTGTGGTTTCAGTCAGTGCCTGTGGTTTCAGTCAGTCTGTGTGGTTTCAGTCAGTGCGTGTGGTTTCAGTCAGTGCCTGTGCTTTCAGTCAGTGCCTGTGGTTTCAGTCAGTGCGTGTGGTTTCAGTCAGTGCGTGTGGTTTCAGTCAGTGCGTGTGGTTTCAGTCAGTCCCTGTGCTTTCAGTCAGTCCCTGTGCTTTCAGTCAGTCCCTGTGCTTTCAGTCAGTCCCTGTGGTTTCAGTCAGAGCTGTGGTTTCAGTCAGAGCTGTGGTTTCAGTCAGTGCCTGTGGTTTCAGAAAGTGCGTGTGGTTTCAGTCAGTGCGTGTGGTTTCAGTCAGTGCGTGTGGTTTCAGTCAGTGCGTGTGGTTTCAGTCAGTGTGAGTGGTTCCAGTCTGTGTGTCTGGTTTCAGTCTGTGCCTGTGGTTTCAGTCAGTGCATGTGGTTTCAGTCAGTGCTTGTGGTTCAAGTCAGTCCCTGTGGTTTCAGGCAGTCCCTGTGGTTTCAGGCAGTGCCTGTGGTTTCAGACAGTGCCTGTGGTTTCAGTCAGTGCCTGTGGTTTCAGTCAGTGCCTGTGGTTTCAGTCAGTGCCTGTGATTTCAGTCAGTGCCTGTGGTTTCAGTAAATGTGTATGGTTTCAGTCAGATCCTGTGGTTTCAGTCAGTCCCTGTGGTTTCAGTCAGTGCCTGTGGTTTCAGTCAGTGCGTGTGGTTTCAGTCAGTGCGTGTGGTTTCAGTCAATGCCTGTGGTTTCAGTCAATGCCTGTGGTTTCAGTCAATGCCTGTGGTTTCAGACAGTGCGTGTGGTTTCAGTCAGTGCGTGTGGTTTCAGTCAGTGCGTGTGGTTTCAGTCTGTGCCCGTGGTTTCAGTCAGTGCCCGTGGTTTCAGTCAGTGCCCGTGGTTTCAGTCAGTGCCCGTGGTTTCAGTCAGTGCCCGTGGTTTCAGTCAGTGCGTGTGGTTTCAGTCAGTGCGTGTGGTTTCAGTCAGTGCGTGTGGTTTCAGTCTGTGCCTGTGGTTTCAGTCAGTGCCCGTGGTTTCAGTCAGTGCCCGTGGTTTCAGTCAGTCCCTGTGGTTTCAGTCAGTCCCTGTGGTTTCAGTCAGTGCCTGTGGTTTCAGTCAGTGCCTGTGGTTTCAGTCAGTGCGTGTGGTTTCAGTCAGTGCCTGTGCTTTCAGTCAGTGCCTGTGCTTTCAGTCAGTCCCTGTGGTTTCAGTCAGTCCCTGTGGTTTCAGTCAGTGCGTGTGGTTTCAGTCAGTGCGTGTGGTTTCAGTCAGTGCCTGTGGTTTCAGTCAGTGCCTGTGGTTTCAGTCAGTGTCTGTGGTTTCAGTCAGAGCCTGTGATTTCAGTCAGTGCCTGTGATTTCAGTCAGTGCCTGTGATTTCAGTCAGTGCCTGTGGTTTCAGTCAGTGCCTGTGCTTTCAGTCAGTCCCTGTGCTTTCAGTCAGTCCCTGTGCTTTCAGTCAGTCCCTGTGGTTTCAGTCAGAGCTGTGGTTTCAGTCAGTGCCTGTGGTTTCAGTCAGTGCGTGTGGTTTCAGTCAGTGCGTGTGGTTTCAGTCAGTGAGAGTGGTTCCAGTCTGTGTGTCTGGTTTCAGTCTGTGCCTGTGGTTTCAGTCAGTGCATGTGGTTTCAGTCAGTGCTTGTGGTTCAAGTCAGTCCCTGTGGTTTCAGGCAGTCCCTGTGGTTTCAGTCAGTGCCTGTGATATCAGTCAGTGCCTGTGGTTTCAGTCAGTCCCTGTGATTTCAGTCAGTGCCTGTGGTTTCAGTCAGTTTATGTGGTTTCAGTCAGTTTATGTGGTTTCAGTCAGTTTATGTGGTTTCAGTCAGTCCCTGTGGTTTCAGTCAGTCCCTGTGGTTTCAGTCAGTCCCTGTGGTTTCAGTCAGTGCCTGTGGTTTCAGTCAGTCTGTGTGGTTTCAGTCAGTCTGTGTGGTTTCAGTCAGTCTGTGTGGTTTCAGTCAGTCTGTGTGGTTTCAGTCAGTGCCTGTGGTTTCAGTCAGTGCCTGTGGCTTCAGTCAGTGCCTGTGGCTTCAGTCAGTGCGTGTGGATTCAGTCAGTGCGTGTGGTTTCAGTCAATGCCCGTGGTTTCAGTCAATGCCCGTGGTTTCAGTCAATGCCCGTGGTTTCAGTCAGTGCCTGTGCTTTCAGTCAGTCCCTGTGCTTTCAGTCAGTCCCTGTGCTTTCAGTCAGTCCCTGTGGTTTCAGTCAGAGCTGTGGTTTCAGTCAGTGCCTGTGGTTTCAGTCAGTGCGTGTGGTTTCAGTCAGTGCGTGTGGTTTCAGTCAGTGAGAGTGGTTCCAGTCTGTGTGTCTGGTTTCAGTCTGTGCCTGTGGTTTCAGTCAGTGCATGTGGTTTCAGTCAGTGCTTGTGGTTCAAGTCAGTCCCTGTGGTTTCAGGCAGTCCCTGTGGTTACAGTCAGTGCCTGTGATATCAGTCAGTGCCTGTGGTTTCAGTCAGTCCCTGTGATTTCAGTCAGTGCCTGTGGTTTCAGTCAGTTTATGTGGTTTCAGTCAGTTTATGTGGTTTCAGTCAGTTTATGTGGTTTCAGTCAGTCCCTGTGGTTTCAGTCAGTCCCTGTGGTTTCAGTCAGTCCCTGTGGTTTCAGTCAGTGCCTGTGGTTTCAGTCAGTCTGTGTGGTTTCAGTCAGTCTGTGTGGTTTCAGTCAGTCTGTGTGGTTTCAGTCAGTGCCCGTGGTTTCAGTCAGTGCGTGTGGTTTCAGTCAGTGCGTGTGGTTTCAGTCAGTGCGTGTGGTTTCAGTCAGTGCCTGTGCTTTCAGTCAGTGTCCGTGGTTTCAGTCAGTCCCTGTGGTTTCAGTCAGTCCCTGTGGTTTCAGTCAGTGCCTGTGGTTTCAGTCAGTGCGTGTGGTTTCAGTCAGTGCGTGTGGTTTCAGTCAGTGCGTGTGGTTTCAGTCAGTGCGTGTGGTTTCAGTCAGTGCGAGTGGTTCCAGTCAGTGCGTGTGGTTTCAGTCAGTGCGTGTGGTTTCAGTCAATGCCTGTGGTTTCAGACAGTGCGTGTGGTTTCAGTCAGTCCCTGTGGTTTCAGTCAGTGCTGTGGTTTCAGTCAGTGCCTGTGGTTTCAGTCAGTGCTGTGGTTTCAGTCAGTGCTGTGGTTTCAGTCAGTGCCTGTGGTTTCAGTCAGTGCCTGTGGTTTCAGTCAATGCCTGTGGTTTCAGACAGTGCGTGTGGTTTCAGTCAGTGCGTGTGGTTTCAGTCAGTGCGTGTGGTTTCAGTCAGTGCGTGTGGTTTCAGTCAGTGCGTGTGGTTTCAGTCTGTGCCTGTGGTTTCAGTCAGTGCCCGTGGTTTCAGTCAGTGCCCGTGGTTTCAGTCAGTCCCTGTGGTTTCAGTCAGTCCCTGTGGTTTCAGTCAGTGCCTGTGGTTTCAGTCAGTGCCTGTGGTTTCAGTCAGTCTGTGTGGTTTCAGTCAGTGCGTGTGGTTTCAGTCAGTGCCTGTGCTTTCAGTCAGTGCCTGTGGTTTCAGTCAGTGCGTGTGGTTTCAGTCAGTGCGTGTGGTTTCAGTCAGTGCGTGTGGTTTCAGTCAGTCCCTGTGCTTTCAGTCAGTCCCTGTGCTTTCAGTCAGTCCCTGTGCTTTCAGTCAGTCCCTGTGGTTTCAGTCAGAGCTGTGGTTTCAGTCAGAGCTGTGGTTTCAGTCAGTGCCTGTGGTTTCAGAAAGTGCGTGTGGTTTCAGTCAGTGCGTGTGGTTTCAGTCAGTGCGTGTGGTTTCAGTCAGTGCGTGTGGTTTCAGTCAGTGTGAGTGGTTCCAGTCTGTGTGTCTGGTTTCAGTCTGTGCCTGTGGTTTCAGTCAGTGCATGTGGTTTCAGTCAGTGCTTGTGGTTCAAGTCAGTCCCTGTGGTTTCAGGCAGTCCCTGTGGTTTCAGGCAGTGCCTGTGGTTTCAGACAGTGCCTGTGGTTTCAGTCAGTGCCTGTGGTTTCAGTCAGTGCCTGTGGTTTCAGTCAGTGCCTGTGATTTCAGTCAGTGCCTGTGGTTTCAGTAAATGTGTATGGTTTCAGTCAGATCCTGTGGTTTCAGTCAGTCCCTGTGGTTTCAGTCAGTGCCTGTGGTTTCAGTCAGTGCCTGTGGTTTCAGTCAGTGCGTGTGGTTTCAGTCAGTGCGTGTGGTTTCAGTCAATGCCTGTGGTTTCAGTCAATGCCTGTGGTTTCAGTCAATGCCTGTGGTTTCAGACAGTGCGTGTGGTTTCAGTCAGTGCGTGTGGTTTCAGTCAGTGCGTGTGGTTTCAGTCTGTGCCCGTGGTTTCAGTCAGTGCCCGTGGTTTCAGTCAGTGCCCGTGGTTTCAGTCAGTGCCCGTGGTTTCAGTCAGTGCCCGTGGTTTCAGTCAGTGCGTGTGGTTTCAGTCAGTGCGTGTGGTTTCAGTCAGTCCCTGTGGTTTCAGTCAGTCCCTGTGGTTTCAGTCAGTGCCGGTGGTTTCAGTCAGTGCCTGTGGTTTCAGTCAGTGCGTGTGGTTTCAGTCAGTGCCTGTGCTTTCAGTCAGTGCCTGTGCTTTCAGTCAGTCCCTGTGGTTTCAGTCAGTCCCTGTGGTTTCAGTCAGTGCGTGTGGTTTCAGTCAGTGCGTGTGGTTTCAGTCAGTGCCTGTGGTTTCAGTCAGTGCCTGTGGTTTCAGTCAGTGTCTGTGGTTTCAGTCAGAGCCTGTGATTTCAGTCAGTGCCTGTGATTTCAGTCAGTGCCTGTGATTTCAGTCAGTGCCTGTGATTTCAGTCAGTGCCTGTGGTTTCAGTCAGTGCCTGTGCTTTCAGTCAGTCCCTGTGCTTTCAGTCAGTCCCTGTGCTTTCAGTCAGTCCCTGTGGTTTCAGTCAGAGCTGTGGTTTCAGTCAGTGCCTGTGGTTTCAGTCAGTGCGTGTGGTTTCAGTCAGTGCGTGTGGTTTCAGTCAGTGAGAGTGGTTCCAGTCTGTGTGTCTGGTTTCAGTCTGTGCCTGTGGTTTCAGTCAGTGCATGTGGTTTCAGTCAGTGCTTGTGGTTCAAGTCAGTCCCTGTGGTTTCAGGCAGTCCCTGTGGTTTCAGTCAGTGCCTGTGATATCAGTCAGTGCCTGTGGTTTCAGTCAGTCCCTGTGATTTCAGTCAGTGCCTGTGGTTTCAGTCAGTTTATGTGGTTTCAGTCAGTTTATGTGGTTTCAGTCAGTTTATGTGGTTTCAGTCAGTCCCTGTGGTTTCAGTCAGTCCCTGTGGTTTCAGTCAGTCCCTGTGGTTTCAGTCAGTGCCTGTGGTTTCAGTCAGTCTGTGTGGTTTCAGTCAGTCTGTGTGGTTTCAGTCAGTCTGTGTGGTTTCAGTCAGTGCCCGTGGTTTCAGTCAGTGCGTGTGGTTTCAGTCAGTGCGTGTGGTTTCAGTCAGTGCGTGTGGTTTCAGTCAGTGCCTGTGCTTTCAGTCAGTGTCCGTGGTTTCAGTCAGTCCCTGTGGTTTCAGTCAGTCCCTGTGGTTTCAGTCAGTGCCTGTGGTTTCAGTCAGTGCGTGTGGTTTCAGTCAGTGCGTGTGGTTTCAGTCAGTGCGTGTGGTTTCAGTCAGTGCGTGTGGTTTCAGTCAGTGCGAGTGGTTCCAGTCAGTGCGTGTGGTTTCAGTCAGTGCGTGTGGTTTCAGTCAATGCCTGTGGTTTCAGACAGTGCGTGTGGTTTCAGTCAGTCCCTGTGGTTTCAGTCAGTGCTGTGGTTTCAGTCAGTGCCTGTGGTTTCAGTCAGTGCTGTGGTTTCAGTCAGTGCTGTGGTTTCAGTCAGTGCCTGTGGTTTCAGTCAATGCCTGTGGTTTCAGACAGTGCGTGTGGTTTCAGACAGTGCGTGTGGTTTCAGTCAGTGCGTGTGGTTTCAGTCAGTGCGTGTGGTTTCAGTCAGTGCGTGTGGTTTCAGTCTGTGCCCGTGGTTTCAGTCAGTGCCCGTGGTTTCAGTCAGTGCCCGTGGTTTCAGTCAGTCCCTGTGGTTTCAGTCAGTCCCTGTGGTTTCAGTCAGTGCCTGTGGTTTCAGTCAGTGCCTGTGGTTTCAGTCAGTCTGTGTGGTTTCAGTCAGTGCGTGTGGTTTCAGTCAGTGCCTGTGCTTTCAGTCAGTGCCTGTGGTTTCAGTCAGTGCGTGTGGTTTCAGTCAGTGCGTGTGGTTTCAGTCAGTGCGTGTGGTTTCAGTCAGTCCCTGTGCTTTCAGTCAGTCCCTGTGCTTTCAGTCAGTCCCTGTGGTTTCAGTCAGAGCTGTGGTTTCAGTCAGAGCTGTGGTTTCAGTCAGTGCCTGTGGTTTCAGAAAGTGCGTGTGGTTTCAGTCAGTGCGTGTGGTTTCAGTCAGTGCGTGTGGTTTCAGTCAGTGCGTGTGGTTTCAGTCAGTGTGAGTGGTTCCAGTCTGTGTGTCTGGTTTCAGTCTGTGCCTGTGGTTTCAGTCAGTGCATGTGGTTTCAGTCAGTGCTTGTGGTTCAAGTCAGTCCCTGTGGTTTCAGGCAGTCCCTGTGGTTTCAGGCAGTGCCTGTGGTTTCAGACAGTGCCTGTGGTTTCAGTCAGTGCCTGTGGTTTCAGTCAGTGCCTGTGGTTTCAGTCAGTGCCTGTGATTTCAGTCAGTGCCTGTGGTTTCAGTAAATGTGTATGGTTTCAGTCAGATCCTGTGGTTTCAGTCAGTCCCTGTGGTTTCAGTCAGTGCCTGTGGTTTCAGTCAGTGCCTGTGGTTTCAGTCAGTGCGTGTGGTTTCAGTCAGTGCGTGTGGTTTCAGTCAATGCCTGTGGTTTCAGTCAATGCCTGTGGTTTCAGTCAATGCCTGTGGTTTCAGACAGTGCGTGTGGTTTCAGTCAGTGCTTGTGGTTTCAGTCAGTGCGTGTGGTTTCAGTCTGTGCCCGTGGTTTCAGTCAGTGCCCGTGGTTTCAGTCAGTGCCCGTGGTTTCAGTCAGTGCCCGTGGTTTCAGTCAGTGCGTGTGGTTTCAGTCAGTGCGTGTGGTTTCAGTCAGTGCGTGTGGTTTCAGTCAGTGCGTGTGGTTTCAGTCTGTGCCTGTGGTTTCAGTCAGTGCCCGTGGTTTCAGTCAGTGCCCGTGGTTTCAGTCAGTCCCTGTGGTTTCAGTCAGTCCCTGTGGTTTCAGTCAGTCCCTGTGGTTTCAGTCAGTGCCTGTGGTTTCAGTCAGTGCCTGTGGTTTCAGTCAGTCTGTGTGGTTTCAGTCAGTGCGTGTGGTTTCAGTCAGTGCCTGTGCTTTCAGTCAGTGCCTGTGGTTTCAGTCAGTGCGTGTGGTTTCAGTCAGTGCGTGTGGTTTCAGTCAGTGCGTGTGGTTTCAGTCAGTCCCTGTGGTTTCAGTCAGTGCCTGTGCTTTCAGTCAGTCCCTGTGCTTTCAGTCAGTCCCTGTGCTTTCAGTCACTCCCTGTGGTTTCAGTCAGAGCTGTGGTTTCAGTCAGAGCTGTGGTTTCAGTCAGTGCCTGTGGTTTCAGAAAGTGCGTGTGGTTTCAGTCAGTGCGTGTGGTTTCAGTCAGTGCGTGTGGTTTCAGTCAGTGCGTGTGGTTTCAGTCAGTGTGAGTGGTTCCAGTCTGTGTGTCTGGTTTCAGTCTGTGCCTGTGGTTTCAGTCAGTGCATGTGTTTTCAGTCAGTGCTTGTGGTTCAAGTCAGTCCCTGTGGTTTCAGGCAGTCCCTGTGGTTTCAGGCAGTGCCTGTGGTTTCAGACAGTGCCTGTGGTTTCAGTCAGTGCCTGTGGTTTCAGTCAGTGCCTGTGGTTTCAGTCAGTCCCTGTGGTTTCAGTCAGTGCCTGTGGTTTCAGTCAGTGCGTGTGGTTTCAGTCAGTCCCTGTGGTTTCAGTCAGTGCCTGTGGTTTCAGTCAGTGCCTGTGGTTTCAGTCAGTGCGTGTGGTTTCAGTCAGTGCGTGTGGTTTCAGTCAATGCCTGTGGTTTCAGTCAATGCCTGTAGTTTCAGTCAATGCCTGTGGTTTCAGACAGTGCGTGTGGTTTCAGTCAGTGCGTGTGGTTTCAGTCAGTGCGTGTGGTTTCAGTCTGTGCCCGTGGTTTCAGTCAGTGCCCGTGGTTTCAGTCAGTGCCGGTGGTTTCAGTCAGTGCCCGTGGTTTCAGTCAGTGCCCGTGGTTACAGTCAGTGTCTGTGGTTTCAGTCAGTGTCTGTGGTTTCCGTCAGTCCGTGTGGTTTCCGTCAGTCCGTGTGGTTTCGGTCAGTCCGTGTGGTTTCGGTCAGTCCGTGTGGTTTCAGTCAGTCCGTGTGGTTTCAGTCAGTGCGTGTGGTTTCAGTCAGTGCGTGTCGTTTCAGTCAATGCCTGTGGTTTCAGACTGTGCGTGTGGTTTCAGACTGTGCGTGTGGTTTCAGTCAGTGCCCGTGGTTTCAGTCAGTGCCCGTGGTTTCAGTCAGTGTCTGTGGTTTCAGTCAGTCCCTGTGGTTTCAGTCAGTCCGTGTGGTTTCAGTCAGTCCGTGTGGTTTCAGTCAGTCCGTGTGGTTTCAGTCAGTGCGTGTGGTTTCAGTCAGTGCCTGTGCTTTCAGTCAGTCCCTGTGGTTTCAGTCAGTCCCTGTGGTTTCAGTCAGTGCGTGTGGTTTCAGTCAGTGCGTGTGGTTTCAGTCAGTGCCTGTGGTTTCAGTCAGTGCCTGTGGTTTCAGTCAGTGTCTGTGGTTTCAGTCAGAGCCTGTGATTTCAGTCAGTGCCTGTGATTTCAGTCAGTGCCTGTGATTTCAGTCAGTGCCTGTGGTTTCAGTCAGTGCCTGTGGTTTCAGACAATGCGTGTGGTTTCAGTCAGTGCCTGTGGTTTCAGACAGTGCCTGTGGTTTCAGACAGTGCGTCTGGTTTCAGACAGTGCCTGTGGTTTCAGTCAGTGCCTGTGGTTTCAGTCAGAGCCTGTGATTTCAGTCAGAGCCTGTGGTTTCAGCAAATGTGTATGGTTTCAGTCAGTTCCTGTGGTTTCAGTCAGTCCCTGTGGTTTCAGTCAGTCCCTGTGGTTTCAGTCAGCGCTGTGGTTTTAGTCAGTGCCTGTGGTTTCAGTCAGTGCGTGTGGTTTCAGTCAGTGCGTGTGGTTTCAGTCAGTGCCTGTGGTTTCAGACAGTGCGTGTGGTTTCAGTCAGTGCCTGTGGTTTCAGTCAGTGCCTGTGGTTTCAGTCAGTGCCTGTGGTTTCAGTCAGTGCCTGTGGTTTCAGTAAATGTGTATGGTTTCAGTCAGTTCCTGTGGTTTCAGTCAGTCCCTGTGGTTTCAGTCAGTCCCTGTGGTTTCAGTCAGTGCCTGTGGCTTCAGTCAGTGCCTGTGGTTTCAGTCAGTGCGTGTGGTTTCAGTCAATGCCCGTGGTTTCAGTCAATGCCCGTGGTTTCAGTCAATGCCCGTGGTTTCAGTCAGTGCCCGTGCTTTCAGTCAGTCCCTGTGCTTTCAGTCAGTCCCTGTGCTTTCAGTCAGAGCTGTGGTTTCAGTCAGAGCTGTGGTTTCAGTCAGTGCCTGTGGTTTCAGTCAGTGCCTGTGGCTTCAGTCAGTGCCTGTGGCTTCAGTCAGTGCGTGTGGATTCAGTCAGTGCGTGTGGTTTCAGTCAATGCCCGTGGTTTCAGTCAATGCCCGTGGTTTCAGTCAATGCCCATGGTTTCAGTCAATGCCCGTGGTTTCAGTCAATGCCCGTGGTTTCAGTCAGTGCCTGTGCTTTCAGTCAGTCCCTGTGCTTTCAGTCAGTCCCTGTGCTTTCAGTCAGTCCCTGTGGTTTCAGTCAGAGCTGTGGTTTCAGTCAGTGCCTGTGGTTTCAGTCAGTGCGTGTGGTTTCAGTCAGTGCGTGTGGTTTCAGTCAGTGAGAGTGGTTCCAGTCTGTGTGTCTGGTTTCAGTCTGTGCCTGTGGTTTCAGTCAGTGCATGTGGTTTCAGTCAGTGCTTGTGGTTCAAGTCAGTCCCTGTGGTTTCAGGCAGTCCCTGTGGTTTCAGTCAGTGCCTGTGATATCAGTCAGTGCCTGTGGTTTCAGTCAGTCCCTGTGATTTCAGTCAGTGCCTGTGGTTTCAGTCAGTTTATGTGGTTTCAGTCAGTTTATGTGGTTTCAGTCAGTTTATGTGGTTTCAGTCAGTCCCTGTGGTTTCAGTCAGTCCCTGTGGTTTCAGTCAGTCCCTGTGGTTTCAGTCAGTGCCTGTGGTTTCAGTCAGTCTGTGTGGTTTCAGTCAGTCTGTGTGGTTTCAGTCAGTCTGTGTGGTTTCAGTCAGTCTGTGTGGTTTCAGTCAGTGCCCGTGGTTTCAGTCAGTGCGTGTGGTTTCAGTCAGTGCGTGTGGTTTCAGTCAGTGCGTGTGGTTTCAGTCAGTGCCTGTGCTTTCAGTCAGTGTCCGTGGTTTCAGTCAGTCCCTGTGGTTTCAGTCAGTCCCTGTGGTTTCAGTCAGTGCCTGTGGTTTCAGTCAGTGCGTGTGGTTTCAGTCAGTGCGTGTGGTTTCAGTCAGTGCGTGTGGTTTCAGTCAGTGCGTGTGGTTTCAGTCAGTGCGAGTGGTTCCAGTCAGTGCGTGTGGTTTCAGTCAGTGCGTGTGGTTTCAGTCAGTGCCTGTGGTTTCAGTCAGTGCGTGTGGTTTCAGTCAGTGCGTGTGGTTTCAGTCAGTGCGTGTGGTTTCAGTCAGTGCGTGTGGTTTCAGTCAATGCCTGTGGTTTCAGACTGTGCGTGTGGTTTCAGACTGTGCGTGTGGTTTCAGTCAGTGCCCGTGGTTTCAGTCAGTGCCCGTGGTTTCAGTCAGTGTCTGTGGTTTCAGTCAGTCCCTGTGGTTTCAGTCAGTCCGTGTGGTTTCAGTCAGTCCGTGTGGTTTCAGTCAGTCCGTGTGGTTTCAGTCAGTGCGTGTGGTTTCAGTCAGTGCCTGTGCTTTCAGTCAGTGCCTGTGCTTTCAGTCAGTCCCTGTGGTTTCAGTCAGTCCCTGTGGTTTCAGTCAGTGCGTGTGGTTTCAGTCAGTGCGTGTGGTTTCAGTCAGTGCCTGTGGTTTCAGTCAGTGCCTGTGGTTTCAGTCAGTGTCTGTGGTTTCAGTCAGAGCCTGTGATTTCAGTCAGTGCCTGTGATTTCAGTCAGTGCCTGTGATTTCAGTCAGTGCCTGTGGTTTCAGTCAGTGCCTGTGGTTTCAGACAATGCGTGTGGTTTCAGTCAGTGCCTGTGGTTTCAGACAGTGCCTGTGGTTTCAGACAGTGCCTGTGGTTTCAGACAGTGCGTCTGGTTTCAGACAGTGCCTGTGGTTTCAGTCAGTGCCTGTGGTTTCAGTCAGAGCCTGTGATTTCAGTCAGAGCCTGTGGTTTCAGCAAATGTGTATGGTTTCAATCAGTTCCTGTGGTTTCAGTCAGTCCCTGTGGTTTCAGTCAGTCCCTGTGGTTTCAGTCAGTCCCTGTGGTTTCAGTCAGCGCTGTGGTTTTAGTCAGTGCCTGTGGTTTCAGTCAGTGCGTGTGGTTTCAGTCAGTGCGTGTGGTTTCAGTCAGTGCCTGTGGTTTCAGACAGTGCGTGTGGTTTCAGTCAGTGCCTGTGGTTTCAGTCAGTGCCTGTGGTTTCAGTCAGTGCCTGTGGTTTCAGTAAATGTGTATGGTTTCAGTCAGTTCCTGTGGTTTCAGTCAGTCCCTGTGGTTTCAGTCAGTCCCTGTGGTTTCAGTCAGTGCCTGTGGCTTCAGTCAGTGTGTGTGGTTTCAGTCAGTGCGTGTGGTTTCAGTCAATGCCCGTGGTTTCAGTCAATGCCCGTGGTTTCAGTCAATGCCCGTGGTTTCAGTCAGTGCCCGTGCTTTCAGTCAGTCCCTGTGCTTTCAGTCAGTCCCTGTGCTTTCAGTCAGAGCTGTGGTTTCAGTCAGAGCTGTGGTTTCAGTCAGTGCCTGTGGTTTCAGTCAGTGCCTGTGGCTTCAGTCAGTGCCTGTGGCTTCAGTCAGTGCGTGTGGATTCAGTCAGTGCGTGTGGTTTCAGTCAATGCCCGTGGTTTCAGTCAATGCCCGTGGTTTCAGTCAATGCCCGTGGTTTCAGTCAATGCCCGTGGTTTCAGTCAATGCCCGTGGTTTCAGTCAGTGCCTGTGCTTTCAGTCAGTCCCTGTGCTTTCAGTCAGTCCCTGTGCTTTCAGTCAGTCCCTGTGGTTTCAGTCAGAGCTGTGGTTTCAGTCAGTGCCTGTGGTTTCAGTCAGTGCGTGTGGTTTCAGTCAGTGCGTGTGGTTTCAGTCAGTGAGAGTGGTTCCAGTCTGTGTGTCTGGTTTCAGTCTGTGCCTGTGGTTTCAGTCAGTGCATGTGGTTTCAGTCAGTGCTTGTGGTTCAAGTCAGTCCCTGTGGTTTCAGGCAGTCCCTGTGGTTTCAGTCAGTGCCTGTGATATCAGTCAGTGCCTGTGGTTTCAGTCAGTCCCTGTGATTTCAGTCAGTGCCTGTGGTTTCAGTCAGTTTATGTGGTTTCAGTCAGTTTATGTGGTTTCAGTCAGTTTATGTGGTTTCAGTCAGTCCCTGTGGTTTCAGTCAGTCCCTGTGGTTTCAGTCAGTCCCTGTGGTTTCAGTCAGTGCCTGTGGTTTCAGTCAGTCTGTGTGGTTTCAGTCAGTCTGTGTGGTTTCAGTCAGTCTGTGTGGTTTCAGTCAGTCTGTGTGGTTTCAGTCAGTGCCCGTGGTTTCAGTCAGTGCGTGTGGTTTCAGTCAGTGCGTGTGGTTTCAGTCAGTGCGTGTGGTTTCAGTCAGTGCCTGTGCTTTCAGTCAGTGTCCGTGGTTTCAGTCAGTCCCTGTGGTTTCAGTCAGTCCCTGTGGTTTCAGTCAGTGCCTGTGGTTTCAGTCAGTGCGTGTGGTTTCAGTCAGTGCGTGTGGTTTCAGTCAGTGCGTGTGGTTTCAGTCAGTGCGTGTGGTTTCAGTCAGTGCGAGTGGTTCCAGTCAGTGCGTGTGGTTTCAGTCAGTGCGTGTGGTTTCAGTCAATGCCTGTGGTTTCAGACAGTGCGTGTGGTTTCAGTCAGTGCGTGTGGTTTCAGTCAGTGCTGTGGTTTCAGTCAGTGCCTGTGGTTTCAGTCAGTGCTGTGGTTTCAGTCAGTGCTGTGGTTTCAGTCAGTGCCTGTGGTTTCAGTCAGTGCCTGTGGTTTCAGTCAATGCCTGTGGTTTCAGACAGTGCGTGTGGTTTCAGTCAGTGCGTGTGGTTTCAGTCAGTGCGTGTGGTTTCAGTCAGTGCGTGTGGTTTCAGTCTGTGCCTGTGGTTTCAGTCAGTGCCCGTGGTTTCAGTCAGTGCCCGTGGTTTCAGTCAGTCCCTGTGGTTTCAGTCAGTCCCTGTGGTTTCAGTCAGTGCCTGTGGTTTCAGTCAGTCTGTGTGGTTTCAGTCAGTGCGTGTGGTTTCAGTCAGTGCCTGTGCTTTCAGTCAGTGCCTGTGGTTTCAGTCAGTGCGTGTGGTTTCAGTCAGTGCGTGTGGTTTCAGTCAGTGCGTGTGGTTTCAGTCAGTCCCTGTGCTTTCAGTCAGTCCCTGTGCTTTCAGTCAGTCCCTGTGGTTTCAGTCAGAGCTGTGGTTTCAGTCAGAGCTGTGGTTTCAGTCAGTGCCTGTGGTTTCAGAAAGTGCGTGTGGTTTCAGTCAGTGCGTGTGGTTTCAGTCAGTGCGTGTGGTTTCAGTCAGTGCGTGTGGTTTCAGTCAGTGTGAGTGGTTCCAGTCTGTGTGTCTGGTTTCAGTCTGTGCCTGTGGTTTCAGTCAGTGCATGTGGTTTCAGTCAGTGCTTGTGGTTCAAGTCAGTCCCTGTGGTTTCAGGCAGTCCCTGTGGTTTCAGGCAGTGCCTGTGGTTTCAGACAGTGCCTGTGGTTTCAGTCAGTGCCTGTGGTTTCAGTCAGTGCCTGTGGTTTCAGTCAGTGCCTGTGGTTTCAGTCAGTGCCTGTGATTTCAGTCAGTGCCTGTGGTTTCAGTAAATGTGTATGGTTTCAGTCAGTTCCTGTGGTTTCAGTCAGTCCCTGTGGTTTCAGTCAGTGCCTGTGGTTTCAGTCAGTGCCTGTGGTTTCAGTCAGTGCGTGTGGTTTCAGTCAATGCCTGTGGTTTCAGTCAATGCCTGTGGTTTCAGTCAATGCCTGTGGTTTCAGACAGTGCGTGTGGTTTCAGTCAGTGCGTGTGGTTTCAGTCAGTGCGTGTGGTTTCAGTCTGTGCCCGTGGTTTCAGTCAGTGCCCGTGGTTTCAGTCAGTGCCCGTGGTTTCAGTCAGTGCCCGTGGTTTCAGTCAGTGCGTGTGGTTTCAGTCAGTGCGTGTGGTTTCAGTCAGTGCGTGTGGTTTCAGTCAGTGCGTGTGGTTTCAGTCTGTGCCTGTGGTTTCAGTCAGTGCCCGTGGTTTCAGTCAGTGCCCGTGGTTTCAGTCAGTCCCTGTGGTTTCAGTCAGTCCCTGTGGTTTCAGTCAGTCCCTGTGGTTTCAGTCAGTGCCTGTGGTTTCAGTCAGTGCCTGTGGTTTCAGTCAGTCTGTGTGGTTTCAGTCAGTGCGTGTGGTTTCAGTCAGTGCCTGTGCTTTCAGTCAGTGCCTGTGGTTTCAGTCAGTGCGTGTGGTTTCAGTCAGTCCCTGTGGTTTCAGTCAGTGCCTGTGCTTTCAGTCAGTCCCTGTGCTTTCAGTCAGTCCCTGTGCTTTCAGTCAGTCCCTGTGGTTTCAGTCAGAGCTGTGGTTTCAGTCAGAGCTGTGGTTTCAGTCAGTGCCTGTGGTTTCAGAAAGTGCGTGTGGTTTCAGTCAGTGCGTGTGGTTTCAGTCAGTGCGTGTGGTTTCAGTCAGTGCGTGTGGTTTCAGTCAGTGTGAGTGGTTCCAGTCTGTGTGTCTGGTTTCAGTCTGTGCCTGTGGTTTCAGTCAGTGCATGTGTTTTCAGTCAGTGCTTGTGGTTCAAGTCAGTCCCTGTGGTTTCAGGCAGTCCCTGTGGTTTCAGGCAGTGCCTGTGGTTTCAGACAGTGCCTGTGGTTTCAGTCAGTGCCTGTGGTTTCAGTCAGTGCCTGTGGTTTCAGTCAGTGCCTGTGGTTTCAGTCAGTCCCTGTGGTTTCAGTCAGTGCCTGTGGTTTCAGTCAGTGCCTGTGGTTTCAGTCAGTGCGTGTGGTTTCAGTCAGTCCCTGTGGTTTCAGTCAGTGCCTGTGGTTTCAGTCAGTGCCTGTGGTTTCAGTCAGTGCGTGTGGTTTCAGTCAGTGCGTGTGGTTTCAGTCAATGCCTGTGGTTTCAGTCAATGCCTGTGGTTTCAGTCAATGCCTGTGGTATCAGACAGTGCGTGTGGTTTCAGTCAGTGCGTGTGGTTTCAGTCAGTGCGTGTGGTTTCAGTCTGTGCCCGTGGTTTCAGTCAGTGCCCGTGGTTTCAGTCAGTGCCCGTGGTTTCAGTCAGTGCCCGTGGTTTCAGTCAGTGCCCGTGGTTTCAGTCAGTGCCCGTGGTTACAGTCAGTGTCTGTGGTTTCAGTCAGTGTCTGTGGTTTCCGTCAGTCCGTGTGGTTTCCGTCAGTCCGTGTGGTTTCGGTCAGTCCGTGTGGTTTCGGTCAGTCCGTGTGGTTTCAGTCAGTCCGTGTGGTTTCAGTCAGTCCGTGTGGTTTCAGTCAGTGCGTGTGGTTTCAGTCAGTGCGTGTGGTTTCTGTCAGTGCGTGTGGTTTCAGTCAGTGCCTGTGCTTTCAGTCAGTGCCTGTGCTTTCAGTCAGTCCCTGTGGTTTCAGTCAGTCCCTGTGGTTTCAGTCAGTCCCTGTGGTTTCAGTCAGTGTCTGTGGTTTCAGTCAGAGCCTGTGATTTCAGTCAGAGCCTGTGATTTCAGTCAGAGCCTGTGATTTCAGTCAGTGCCTGTGGTTTCAGACAGTGCGTGTGGTTTCAGTCAGTGCCTGTGGTTTCAGATAGTGCGTGTGGTTTCAGACAGTGCCTGTGGTTTCAGTCAGTGCCTGTGGTTTCAGTCAGAGCCTGTGATTTCAGTCAGTGCCTGTGGTTTCAGCAAATGTGTATGGTTTCAGTCAGTTCCTGTGGTTTCAGTCAGTCCCTGTGGTTTCAGTCAGCGCTGTGGTTTCAGTCAGTGCCTGTGGTTTCAGTCAGTGCGTGTGGTTTCAGTCAGTGCCCGTGGTTTCAGTCAGTGCCTGTGGTTTCAGTCAGTGCCTGTGGTTTCAGACAGTGCGTTTGGTTTCAGTCAGTCCCTGTGGCTTCAGTCAGTGCTGTGGTTTCAGTCAGTGCGTGTGGTTTCAGTCAGTGCGTGTGGTTTCAGTCAGTGCGTGTGGTTTCAGTCAGTGCGTGTGGTTTCAGTCAGTGCGTGTGGTTTCAGTCAGTGCGTGTGGTTTCAGTCAGTGCGTGTGGTTTCAGTCAGTGCCCGTGGTTTCAGTCAATGCCCGTGGTTTCAGTCAATGCCCGTGGTTTTAGTCAGTGTCTGTGGTTTCAGTCAGTCCCTGTGGTTTCAGTCAGTCCCTGTGGTTTCAGTCAGTCCGTGTGGTTTCAGTCAGTCCGTGTGGTTTCAGTCAGTGCGTGTGGTTTCAGTCAGCGCCTGTGCTTTCAGTCAGTGCCTGTGCTTTCAGTCAGTCCCTGTGGTTTCAGTCAGTCCCTGTGGTTTCAGTCAGAGCTGTGGTTTCAGTCAGTGCCTGTGGTTTCAGACAGTGCGTGTGGTTTCAGTCAGTGCCTGTGGTTTCAGTCAGTGCCTGTGGTTTCAGTCAGTGCCTGTGGTTTCAGTAAATGTGTATGGTTTCAGTCAGTTCCTGTGGTTTCAGTCAGTCCCTGTGGTTTCAGTCAGTGCTGTGGTTTCAGTCAGTGCCTGTGGCTTCAGTCAGTGCCTGTGGCTTCAGTCAGTGCGTGTGGTTTCAGTCAGTGCGTGTGGTTTCAGTCAGTGCGCGTGGTTTCAGTCAGTGCGCGTGGTTTCAGTCAATGCCCGTGGTTTCAGTCAATGCCCATGGTTTCAGTCAATGCCCGTGGTTTCAGTCAGTGCGTGTGGTTTCAGTCAGCGCCTGTGGTTTCAGTCAGTGCCTGTGCTTTCAGTCAGTCCCTGTGGTTTCAGTCAGTCCCTGTGGTTTCAGTCAGTCCCTGTGGTTTCAGTCAGAGCTGTGGTTTCAGTCAGAGCTGTGGTTTCAGTCAGTGCCTGTGGTTTCAGACAGTGCGTGTGGTTTCAGTCAGTGCCTGTGGTTTCAGTCAGTGCCTGTGGTTTCAGTCAGTGCCTGTGGTTTCAGTAAGTGCCTGTGGTTTCAGTAAATGTGTATGGTTTCAGTCAGTTCCTGTGGTTTCAGTAGTCCCTGTGGTTTCAGTCAGTGCTGTGGTTTCAGTCAGTGCCTGTGGCTTCAGTCAGTGCGTGTGGTTTCAGTCAGTGCGTGTGGTTTCAGTCAGTGCGTGTGGTTTCAGTCAGTGCGTGTGGTTTCAGTCAATGCCCGTGGTTTCAGTCAATGCCCGTGGTTTCAGTCAATGCCCGTGGTTTCAGTCAGTGCCCGTGCTTTCAGTCAGTGCCCGTGGTTTCAGTCAGTGCCTGTGGTTTCAGTCAGTCTGTGTGGTTTCAGTCAGTCTGTGTGGTTTCAGTCAGTGCGTGTGGTTTCAGTCAGTGCGTGTGGTTTCAGTCACTGCCTGTGCTTTCAGTCACTGCCTGTGCTTTCAGTCAGTGCCTGTGCTTTCAGTCAGTCCCTGTGGTTTCAGTCAGTCCCTGTGGTTTCAGTCAGTGCGTGTGGTTTCAGTCTGTGCCCGTGGTTTCAGTCAGTGCCCGTGGTTTCAGTCAGTGCCCGTGGTTTCAGTCAGTGCCCGTGGTTTCAGTCAATGCCCGTGGTTTCAGTCAGTGCGTGTGGTTTCAGTCAGCGCCTGTGCTTTCAGTCAGTGCCTGTGCTTTCAGTCATTGCCTGTGGTTTCAGTCAGTGCCTGTGGTTTCAGTCAGTCCCTGTGGTTTCAGTCAGAGCTGTGGTTTCAGTCAGTGCCTGTGGTTTCAGTAAATGTGTATGGTTTCAGTCAGTTCCTGTGGTTTCAGTCAGTCCCTGTGGTTTCAGTCAGTGCGTGTGGTTTCAGTCAGCGCCTGTGCTTTCAGTCAGTGCCTGTGCTTTCAGTCAGTGCCTGTGGTTTCAGTCAGTGCCTGTGGTTTCAGTCAGTCCCTGTGGTTTCAGTCAGAGCTGTGGTTTCAGTCAGTGCCTGTGGTTTCAGTAAATGTGTATGGTTTCAGTCAGTTCCTGTGGTTTCAGTCAGTCCCTGTGGTTTCAGTCAGTGCTGTGGTTTCAGTCAGTGCCTGTGGTTTCAGTAAATGTGTATGGTTTCAGTCAGTTCCTGTGGTTTCAGTCAGTCCCTGTGGTTTCAGTCAGTGCGTGTGGTTTCAGTCAATGCCCGTGGTTTCAGTCAATGCCCGTGGTTTCAGTCAATGCCCGTGGTTTCAGTCAATGCCCGTGGTTTCAGTCAGTGCCCGTGGTTTCAGTCAGTGCCCGTGCTTTCAGTCAGTCCCTGTGCTTTCAGTCAGTCCCTGTGCTTTCAGTCAGTGCCTGTGCTTTCAGTCAGTGCCTGTGGTTTCAGTCAGTGCCTGTGCTTTCAGTCAGTGCCTGTGCTTTCAGTCAGTCCCTGTGGTTTCAGTCAGTCCCTGTGGTTTCAGTCAGAGCTGTGGTTTCAGTCAGTGCCTGTGGTTTCAGACAGTGCGTGTGGTTTCAGTCAGTGCGTGTGGTTTCAGTCAGTGCGTGTGGTTTCAGTCAGTGCGTGTGGTTTCAGTCAGTGTGAGTGGTTCCAATCTGTGTGTCTGGTTTCAGTCTGTGCCTGTGGTTTCAGTCAGTTTATGTGGTTTCAGTCAGTCCCTGTGATTTCAGTCAGTGCCTGTGGTTTCAGTCAGTTTATGTGGTTTCAGTCAGTGCCTGTGATTTCAGTCAGTGCCTGTGATTTCAGTCAGTGTGTATGGTTTCAGTCAGTGCGTGTGGTTTCTGTCAGTGCGTGTGGTTTCAGTCAATGTGCGTGGTTTCAGTCAATGTGCGTGGTTTCAGTCAGTCCCTGTGGTTTCAGTCAGTCCCTGTGGTTTCAGTCAATGCTTGTGGTTTCAGTCAGTCCCTGTGGTTTCAGTCAGTCCCTGTGGTTTCAGTCAGTGCATGTGGTTTCAGTCAGTGCCTGTGGTTTCAGTCAGTGCCTGTGGTTCCAGTCAGTGCCTGTGGTTCCAGTCAGTCCCTGTGGTTTCAGTCAGTGCGTGTGGTTTCAGTCAGTGCGTGTGGTTTCAGTCAGTGCGTGTGGTTTCAGTCTGTGCGTGTGGTTTCAGTCAGTGCCTGTGATTTCAGTCAGTGCCTGTGATTTCAGTCAGTGCCTGTGGTTTCAGTCAGTGCCTGTGGTTTCAGTAAGTGTGTGTGGTTTCAGTCAGTTCGTGTGGTTTCAGTCAGTTCGTGTGGTTTCTGTCAGTGCGTGTGGTTTCAGTCAATGTGCGTGGTTTCAGTCAGTCCCTGTGGTTTCAGTCAGTGACTGTGGTTTCAGTCAGTGACTGTGGTTTCAGTCTGTGCGTGTGGTTTCTGTCAGTGCGTGTGGTTTCAGTCAATGTGCGTGGTTTCAGTCAGTCCCTGTGGTTTCAGTCAGTGACTGTGGTTTCAGTCAGTGACTGTGGTTTCAGTCTGTGCGTGTGGTTTCAGTCTGTGCGTGTGGTTTCAGTCAGTTAATGTGGTTTCAGTCAGTTGATGTGGTTTCAGTCAGTTGATGTGGTTTCAGTCAGTTGATGTGGTTTCAGTCAGTGTGTGTGGTTTCAGTCAGTCCCTATGGTTTCAGTCAGTGCGTGTGGTTTCAGTCAATGTGCGTGTGGTTTCAGTCAATGTGCGTGTGGTTTCAGTCAGTCCCTGTGGTTTCAGTCAGTGACTGTGGTTTCAGTCATTGCGTGTGGTTTCAGTCTGTGCGTGTGGTTTCAGTCTGTGCGTGTGGTTTCAGTCTGTGCGTGTGGTTTCAGTCAGTTGATGTGGTTTCAGTCAGTTGATGTGGTTTCAGTCAGTGTGTGTGGTTTCAGTCAGTGTGTGTGGTTTCAGTCAGTGCGTGTGGTTTCAGTCAGTGCGTGTGGTTTCAGTCTGTGCGTGTGGTTTCAGTCTGTGCGTGTGGTTTCAGTCTGTGCGTGTGGTTTCAGTCAGTTGATGTGGTTTCAGTCAGTGTGTGTGGTTTCAGTCAGTCCCTATGGTTTCAGTCAGTGCGTGTGGTTTCAGTCAGTGCGTGTGGTTTCAGTCAGTGCGTGTGGTTTCAGTCAGTGCGTGTTGTTTCAGTCAGTGCCTGTGCTTTCAGTCAGTGCCCGTGGCTTCAATCTGTACCCGTGGTTTCTGTCAGTGAATGTGGTTTCAGTGCAAAATACAAAGGGCTGTAGCATTTGCAATCATCTTCAGCCAGATGTGCCAAGCATATGATCTATCTCGGCCTTCTCCTGAGGTCCTCAGCATCGCAGATGCCAGTCCTGAGCCAATTCATTTAGCTCCATGTGATATGAAGAAAAGGCTAAGTGCCCAGGATAAAGAAAAGGCAATGGACCCTGACAACATCCCAGATGTAGACTGAAGACTTTTGCAACAGAAGTAGTCATTTTCCAGTCCATCTACAACACTGGCATCTACCCGACTATGTGGAAAATTGCCCCGGTATGTCCATTCCACAAAAACAGGATAAATTCAATCCGGCCATTACTGTCCCATCAGTCTACTCTCAGTCATCAGCAAAGTTATGGAAGGTGTCATCGGCATTGCTATCAAGCAGCACATACGCATCAATAATTTGCTTACCGATGCTCAGTATGGATTCCGCCTGGACCAGTTGGCTCCAGATCTCATTATAGCCTTTGTCTAAACATGGGCAAAAGAGCAGAATTCCAGAGGTGAGATGAGGTATGAGTGACTGCCTTTGACATCAAGACAGCATTCAACCCAGTATCATATCATGGAGTCCCAGTATAACTGAAGTCAATGGGAATCAGGGGAAAACTCTTCACTGCTTGGAGTCATACCTAGCATAAAGGAAGATAGTTGTGGTTGTTGAAGGCTAATAATGGCAGTCCCAGGATATCACTGCAGGTGTTCCCCTGTGCAACATACTAGGCCCAACCATCTTCAGTTGCTTCATCAATGACTTTCCATCATCATGTCAGAAATGGGGTCGTTCACTGACTATTCGGACTATTCAGTTGCATTCGCAATTCCTCAGATAACGAAACAGTCCATGTCCTCATACAGCAAGACCTGGACAACATTCAGATTTGGACTGATGAGTGGCAAGTAATATTTGCAACACCCATGTGCCCTCAATGACCATCTCCAAAACGAGAGAATCTATCTCTTGATATATAGCAGCATTATCAGGTATCAAAAGCAGGTCAGAGGCTGGGAATTCTGCAGCAAGTGACTCACCACCTGACTGCCCAAAGCCTCTCCACCATCTACAAGGCACAAGTCAGGATTGTGATGGAATACTCTCCACTTGCCTGGATGGGTGCAGCTCCAACAACACTCAAAAACTCGACACCATCCAGGACAAAGCTTGAGCGACATCCCAGCCCCCACCTTAAACGTCCACTCCCTACACCACCCATACAACATGACTGCCATTTGTGCCATCTAAGAAGAGGTACTGCAGCATCTCACCAAGACTTCTTCGATGGCACCTTTAAACCCGTGACCTCGACTACCTAGAAGGACCAGAGCAACAGATGCATCTGAACACCACCACCTTCACGTTCCCCTCCAAGCCACACACCATCCTGACTTGGAACTATATTGCCATTCTTTCACTGTCGCTGGGTCTAAATCTTGGAACTCCCTTCCCTAACAGCACTGTGGATGTATCTACACCCCAAGGACTGCAGTGGTTCAAGAAGGCAGCTCACCACCACCTTCTCAAGTGCAATTAGGGATGGGCAATAAATGCTGGCTGAGCCAGCGATGCCCATATCCCCCGAATGAATAAAAAGAGAAGAAAAAAAGGTTGCTGTCAGTTCTCTCATTCAAGTGGCCTTTCTTCAGGTGTAAGACTAAACAGATAGCGTTGGTCAGCTGTTCCTACCGGGATGTATCACAAGTGCCCAGTGCTGTCTCTCTACCCGATGTCCACACAAGGGTGTGCATTTGGCAGCGATCACCAACCAAACTGCTGAGAACTCTGAATATTCTTTTTCCAGCCCGAGGTATGCTGAGACTGGTAGAAGCAACACCATCACCCTGGTTGAGCTCAAGTAACTCAGTAAAAATCAGGGATTCAATCTAGGAGTTTCCCAGCCTGTACAGCTCAGTTTGTAACTGGGCTTTGCATTGTGTGACTGAGATTTCCACAGAGCATGAATGTTTTTGGTTTAAATGCTGGTGACATCTTCGGGGTGGGGATTTCTACGCCAAATAGCTTACTAAGGACTTTATATACTGCCACAATTTTGTATCCTAAATTAGACTCGCTCTGCACTATTTTACATCAGAATGGTAACAAAATCGAGCTTGTATTTTATATTATCTTACTGAAGTGAGTGACCTCCTATTGTTTTGCCATTTTGCAGTCTGCACTGACAATTGCTTTGCATCACAGAGATTGCCTCATTTCACATCTTCAATGTTGTTTTAATAATCTAAAGCACTGGAAAAATGTAAGTTAAAAATCTATTGCTCACATTAAATGTATTCCACATATTTGTCTCAGTGCAATAGCTGATAACTTGTCTTTGGTTGGATGACTGTTACTAACACAAGCTTATGCACTAAATGATAGACAGCAATGACATCCAAATACTTGCTTTCAAATATGGTCAGCTGGCGATCTGAGTATTCTGATATGCCATATTGTGTACTGTGAGCAGTTCTGAAAAAAATTCAAATTCGGCAATTCAGCGCACAAAAGTAAAAAATTTGAAAGAATATAACTTACATGCACAAGTCTTTGAAGGTGGCAGGACAAGTTGAGAGGTCTGTTAAAAAGGCATAGAGGTTCCTTGACTTTATAAACGGAGGCATAGAATATAAAAGCAAAGGAGTTATGCTGAACCTTTATAAAACATTAGTTGGATGGAGTAGTGTGGCCAAATTTTGGGCACTATACTTTAGGAATGATGTCAAGGTCTTAGAGAGGGTACAAAGAAATGTACTAGAATAGGATGAAAGACTACTGTTACATGGAGAAACTAGAGAAAGCGTGGTTATTCTTAGAGCAGAGAAGGTTAATGAAAGATTTGATAGAGGTTTGATAGAGACGTAGGTTTTCAAAATTATGAAGGATTTTCATAGAGTAAATAAGGAGAAACTGTTTCCAGTGAACAGAAGGGTTGGTAACCAGAGGACACAGATTTAAGGTAACAATTAAAAGAACACGCAGCGACATGTGGAAAGAAAAAATTATGCTTTGAGTTGATATCATCTGGATTACACTACCCAATATGGTGATGGAAGCAGATTCCTTGGTAACTTTCAAAAGGGATAAATATGTGAAAAGGAAAAAAAATTCTCTGCTATGGGGAAAGTGCAGGGTAGTGGAACTAATGGATAGCTCTTTCAAAGAGCCAGCACAGGCACGATGGGCAGAATGACCTCCTTATGTACTGTATCATTCCATGATTCTACAACAATTTTAAGAATACAAAATCCATTAGGCGAAAATAAGTCTGTTCCTTTTTGATAGATTAATTGCAATTCCAATACATTCTCAGCATATCCCTCAATCCTTTCTCTCTCAAGAAACATATCCAATTATCTTCCAATACTATTGTTTGTATATTTGTATATTGTGTCCGATATTGTCAGTGCTCTGTTAGTATGGAATGAGGATAGTAGACTTTGGGTCAAAGTAACAGGAGTTTATTTAAAGGGGTCTTCTCACTAAGGTATCTACATAAACAGTGAGCAGCATGAGGTTCAGACGCATGACATCACATCCTGTGATGATGCTTAAATGCTACATACATAATCTATCCAGTAACAGCTTATGTACATTATACTACATCTCCCCCCAAGTCTCTGACTTCATTCATCAGGTCTCTAATGCTGTGGGGTTCTCACGACTCTGCCATAGTGTGTTCTTCTTTCACTTGTTTGGGGTATTGAGTCTTTCAGTTCTTCTTCCTCATTTTCCTGCGTGTGAGTGCAACTATTGGATGACTCAGGTTTTCTGTCTTCACTGTCGCCTGAGTGATCTGTTTTTGGTTGTATCACCAGTTCATTAGTTCTTTCTGGTAGCTGATTCTCTTGATCCTTCCCCAGTTGTTCTTTTGGAGATGCCAGTACCAAAGATCTTCTATTTCTCCTTGTCCATCCCTGGTCTGACTGGACTATGTAGAATTGAGGATATAGAGATTTCTCCATCACTTCCCCATATCAACCCTGATCTTTAATTCAAACCAAATCTCTAGTTTTAGGTCCGTTTGGTTCTTTGCTCTGTAACGCCTATCATGATTCTCCATTTGGGTTGACCTTACATTCTCTTCCTTCTCTCACTTTCCCGGTCCTCAGCATCAATTCATGGCTGAAGGGTGCTTGGGAGTGTGGGTAGTTATGTCCTCAACCTTCTCCCCATTATCAACTCACATGGAGCCGGCCCATTCTGAAGTGATGTCAATCGGTAATTTAACAGTGCTAGCTGAACATCCTTGATCTTTTTCAGTAGCATTTTTATGGTTCAACCACCTCTCTCTGATTTCCCAATGCCCTGGGGGTACTTCGGTAACATGGGCAAACCTATATGTCTCTGTGAAATGTTGGAAGGCTTCATTCGTGAATTGTGGTCCATTATCAAAGATCACGAGGTTTGGAATGCCATGTGTGGTGAAAATCCTTTTAGGGATTTGATTGAAGCTTCAGAACTCTGGCCAGGTATTGTTTTGACTGCAACCCATCTAGAGTAATAATCAATGACAATAAGGAAAATCTTCCCTTTATATGGGGCGGCACAGTGGCGCAGTGGTTAGCACCGCAGCCTCACTGCTCCAGCGACCCGGGTTCAATTCTGGGTACTACCTGTGTGGAGTTTGCAAGTTCTCCCTGTGTCTGCGTGGGTTTCCTCCGGGTGCTCCGGTTTCCTCCCACATGCCAAAGACTTGCAGGTTGGTAGGTAAATTGGCCATTATAAATTGCCCCTAGTATAGGTAGGTGGTAGGGAAATATAGGGACAGGTGGGGATGTGGTAGGAATATGGAATTAGTGTAGGATTAGTATAAATGGGTGGTTGATGGTCGGCACAGACTCGGTGGGCCGAAGGGCCTGTTTCAGTGCTGTATCTCTAAATAAATATTCAAACAGATCCATTCCCAGGTGCTCCAATGGACAGAAACGAAGATGACATAATGGTTCTCTAGAGTCTTGTCTGGTAGTGGCACTTGTAATACAATTGGAAATTATCTCTTCAATCGCCTTGGAAACCCATGGCCACCATATTGAGTTCCTAGCTCTTACTCTACAATTGGTGATTCCTAACTGCCCTTGGTATAGTTTCTCTCGGATGTCTAATCTTAAATCCCTTGGAATAGCTCGTCTTTCGTTGTAGTAAGATGGCTTTGCTCCATGACATTCTGGTCAACTATTCTGTGATCTTGTCCTATTTACACCTTCTCCTTTGTTATCTCTTGCCCCACCCCCGCTTTACTTGCTTATAACCTTTTACATTTCTAATATTTGCTCGTCCTGAAGAAGGGTCACTGACCTGAAACATTAACTCTGCTTCTCTCTCCACAGATGCTGCCAGACCTGCTGAGTATTTCCAGCATTTCTTATTTTTATTTAAGTAAGATGGCTTCGTTGCTCATCAGACTTGCTCAGGATTGGGTTATTCGGCATATATTCTGGCTAACCTTCTTGGCAAAACTGTCTTATTTTTTCACAGACTTCATCCTCTTTCTATAGGTTTCGATTTTGGTGTAACCTTTGAACAGTTGCCAGCAAATCTTCGGTTACAGCTAAAGCAAAGACTTCCACTTCCTCCAGGAATGAGACATCTCCCAGTTCAGGTAGATCGCTTGATGCTCTTGATAATGCGTCAGCTGTCACCTGATGCTTCCCCGGGACATATTGAGTTGTTGTGTCATATCTCATAGGTAGTAGCTGAAATCTCTGTACCCTTGCAGGTAATTTTGCTAACACCTTGGAACTAAGCAACGTTACTAGTGGCTTGTGGTCAGTTTCGATCTTGACCTTGAGGCCCAGTACATCATCTGAAAATTCTTGACACATTCATGCTGCTGTTAATGATTCCTTTTCAATCACTACGTACCTTTGTTCTGTATCTGACAGCAAACGAGAGGCAAAGTACACCACCCTGTGTCATCCACCTTTTTGAAACTGGAAGAGGCCTGCACCTAATCCTATTGATGATGTGTCCGCTGCAATACTGGTCACTAGTTCCAGATCATAATGCGCCAAAACTTCTGGTGAAGTCAACATTTCTTTGATCTTCTCAAAAGCATTTTTCTGCCCATCTCCCCAGCAGCAGGCATTGCAGTTCTTTAGCAGTTGCCAAAAAGGCTCATTAATAATTGTTAGATTTGGTGGGAATTTCCCTACCTGGTTAACCATACCCATGAATTGCTGTAGATCTGTTATATTCCTTGAACAAAGAACAAAGAACAAAGAAAATTACAGCACAGGAACAGGCCCTTCGGCCCTCCAAGCCTGCGCCGATCCAGATCCTCTATCTAAACATGTCGCCTATTTTCTAAGGGTCTGTATCTCTTTGCTTCCTGCCCATTCATGTATCTGTCTAGATACATCTTAAAAGACGCTATCGTGCCCGCGTCTACCACCTCCGCTGGCAACGCGTTCCAGGCACCCACCACCCTCTGCGTAAAGAACTTTCCACGCATATCCCCCCTAAACTTTACCCCTCTCACTTTGAACTCGTGACCCCTAGTAATTGAATCCCCCACTCTGGGAAAAAGCTTCTTGCTATCCACCCTGTCTATACCTCTCATGATTTTGTACACCTCAATCAGGTCCCCCCTCAACCTCTGTCTTTTGAATGAAAATAATCCTAATCTGCTCAACCTCTCTTCATAACTAGCGCCCTCCATACCAGGAAACATCCTGGTGAACCTCCTCTGCACCCTCTCCAAAGCATCTACATCCTTTTGGTAATGTGGCGACCAGAACTGCACGCAGTATTCCAAATGTGGCCAAACCAAAGTCTTATACAACTGTAACATGACCTGCCAACTCTTGTACTCAATACCCCGTCCGATGAAGGAAAGCATGCCGTATGCCTTCTTGACCACTCTATTTACCTGCGTTGCCACCTTCAGGGAACAATGGACCTGAACACCCAAATCTCTCTGTACATCAATTTTCCCCAGGACTTTTCCATTTACTGTATAATTCACTCTTGAATTGGATCTTCCAAAATGCATCACCTCGCATTTGCCCTGATTGAACTCCATCTGCCATTTCTCTGCCCAACTCTCCAATCTATTTATATTCTGCTGTATTCTCTGACAGTCCCCTTCACTATCTGCTACTCCACCAATCTTAGTGTCGTCTGCAAACTTGCTAATCAGACCACCTATACTTTCCTCCAAATCATTTATGTATATCACAAACAACAGTGGTCCCAGCACGGATCCCTGTGGAACACCACTGGTCACACGTCTCCATTTTGAGAAACTCCCTTCCACTGCTACTGTCTGTCTCCTGTTGCCCAGCCAGTTCTTTATCCATCTAGCTAGTACACCCTGGACCCCATGCGACTTCACTTTCTCCATCAGCCTACCATGGGGAACCTTATCAAACGCCTTACTGAAGTCCATGTATATGACATCTACAGCCCTTCCCTCATCAATCAACTTTGTCACTTCCTCAAAGAATTTGGCTCTGGGACATCTTTTATTGCCTTCATCTTCTGTGGATCTGTCGTGATTCCAGATCCATCAATTATGTGGCCGAGGAACCTGAATGGCGACTGTGAGAATGTGCACTTGTCATTTAATGTGAGACCAGCCTTTTGTAATCTGTGTAATACCGCTCTTATCCTTGCATCATGCTCTTCTTGGTTTGCTCCATGAATCAGAACATTGGCCATGTGGCAGATGATTCCCTCTAAGCCTCCTAGGATTGTTGATATCATGCGCTGTAATATCCCTGGTATCGACGCAATACCGAATGGCAATCTGTTGAAACAGAATCTGCCAAAGGGTGGTTAATAATTTAGACTCCTCATCTAAAGGCAATTGCCAGAACACACTATTTACTTCCAACTTTGCAAATATGGAGCTTTTTCCCAATTTAGCAAAGCTGTCATCGACTGACGCCATAGGGTCAATTTCTCTCTCTACCCCTTTATTGAGTTGAGTAAGGTCCACACAAATCCTCATAGACCCGTATAGTTTCCTTAATGGAACCCAGAGCACCACCTAGTGGGCTTTGTCACTGCAGAGATAACTCCTTGGTTTAGCTTGGCATCAATTTCCTTCTTCACCATTTCTAGGAGCGAGTGTGGGACCTTTCTCGGTGTGAACTAATATACCTGTTCTGTCTCTTTGTTGAGAGCAATATGATACTCTGTTTTTAATTTCCCTAAGCCTTTGAATAATTTGGGAAATTCAGCTCTAAAATTGTTGAGTTGTTCCTTGAACTCTTCCACGCTGCATAACAGCTGCAAGGCTAAACAAGCTTTCTTACTGAGTAGTGAACAGACTTGGTTCCGAATAAAATATAGGGTTTCCAGAATGGTGTTGCTTCTGTGTGTTAAGGTTGTAAGTATTTCTCCCACAACCTTCAACTGAATCCCTCCTGCCCGTATAATTTCTTGTTGGCTTTCCTCAGCCTTTCCTTCCTCAGCCAAGGTGTTTGGTCAGACAAAATAGAAACCGCTGCTGCTGTATCTAATTTGAAATTGGTTTTATTTTCTCCCGCTAAGATTTCTGCTTCCCAGCAATCTTTGTTTTTGCCGTGCACTTCTCCTAGGAAGGGAGTATTAATTGTTTGACTCTCCTTTATTTACTCTATCTTTTTACCAGTCTGCAGTGTTGGTTTTCTGCTGTGACAGACCTGCTGAAAGTGACCCCTTCTCTTGATCAGAAATATTCAGCTTCCCAGGCTGAGCAATTTTCCCACCGGTGCTGCTCCCAGTCACATCTACTGCAATTCAGTGTTGTTGCCTGTAGGTGTCTTTCCCACCTCTCAGGCTTTCTGGCGCCATTATTCTCTGTCTTCTCTACGAACTCAACTGATTCTGGAATTTTCGATGCTGGATTCCCACCAAACTAGTAGTCGATTACTCTTTCGCCTGCTCAATAAAATGGCTTTTTTCAAAGTCAAATCTTTTGTCTGAAGCTGGTCAGCCAGCGCTTCATCAAAAACCTTGACTACTATTCTGTCCCGCAGATTCCCGTAGTCGCAATCCTCAGCTACTTTATACAGATCGTTACTAAATGAATCGATACTTTCACCAACTTTTTTGGGTGCATTTGTTGAACTTAGCCCTTTCCACGATTACATTCTTTTCTTTACATACAGGGTTTCTTTTTCATCAATCCCCAGTCAGAACATTGTTCGCACTGCCTCCCATGGCATAAAGCAAAACACTGACCTGTTCTCTGTCTGGTCATGCCGTTAAACCAGACATGGAACGGTACCTGTCGAATCTTTGAATCCATCTCAGCCACGCTTCAGCCTGGTTGGGCCCCGCTGCTTGCTCACTCGAATTAAGGGTATCGACTTTTCCATGTTTCCTCAATGTTTTCGATCTCTTCTGTTTTTAGCGCTGCTATCATATACTGTACTGTCAGTGCGCTGTTAGTATAGCATGAGGATAGTAGACTTTGGGTCAAAGTAGCATGAATTTATTTACAGGGGTCTTCTCACTAATGTATCTACATGAACATTGAGCAGCACGAGCCTCAGACTTGTGACATCACCCAGTTTATGTACATTATATTGCACTGATTTTCGAGCCTGCCCTATTCCATTGAAGGCACTGCTCTTGTCTGTTTTGCTGTTATTCTTACATAAGCAGGTTATATATGGCATGGGAGCATCAGTAATGAGCCTGATCCTGTCCTCACCAAATGTCCACATGTGTGCACTTTTAGCAAGACCAAAGTCACTGCCAACTTTTTCTTCCTTAGTCTAGGGGCATTGATGCCAATTACAGCTTCTTTGTTACCCCAGCTGAGACCAGTGTACTCAGCATAGACAGGGGATATATCCTGCCTAGGACTCCGCTAATTACTGAATAAATTCATAAAGCCATCAGGGGTCTTCTGCAGACCAGTAAACAGGTTTGCTTCATTACTAACTTTTTTTGCAACTCAATTATTCTCTGGGGAAAAATATTGCACCACATTTTCCTCTACTGCCAACTTTCTAATTTTAAATTTATTTGCCTCAGTATTTGAACATTTCACCATTGTAAACATTTTCTCTGGATCAATTTCGTTTATTCACTTTTTAATCATGAATCCATCAATATTAGCTCAAAATCTCCCCTTTTTGACAAAAAAAGTCTAACTTAGTTATGAGTAATGAACCAGAACTAGCTAAATATGGAAATAAGGGAGAATTTTGGAAACAGGGGCCATAATGGGAATAGTGACCATGATCAACTTCAGTACTGGTCTTGAAGGCAACAGATAAATTTAACCACAACAATATGTTCAAGATTCTCACCAACTTTAGAACTAGATATCAAGGACTCAAGCTTAGATGTTAGGACAGATAGTTTAGGTTTAACTTTTATAGAATGGGTAATGAACATGTGGAATGAACTACCCAGGGAGGCAATGGAGGCTGCGAGTGAGGAAATCAGGATTGTGACAGGTATGCAAGGACTGAGCACACCTTGGGTACTTGAAAACAGAGCTCGTGCATCTTTATTGAGGCCAGCACAAATATCCATCCACTAAAATGCACATGTCGGTGACAAATCCTGCCTGAATTCCCCTTATGAATTCCTGCTGCAACAAGCTTTGCATTGGGAGCATTAAATTCTGCATTACAATCCCATAATCTTCCAAAACTCACTGGATTGGAGGATAGTAGTGCGTAGTGAAACAGTCAGTATTTGGAAAAGTATAAAATGATTTAGGAGCGCCAACATAGCTTTGTGAAAGGCAGGTCACGTCTAACTAAGTTAATAAGAGTTCTTTCATAGAGTCAATGAAGTGAAGGATCAATATGTATCTTCACATGAATTTTGAAAAGGCAATTTAAAAGCTTCCCCACAAGAGGTTACATTGAAAATTGGTTCAGCTTGAACTGAAGACAACACTCTGGCATAGATAGGGAAGTTGTTGAGGAGATAGGAATCAGATAATTGAACAAAAGGGGCATTCTCAGATTGGCGCATAATGTAAAATGATGTCCCCCAGGGATCAGTACTGGGTTACCAGATGGTGGCAGTGGTAATATCACAGAGCTAGCAATCCAGAAGGCCCAGGCTAATGCCCTGGGGAAACATTGGTTGAACTTTACACCTCTGCAGGAGCAGATTGGTGGCAGCGGGGTGGAGGTTGTTAAAATTGAGCAGGAGGTAGGGGGGGAAGAGGCCGTTCCCGACGCCTTCCTGTCCCCACTGCAATTTTATGAGGGGAAGCAGTGGCGAGAAACAGCCCACTCGCCCCAGGCCAATCAAGGCCCTTAAGTGACCAATTAACTGCTGCTTAAAGGCCTCCTCCCACCACCACTGGTATTTTACCAGCCAAGGTCACAAAGACTTACCTTTTTTCCGGGCCAGCGCCCACGATCCTGCTGTGGCTGGGTGCAGTCCCAGCAATGGCCAGCACTCCCAGTAGCGCTGCTGGGACTAACAGCTTTCAGCCCGCTGACTGGCCAGCAGCTCCATTAGGCGGGACTTCTTGGGGGAGGCGATAGCGTAGTGGTATTGTCACTGGACTAGTCACCCAGAAAACCAGGGTATTGCTCTGGGGACATAGGTTTGAATCCCACCACAGCAGAAGGTGGAAATTGAATTCAATTAATAAAATCTGGAATTAAAAGCTAGTCTAATGATGGACATGAAACCATTGTCGATTGTTGTAAAAACCCATCTGGTTCACTAATGTCCTTTAGGGAAGGAAATCTGCAGTCCTTAACTGGTCTGGCCTACATGTGAATCCAGACCCACAGCAATGTGGTTGACTATTAAATGCCCTCTGAAATGGCCTAGCAAGCCACTCAGTTGTACCTAACTGCTACGAAGTCAATAAAGAATGAAACCGGACGGACCACCCGGCATTGACCTAGGCATCGGAAACAGCAACAGCAAACCCTGTCAACCCTGCAAAGTCCTAGTTATTAACATCTGGGGCTTGTGCCAAAATTGGGAGAGCTGTCCCACAGACTAGTCAAGCAACAGCCTAACATAGTCATACTGACGAATCATACCTGACAGACAATGACCCAGACACCAGCATCACCATCCCCAGGTACGTCCTGTCCCACCGGCAGGACAGATCCAGCAAAGGCGGCGGCACAGTGGTATCCGGTGGGAGGGAGTTGCCCTGGGAGTCCTCAACATCGACTCCAGACCCATGAAGTCTCATGGCATCAGATCAAAAATGGGCAAGGAAACCTCCTGCTGATTACCACCTACCGCCCTCCCTCAGCTGATCAGTCAGTACTCCTCCATGTTGAACACCAATTAGAGGAAGCACTGAGGTTGGCAAGGGTGGGGCACTTCAATGTCCATCACCAAGAGTGGCTCGGTAGCATCATTACTGACTGAGCTGGCCAAGTCCGAAAGAAGATAACTGCTAGACTGGATCTGCGACAGGTGGTGAGGGAACCAACAAGAGAGAAAATCAATCTTGACCTCGTCCTCACCAATCAGGCATGGGCTGATAAGTGGTAAGTAACATTCGCGCCACACAAGTGCCAGGCAATGCCCATCTCCAACAAGAGAGAATCTAACCATCTCCCCTTGACATTCAATGGCATTACCATCACTGAACCCTCCACTATCAACATCCTAGGGGCTACCATTGACCATAAACTGAACTGGAATAGCCATATAAATACCATGGCTGCAACAGCAGGTCAGAGGCTAGGAATCCTGCAGCAAGTAACTCACCTCGTGACTCCCCAAAGCCTGTCCACCATCTACAAGGCACAAGTCAGGAGTGTGATGGAATACTCTCCACTTGCCTGGATGGGTGCAGCTCCAACAACACTCAAGAAGCTCAACACCATCCAGGACAAAGCAGCCCGCTTGATTGGCACCCCATCTACAAACATTCACTCCCTACACCAGCGACACACATTGGCAGCAGTGTGTACCATCTACAAGGTGCACTGCAGCAATGCACCAAGGCTCCTTAGACAGCACCTTCCAAACCCGCGACCTCTACCAACTAGAAGGGCATAGGCAGCAAATGGATGGGAACATCATCACCTGCACATTTCCCTCCAAGTCACACACCATCCTGACTTGGAACTACATCACCGTTCCTTCACTGTTGCTGGGTCAAAATCCTGGAACACCCTTCCTAACAGCACTGTGGGTGTACCTATCCCACATGGACTGCAGCAGGTCAAGAAGGCAGCTCACCACCACCTTCTCAAGGGCAATTAGGGATGGGCAATAAATGCTGGCCTGGCCAATGACACCCACATCACATGAACAAAAAGTCCCGCCTGAGACCAACTGGGGAGTGTAAACTCTTGGCATGGCTCCCTAGGCCCAGTGGAAGCAGGCTGACCCCCGACTTTTTGGTCAGTGGGGTGGGCCTCCCACCCCAACGTAAAATTCCGGCAATGGGTTCAAATCGCACCATGGAAGCTGGTGGAATTTAAATTCAATCAACTGATAAAAAATCTGGAATTGAAAGCTAGTCTCAGTAATGGTGTCATGAAACCATCATCGATTTCTGTACAAACCCAAAATAAAAACAAAAAAATGCAGCAGGTCTGGCAGCATCTGTGGAGAGAGATGCAGAGTTAACGTTAAAGGTCACATGAGTCAATGCCAGTGATGCAAAAGTCAATAGTGAAGAAAATTGGTGCAGTGTAAAGCAAGATGCTGATTTTCTATCAGCTGATTTTGCACTACTCTCAGTGACCAATATAACCTCAACTATAAAGAAAGAATTTGATTTGTATAGCTTCCTTCACAACCTCAGGATGTCTAAAACACTTTGCACCTAATAAAGTACTTTTGGAGTGTTGCAATGTAAGGAAACATAGCAGCCAATATGGACTCAGAAAGGTCCCACAAACAGCAATGAGATAATAACCAGCTAATATGCTAATTGATTGATTGAGGAATAAAGATGGGTCAGGACCCAATGGCGTGATCCCATGCTCTTCTCCAAAATAGTTCCATGGGATCTTTTATGTCCACCTGAGAGGACAGAGTTAACAGCTCACTGAAAGTCAGCACGTCTGACAGTCCAGCCTCAGTACTGCACTGGAATGCCAGCCTAGATTTTGTGCTCAATTTTCTGACCTGCAGTTTGAACACATGGGTGAAATTTTCCAGGTCCCGTGGGGGTGGGCTTGAAGGTGGGACTGGGAGGAATTCCACGGGTGTTGGCATCGGGTCATCATTGGCAGGCACTACCCACCCAGTAGCGGCAGGTAGCCAATCTGCAATAATTACCTGCCCGTTTGTGGGCTGATTGGGCACACCATTGGGATCGTCCCGGTGGCGGATGGGCTCCCCACTGAGGGCTAAGCCTGGCAGATGCACAGAGGTGGCTGGCCTCGAGGGCCCTGCAAAATCTCATAATTACCCCCCACCACCGGGGCCACGGCTATAAACAAGTCACAGGTGCGGCCGCTGGTCATCCTGAGGAAGAGTTCATCCTCCATAGCTGTGACCAGTGCTTTTTTTAAAACAAATTCAAGCCTCTTCACAGGGCACAAGAAGGATGCGCCATCGCGTTTCCTTGCCGATGGTGGCAGCATCCACCTCTGCCAGTGGAGCTGCCCAAGGCTGCATACTCTCTGATTGGGCCTATAATCTCAGGAACCCACCCATCTGGGAGTTGTAAAAACCCATCTGGTTTACCAATGTCCTTTAGGGAAGGAAATCTGCTGTCCTTACCTGGTCTGGCCTACATGTGACTCCAGATCCACAGCAATGTGGTTGACTCTTACATGCCCTCGAAATGGCCTAGCAAGCCACTCAGTTCAAGGGCAATTAGGGATGGGCAATAAATGCTGGCTTGGCCTGCGACGCCCACATCCCATGAAAGAATTTTTAAAAAGTCCTTAATTGGACGGTGGGCCCAAAGGTGACATCTTAATTGGCCGCCTCCAGGAAGATCTCCCAGGCTGGTGTGCCGGCAGCCAGTGTACAGTCAGGACCCGGAAATGGTCCCTACCCTTAACTATTCATTAAAGTCCACGAAATTCCGCCACACAACATCTGGCTCAGAGGCAAGTGTGCTACCCACTGAGACACGGCTGATGCCTATTGTGTCTTTGAAATAGACATGATAAATGAACATAATACAGGCTCCTGGAGTGAGAAGAGATTGAGGTATGTTGTGAGAAGTCAACTAGTTGGGTTTGATCTATCAAAAAGATCTGTGATTGTTTAGCCCAATGACCCTTTCCTGCTTTTAAAGATAGTAATGTGCTTTTCCAATATTGGCCTGTGAGTGAACAACACTTTAATAGTTGCAGTTCAATGAAAATACTGATAAAATAATTTCATACAACAAAGAGATCTAAACTGCAAACAGCACTTCACAATATTGCTGTGCTACATTGAAGCCACCATTACAAAGACTGCTATCACATGTCTGCCATCTGAGTCTGCCATCTTTTAACAGAGCCATGGAGTATGCAAATGGCAAAGAATCCACACGTTCCCCAAATGTTTTGTCAGTTTTTTCCCTTCCTTTCTGGCATGGCATTAACTCCCATTTTCACATGCACATGCTTTGAACTGGTACCAAGTAGGAACAGTTCCCCACAATTTGCCAAAGGGTGCCTTTGATTTTCATGGGGGAAATTACCCAAAATATGCTTGAAATGTAGTTTTAACTTGAAAACTAAATACACATAATGGGGTTCAGCTGTTGAACTGAATCGTGGCAAAAGGCTTTTAGCTAACACAATTACAGCAGGCTTTTGGCCATGAGATTTTCTAAGTTGGGGGCGAAAAAGCAATTAAAGCTATAAAACCTCCAGGTCAATTGCACTAGAAAGGTTTATGTTTATATTTCAGACACTTCTTACTAGTTAGTGAGACCCCCATTATCCCCAGCTCAGGCCTCCAGTGGAACAACTAATGGAACATAAAGATGTCAACTTTTTCCATTTGCATGAGAAAATATCTATTAAGAAGTGAAAGATGAGTAAGGGAGGATCATAAAAATTATAGACACAATGCCTGTCTTGCTGGCTGAAAAGACATGTTTCACTGCCTCTATGGCAGCCACAGGACTTCACGACAGAATTTTATACCAGCGATTGCGGGGTGGGGGGGGGTTCTGAAAGCAGGCCAGAAGACTTGAGGACAACCCCGCCATGGCTCTCTGTCAGCCCCCCTGTGGAAATCCACGGCGGTCAGCCACCGTTGGGGATGCTGTTCCATTAAGCGACAAGCTCCCGCCTCTAGAACTGCCAGCCAATCGGAGGGCTGGCAGCCGAGCAGTACCAGTTGTGCCACCAGAAGCTTGCAGGAAGGCTTAATTCCAGTGGTGGCCAGAAGAGGCCCTTAAGTGCCCAATAATTGACTTAATTGAGGTGCGACAGGAAAGCAACAGGCCCTTCAGCCCATCTCAGGGGAACCCATTAAATCCAGCCCATTGACTTGAGCTATTTGAGAGGCAGGCTGTGCAAATTTTTTTTTAATTCTTTCACAGGACGTGGATGACACATTTCTTCACCCAGCCCTAATTTCCCTTGAAAAGATGGTGGTGAGCTGCCTTCTTGAACCATCTGGTGCAGGTACACCCACAGTGCTGTTAGGGAGGGAGTTCCAGGATGTTGATCCAGCGACAGTGAAGGAACAACGATATATTTCCAAGTCAGGATGGTGTGTGACTTCGAGGGGAACTTGCAGGCAGTGGTTCCCATGCATCTGCTGCCCTTGTCCTTCTACGTGGTAGAGGTCGTGGGTTTGGAAGGTGCTGGCGAAGGGGCCTTGATGAGTTGCTGCAGTGCATCTTGTAGATGGTACACACTGCTGCCACTGTGCATCGGGGGTGAAGGGAGTGAATGCTGAAGGCGTTAGCTTGTCAGCTATTTAAGGAATTACTGTTAAAGTAATCTCACCAATTGATAACTTTGGACTCCGGTTGCTGCTGTAGTTAATCCTCAGCATCCGTTTGTGCTGATTTACAATGAGACACTGAATTGCCTCTGTAATCTTTGCTACTCAGCTTGTTAAGTAACTCTGTCTATTAATGATTTGCTGCTGAACTGTTAGATAACTCTAATTACTCCTACGCATGTTTATTAAATGTTCATGTGCCCAGTTTTAACTATAAGTTGTGATTTGTAACCAATAAACAGAGTTTAGTGCCAGCCTTAAGGTGCAGCTTCTTCTTGATGGTGTTCAGGATTTGCCTGCCTTCTCAGCATTTATTTGTCACGGTACCAGCTACCATGTGTGACCCTGGATGTGAGTGTCAGAAAACTATTCAACTGTAAGGGGAATAATAGCCAAGACTGACCTTGCCCTCTGATCTGACGTCCTTACACATACATACATATTAGCTAACACGATCCAGTGGCTAGTGAAACCCATGGGATTTCCTTTGTCTCACTAGTACAGGAACACTGAGAAGAATTTTAGTGCTTCTATTGCTGCCTTGGATGAGATCTGCAACTCAGCACAGATTAGGGAGAAATTGAAACTTTGGGCCTTCTATATAGTTTGGTGTCACACTACATTCTGCAATTATCCACTGAGTCATCGGGGGAGGCTCTAGGTCATGTTTATGCTGATATAGAATGAATAAACTGTTCCAAATGTCCAGAGATTGAACTTCAGGCATTTTCTGTTTTTGCCTGATGAAGCCTGTGGAGAATCGTGACACTCGACTAACTGTATTTATCCTCATGGGTTATTCCAAAAGGACAGATCTATGTTGAATGTAACATCCAATGATTCTTTAAAGGATAAGATAATAACATGCAAGTTGCTTGGTAAACACAACAGCTCACTGATAGGGCCAACTCTCTAATTCTTCAACAACGAAATTGGAGAAGGGGTTGTTGCATACAAAGGACAGCCTCTTTACTGCATTGCTGAAAGACTGCAGCCAATAAGAACATTGAAAAATATGCTTTCCGTGGTGTAACTGATGAGAAGATTTTGAAGAAATTTTGGGGCGGCACAGTGGCGAGCACCGCAGCCTCACTGCTCCAGCGACCCGGGTTCAATTCTGGGTACTGCCTGTGTGGAGTTTGCAAGTTCTCCCTGTGTCTGCATGGGTTTCCTCCGGGTGCTCCGGTTTCCTCCCACATGCCAAAGACTTGCAGGTTGATAGGTAAATTGGCCATTATAAATTGCCCCTAGCATAGGTAGGTGGTAGGGAAATATAGGGACAGGTGGGGATGTGGTAGGAATATGAGATTAGTGTAGGATTAGTATAAATGGTGGGCCGAAGGGCCTGTTTCAGTGCTGTATCTCTAAACTAAACTAAGAATGTCGAACCACAGGAAGCTAACCAGGAATGATCAAACGTTGTGTGTCTGACACTTAAACTGATTAAAACGTGTCTTAATTGGTAAGTGGAAATAACTGGTACTGAACCATTAAACCATTTTATTACTGAACCATTAAAGTCAGGAAGATTCCAGATTGCACGTAGAGTCATACGGCATGGGGGGAAGCCATTCGGCCCATCGAGTCCATTCCGGTTTTCTGTGGAGCAATCCAGTGAGTCCCATTCACCTGCACTACCCCTACAGCCCTGCAAGTTTAATTCCCTCCACTGTCCATCCAATTTCCCTTTGAAATCATTCATCACTGCTTCCACCACCATTGAAGGCAACAATACTGGGTCATTACCACTTGCTGCGTAAAAAATTCTTCCTGATAATAGGGGAGGCAGTGGCGTAGTGGTATTATCACTGGACTAGTAACCCAGAAACCCAGGATATTTCTCTGGGGACATGGGTTCGAATCCCACCACAGCAGAAGGTGGAATTTGAATTTAATTAATAAATCTGGAATTAAAAGCTAGTCTAATGATGGCCATGAAACCATTGTTGATTGTTGTAAAAACCCATCTGGTTCACTAATGTCCTTTAGGGAAGGAAATCTGCTGTCCTTACCTGGTCTGGCCGACATGTGACTCCAGACCCACAGCAATGTGGTTAACTCTTACATGCCCTCTGAAATGGCCTAGCAAGCCAGTCAGTTGTATCTAACCGCTACGAAGTCAATATAAAGGAATGAAACCGGACGGACCACCCGGCATCGACCGAGGCAACTGAAACGGCAACAGCACACCCAGCCCTGTCGACCCTGCAAAGTCCTCCTTACTAACATCTCTGGGCTTGTGCCAAAGTTGGGAGAGCTGTGCCACAGACTAGTCAAGCAACAGCCTGACATAGTCATACTCATGGAATCATACCTTACGGACAATGCCATCACCATCCCCGGGTATGTCCTGTCCCACTGGCAGGACAGACCCACCAGAGGTGGTGGCACAGTGGTCTACAGTAGGGAGGGAGTTGCCCTGGGAGTCCTCAACAGTGACTCCGGATCCCATGAAGTCTCATGGCATCAGGTCAAACATGGGCAAGGTAACCTACTGATTACCACCTACCGCCCTCCCTCAGCTAATGACTCAGTATTCCTCCATGTTGAACACCACTTGGAGGAAGCACTGAGGGTGGAAAGGGCACAAAATGTACTCTGGGTAGGGGACTTCAATGTCCATCACCAAGAGTGGCTCAGTAGCACCACTACTGACCGAGCTGGCCGAGTCCGAAAGGACATAGCTGCTAGACTGGGTCTGCGGCAGGTGGTGGGGGAACCAACACAAGGGAAAAACATACTTGACCTCGTCCTCACCAATCTGCCTGCTGCAGATGCTTCTGTCCATGACAGTATTGATAGGAGTGACCACCGCACAGTCCTTGTGGAGACGAAGTCCCGCCTTCACATTGAGGATACCGTCCATCGTGTTGTGTGGCACTATCATCGTCCTAAATGGGATAGATTTCGAACAGATCTAGCAATGCAAAACTGGGCATCCATGAGGTGCTGTGGGCCATCAGCTGCAGCAGAATTGTACTCAACTACAATCTGTAACCTCATGGCCCGGCATATCCCCCACTCTACCATTACCATCAAGCCAGGAGACCAACCCTGGTTCAATGAAGAGTGCAGGAGGGCATGCCAGGAGCAGCACCAGGCATACCTCAAAATGAGGTGTCAACCCAGGACTACTTGCATGCCAAACTGCGTAAGCAGCATGCGATAGACAGAGCTAAGCGATCCCATAACCAACGGATCAGATCTAAGCTCTGCAGCCCTGCCACATCCAGCCATGAATGGTGGTGGACAATTAAACAACTAACTGGAGGACATGGCTCCACAAATATCCCCATCCTCAATGATGGAGGAGCCCAGCACATCAGTGCGAAAGATAAGGCTGAAGCATTTGCAACAATCTTCAGCCAGAAGTGCCGAGTTGATGATCCATCTCGGCCGCCTCCTGAAGTCCCCAGCATCACAGATGCCAGACTTCAGCCAATTCGATTAACTCCGCGTGATGTCAAGAAACGACTGAAGGCACTGGATACTGCAAAAGCTATGGGCCGTGACAATATTCCGGCAATAGTACTGAAGACCTGTGCTCCAGAACTGGCCATGCCCCTAGCCAAGCTGTTCCAGTACAGCTACAACACTGGCATCTACCCTGCAATGTGGAAAATTGCCCAGGTATGTCCTGTACACAAAAAGCAGGACAAGTCCAACCCAGCCAATTACCGCCCCATCAGCCTACTCTCAATCATCAGTAAAGTGATGGAAGGTGTCATCAACAGTGCCATCAAGCGGCACTTGCTTAACAATAACCTGCTCAGTGACGCTCAGTTTGGGTTCCGCCAGGGCCACTCAGCTCCTGATCTCATTACAACCTTGATTCAAACATGGACAAAAGAGCTGAACTCAAGAGGTGAGGTGAGAGTGACTGCCCTTGACATCAAGGCAGCATTTGACCCAGTATAGCATCAAGGAGCCCCAGCAAAACTGAGGTCAATGGGAATCAGGGGGAAAACCCTCCGCTGGCTGGAGTCATATCTAGCACAAAGGAAGATGGTTGTGGTTGTTGGAGGTCAATCATCTGAGCTCCAGAACATCACTGCAGGAGTTCCTCAGGGTAGTGTCCTGGGCCCAAACATCTTCAGCTGCTTCATCAATGACCTTCCTTCAATCATAAGGTCAGAAGTGGGGATGTTCGCTGATGATTGCACAATGTTCAGCACCATTCGTGACTCCTCAGATACCGAAGAAGCCCATGTCCATATTCAGCAAGATCTGGACAACATCCAGGCTTGGGCTGATAAGTGGCAAGTAACATTCGCACCACACAAGTGCCAGGCAATGACCATCTCCAACAAGAGAGAATCTAACCATCTCCCCTTGACATTCAACGGCATTACCATCGCTGAATCCCCCACTATCAACATCCTTGAGGCTACTATTGACCAGAAACTGAACTGGAGTAGCCATATAAACACAGTGGCTACAAGAGCAGGTCAGAGGCTAGGAATCCTGAGGCAAGTAACTCATCTCCTGACTCCCCAAAGCCTGTCCACCATCTACAAGGCACATCGCCTTTGGCGATGATCTTTGCATCTTCACTGCCCACTGGAGTAGTACCAGATGATTGGAGGGTGGCAAATGTTGTTCCCTTGTTCAAGAAAGGGAATAGGGATAACCCTGGGAATTATAGACCAGTCAGTCTTACGTCGGTAGTGGGCAAATTATTGGAGAGGATTCTGAGAGACAAGATTTATGATTATTTGGAAAAGCATGGTTTGATTAGAGACAGTCAGCATGGCTTTGTGAGGGGCAGGTCATGCCTCACAAGCCTTATTGAATTCTTTGAAGATGTGACAAAACACATTGATGAAGGAACAGCAGTGGATGTGGTGTATATGGATTTTAGCAAGGCATTTGATAAGGTTCCCCATGGTAGGCTCATTCAGAAAGTAAGGAGGCATGGGATTCAGGGAAAGGTGGCTGTCTGGATACCAAATTGGCTGGCCCATAGAAGTCAGAGGGTGGTAGTAGATGGAAAGTATTCAGCATGGAACTCGGTGACCAGTGGTGTTCCACAAGGATCTGTTCTGGGACCTCTGCTCTTTGTGATTTTTATAAATGACTTGGATGAGGAAGTGGAAGGCTGGGTTCGCAAGTTTGCCGATGACACGAAGGTTGCTGGAGTTGTGGATAGTGTGGAAGGCTGTTGTAGGTTGCAACGGGACATTGACAGGATGCAGAGCTGGGCTGAGAAGTGGCAGATGGAGCTCAACCTGGAAAAGTGTGAAGTGATTCATTTTGGAAGGTCGAATTTGAATGCGGAATACAGGATTAAAGACAGGATTCTTGGTAGTGTGGAGGAACAGAGGGATCTTGGGGTCCATGTCCATAGATCACTCAAAGTTGCCACCCAAGTTGATAGGGTTGTTAAGAAGGCGTATGGTGTGTTGGCTTTCATTAACAGGGGGATTGAGTTTAAGAGCCATGAGGTTATGCTGCAGCTCTATAAGGCCCTGGTTCAACCACACTTGGAATATTGTGTTCAGTTCTGGTCGCCTCATTATAGGAAGGATGTGGAAGCTTTAGAGAGGGTGCAGAGGAGATTTACCAGGATGCTGCCTGGACTGGAGGGCATCTCCTACGAAGAAAGATTGAGGGAGCTAGGGCTTTTCTCATTGGAGCGAAGAAGGATGAGAGGTGACTTGATAGAGGGGTACAAGATGATGAGAGGCATAGATCGAGTGGATAGTCAGAGACTTTTTCCCAGGGTGGAAAGGGCTATCACCAGGGGGCACAATTTTAAGGTGATTGGAGGAAGGTTTCGGGGAGATGTCAGAGGTAGGTTCTTTACACAGAGAGTGGTGGGTGCGTGGAATGCGCTACCAGTGGTGGTAGTAGAAGCAGATACATTAGGGGCATTTAAGCAACTCTTGGATAGGTACATGGATGATAGTAGAATGTAGGGTATGTAGGTAGTTTGATCTTAGAGTAGGTTAAAGGTTCGGCACAACATCGTGGGCCGAAGGGCCTGTACTGTGCTGTACTGTTCTATGTTCTATGTTCTAATTCAGGAGTGTGATGGAATACTCTTCACTTGCCTGGATGGGTGCAGCTCCAACAACACTCAAGAAGCTCGACACCATCCAGGACAAAGCAGCCCGCTTGATTGGCACCCCATCGACAAACATTCACTCCCTCCACCAGCGACGCACAGTGGCAGCAGTGTGTACCATCTACAAGATGCACTGCAGCAATGCACCAAGGCTCCTTAGACAGCACCTTCCAAACCCGTGACCTCTACCAACTAGAAGGACAAAGGCAGCAAATACATGGGAACTCCACCACCTGCAAGTTTCCCTCCAAGTCACACACCATCCTGACTTGGAACTATATCGCCGTTCCTTCACTGTCGCTGGGTCAAAATCCTGGAACTCCCTTCCTAACAGCACTGTGGGTATACCTACCCCAAATGGACTGCAGCGGTTCAAAAAGGCAGCTCACCACCACCTTCTCAAGGGATGGGCAATAAATGCTGGCCTGGCCAGTGACGCCTACATCCCATGAATGAATAAAAAAAATATTCCCCTGCATCTCTTGCCCAAAACCTTAAATCTGTGCTCCTAGTCCTTGTATGACCAGCTAATGGGAACAGCTTTTCTTTGTCTACCTTATCTAACTTTGTCATAATCTTGTACACCTCTATCAAATCCCCACCTTAATCTATTTTGCTTCAAGGAGAACAACCCCAGCTTTTCCAACCTCACCTTGTGGCTAAAACCCCTCATCCTGGAACCATTCTGGTAAATCTCCTCGGCACCCTCTCAAGGACTCACATCCTTCCTAAAGAATGACCAGAACTGAACGCAATACTCTAGATGTGGCATAACCTAAGCTTTATAAAGGTTCTATGCTGTACTGTGCTAGTTAATCTCCGAATAGGAGGTGTTATTGCTGTTACAACTGGATTGAGCATCTTGGGTTAAGAGAGAAAAATATGTTACAACTAAGGCGGGAAGACTGCACTGTTTATTCTAGTTCCACCTCTCCATGGGTTACTGCTCTCTCCCTTTTTATACATTTCAACCCCAAACTCAATTCAAAAGCGAAACCAACAACAGGAGGTCAACCTTTTGACCACCATCAATCTTGACCTGTCACTTCTTTGTAAACAGCTTATCCATATGTCCAAAGTTCTCTGTTGTTTATTGAGCTGTAAGTCAGGTGGTTTCCCGGAAAGGCTTGTTTTCCTCACAAGACCTCTCAGTGCCCTTTTTAAAAAACATTTCCAGGGACTGTTTCTTCAAAGTCAAGTGGCCTTTTCATGACCCCCTTTTAAAACCACCAAGTTTAACATTTCTTCAATCTTTCAAAAATAAATCCTCAAAAAATAAATTTAACAAAGCACAGAAGCACTTTCGTAACAACAGCCAGACCCCTGCTAGAAAGCATGCATGTGTGGCGATCGAGTTACGACAGAAAACAATTCTGAGCTTTTGGGTCCTTCACTCTCAAATAGTTTGCTGGGACTCAACATCTAGATTTGCACATCAAGAAAGCTGAGGTGCCAGAATGTAACGGTCAAGTGGGAACTGAACACTAGCATGAGTCACTTCAGGTCAGGGGAAGAGAAAACAATCCATCTGAGAAACAAGGACCCCACCTCACAAGTATTTTGTGTTAATACATCCAAAATATTCATCCCATCAACAACTGAACAGCAGCAGCCTCTGTGTTAATTTAGCAACAATCTACTTGATTCGTTCAATACACACGGTCTACCTTTCCCCAAATCTTATAATTGCTCATCTAATTTAGAATAAGGTGTAATAGGTAGCTCTCATCACTGGGACAACACACTGTAAATGGCAAGAAAGTTCCACAGAAAACTTTGTAACACAAGTTGATATTTAAAGGTAAGCCTGATAAGAAGTAATTCCATACAACCATGCTTTTGAATTATATCTCAAATTAAGGGCATTTCAATTGAGTAAATATCCTTCAATGACCAAGTATGCTGTTCCTAGGCTTCTACCACTGCAGTGTAATTTGACACTGGTGGAATAATATAAATCAACCTCAATCCTGCCTTCTTCCCATGTCCAACAAGGGTCAGTGGACACCAGACAGGGTCATGGACCTTGGCTAACCTTTCCCTTCGTTAGCCCAGCAACACTTAGGATACTTATAGCACATGAATTGCCATCAAGTGTGAGATCAGCTAATTCAACAAAGGCTGGGATTCAAACCTGGAACCTTCCCACCTATATGGCTCTGTAATAAACCAGATAAAGTCATTATTATGTAGTTACAATTTTAAAACAGTCCTGATTAATCAGGAAAGAAAAAAAAAATGTTCCCATACTCTGCATGAATTTGGCTGCATTATTTAAATTTTTCTTAGGCAATAATTATCCACTCATTAATCTCAATATTAATCTTGTTTAGAGATACGGTGACTGTTAATTGTTAAACGTAACTTATTACAATTTTTGGGTGAAATGGCAGACATATTTTGCAGCTGATTAATTGTCAAAACAATTAACAGTTTATGAAGTATAATGTTGATTATATTTTACCATAACTCGGGGAAAAAGGATATTAGATATTTTCTGACACAGATGGGATGTATCTCAATATTTCAGCAAAATTACCATAATGTTGCAGGATCAAGTAAGCAGTGAACAAATGGGAGGGGGCGGGGAGTCGTAATCAACTTACATACTCCTGGCTGGCCTCCCACATTGTATACTCCATAAACTCCTTACTCACATCAAGTCCCATTCACCTCTTACCCACGTGCTCACTGGCCTACATTGGCTGCTGGTCAAGCAACACCTTGATTTTAAAATTCTCATCCTTGTTTTCAAATCCCTTCATGGCCTTGCCCTCCCTATCTCTGTAACGTCCTCCAGACCCATCAACGTCCGGGTTATCTGCGCTCCTTTAATTCTGGCCTCTTGAGCACTCCTGATTTTAATTGCTCCACCATTCAACTGCCTAGCCCCTAAGCTGTGGAATTACATCCCTAAACATTTCCGCTTCTCTACCTCTCTGTGTTCCTTTTAGATGCTCCTTAAAACCTATCTTGTTCGACCAAGCTTTGGGCCATCTGCCCATATATCATCTGATGTGGCTTGGTCCAGGATTTTATCAAGGCCGAAGCATTTGTGATCATCTTCAGCCAGAAGTGCCAAGTCTTCAGCCAATTTGATTCACTCCACGTGATATCAAGAAACGACTGAAGGCACTGGATACTGCAAAGGCCATGGGCCCTGACAACATTCCGGAAATAGTACTGAAGACTTGAGCTCCAAAACTAGTTGCACCCCTAACCAAGCTGTTTCAGAACAGCTACAAGAAAAAAAAGAAATGCTGGAAATACTCAGCAGGTCTGGCAGCATCTGTGGAGAGAGAAGCAGAGTTAATGTTTCAGGTCAGTGACCCTTCATCGGAACAGGCAAATATGAGAAATGTAATATGTTTGAAACAAATAAAGCGGGGTGGGGCAAGAGATAACAAAAGGCAAGGTGTTGATAGGACAGGGTCACAGAGAATAACTGACCAGAAGGTCATGGAGCAAAGGCAAACGGTATGTTAATGGTGTGTTGAAAGACAAAGCATTAGTGCAGAGAGGGTGTTAATGGACAGAAAAATGAACAGCTCTGGCCCAAAGCACCAACATGAAAAAAACAGTGGGCAGGCACATGGTCAGAAAAATAAATGATGAAACAAACTAAAATAAAATAAAAAGAAAACAGAAAAAGGAAAAGAGAAAAAAACAGGAAATAAAAAGGGGGGCCCTGTCATGCTCTGGAATCATTGAACTCAATCTTCAGTCCGGCAGGCTGTAGCGTGCCTAATCGATAAATGAGATGCTGTTCCTCCAGCTTGCATTGATGTTCACTGAGTATTTCCAGCACTTCTTGTTTTTATTTCAGATTTCCAGCATCTGCAGTATTTTGCTTTTATTTCAGTACAGCTACAACACTGGCATCTACCCAGCAACGTGGAGAATTGCCTAGGTATGTCCTGTACACAAAAAGCAAGACAAATCCAACCCAGCCAAGTACCGCCCTATCAGTCTACTCCCGATCATCAGCAAAGTGATGGAAAGGGTCGTTGGCAGTGCTTTCAAGAGGCACTTGCTCAGCAATAACCTGCTCACTGATGCTCAGTTTGAGTTCCACCAAGGCCACTCAGTTCCTAACCTCATTACAGTCTTATTCCAAAAGAAGAACAGTACAGCACAGGAACAGGCCATTCGGCCCTCCAAGCCTGCGCCGATCTTGATGCCTGTCTAAACTAAAACCTTCTGCACTTCCAGGGACCTTATCCCTCTATTCCCATCCTATTCATGTATTTGTCAAGATGCCTCTTAAACATCGCTATCGTACCTGCTTCCACCACCTCCCCCGGCAGCAAGTTCCAGGCACTCAAAACCCTCTGTGTAAAGAACTTGCCTTGCACATCCCCTCTAAACTTTGCCCCTCACACCTTAAACATATGCCCCCTAGTAATTGACTCTTCCACCCTGGAAAAAGGTTCTGGCTATCCACTCTGTCCATGCCATTCATAACTTTGTAAACCTCTATCATGTCACCCCTCCACCTCCATCGTTCCAGTGAAAACAATCCGAGTTTATGCAGCCTCTCCTCATAGCCAATGCCCTCCAGAGCAGGCAACATCCTAGTAAACCTCTTCTGTACCCTCTCCAAAGCCTTCACGTCCTTCTAGTAGTGTGGCAACCAGAATTGCACACAATATTCCAAGTGTGGCCTAACTAAGGTTCTGTACAGCTGCAGCATGACTTGCCAATTTTTATACTCTATGCCCCGACCAATGAAGGTAAGCATGCCGTATGCCTTCTTGACTACCTTATCCACCTGCGTTGCCACTTTCAGTGACCTGTGGACCTGTACACCCAGAGCTCTCTGCCTGTCAATACTCCTAAGGGTTCTGCCATTTACTGTATACTTCCCACCTGCATTAGATCTTCCAAAATTCATTACCTCACATTTGTCCGGATTAAACTCCATCTGCCATTTCTCTGCCCAAGTCTCCAACCGATCTATATCCTGCTGTATCCTCTGACAATCCTCATCACTATCTGCAACTCCACAACCTTTGTGTCGTCCGCAAACCTACTAATCAAACCAGCTACATTTTCCTCCAAATCATTTACATATACTACAAACAGCAAAGGTCCCAGCACTGATCCCTGCGGAACACCACTAGTCACAGCCCTCCATTCAAAAAAGCACCCTTCCACTGCTACCCTCTGTCTTCTATGACCGAGCCAGTTCTGTATCCATCTTGCCAGCTCACCTCTGATCCCGTGTGACTTCACCTTTTGTACCAGTCTGCCATGAGGGACCTTGTCAAAGGCTTTACTGAAGTCCATATAGACAACATCCACTGCCCTTCCTTCATCAATCATCTTCGTCACTTCCTCAAAAAACTCAATCAAGTTAGTGAGAGACGACCTCCCCTTCACAAAACCACGCTGCCTCTCGCTAATAAGTTTGTTTGTTTCCAAATGAGAGTAAATCCTGTCCCGAAGAATCCTCTCTAATAATTTCCCTACCACTGACGTAGGGCTCACCGGCCTGTAATTTCCTGGATTATCCTTGCTGCCCTTCTTAAACAAAGGAACAACATTGGCTATTCTCCAGTCCTCTGGGACCTCACCTGTAGCCAATGAGGATACAAAGATTTCTGTCAAAGCCCCAGCAATTTCTTCCCTTGCCTCCCTCAGTATTCTGGGGTAGATCCCATCAGGCCCTGGGGACTTATCTACCTTAATGCTTTGCAAGACGCCCAACACCTCCTCCTTTTTGATATCGACATGACCCAGACTATCTACACTCCCTTCCCTAGACTTATCATCCACCAAGTCCTTCTCCTTGGTGAATACTGATGCAAAGTACTCATTTATTACCTCGCCCATTTCCTCTGGCTCCACACATAGATTCCCTCCTCTGTCCTTATGTGGGCCAACCCTTTCCCTGGTTACCCTCTTGCTTTTTATATACGTATAAAAAGTCTTGGAATTCTCCTTAATCCTGTTTGCCAATGACTTTTCATGACCCCTTTTAGCCCTCCTGACTCCTTGCTTAAGTTCCTTCCTACTTTCTTTATATTCCTCACGGGCTTCGTCCATTCCCAGCCTTCTAGCCCTTACGAATGCTTCCTTTTTCTTTTTGACTGGGACATGGACAAAAGAGCTGAATTCAAGAGGTGAGGTGAGAGTGACTGCCCCTGACACTCACAGCTCCAGCGACCCGGGTTCAGTTCTGGGTACTGCCTGTGCGGAGTTTGCAAGTTCTCCCTGTGACCGTGTGGGTTTCCGCCGGGTGCTCCGGTTTCCTCCCACAGCCAAAGACTTGCAGGTTGATAGGTAAATTGGCCATTGTAAATTACCCCTAGTGTAGGGAGGTGATAGGAGAATGGTGGGGATGTGGTAGGGAATATGGGATTAATGTAGGATTACTATGAATGGGTGGTTGTTGATCGGCACAGACTTGGTGGGCCCAAGGGCCTTTTTCAGTGTTGTATCTCTCTATGACTCTATGACATCAAGGCAGCATTTGACCGAATATGGCATCAAGGAGCCCTAGCAAAACTGGAGTCAATGGGAATCAGGGAGCAAACTCTCCGCTGGTTGGGGTCATACCTAGCACAAAGGAAGATGGTTGTGGTTGTTGAAGGTCAATCATCTCAGTCCGAGGGCATCACTGCAGAATTTCCTCAGGGTAGTGTCCTAGGCCCAACGATCTTAAGCTGCTTTATCAATGACCTTCCCTCCATCAAAAGGTCAGAAGTGGGGATGTTCGCTGATGGTTGCACAAAATTCAGCACCATTCGCAACTCCTCAGATACTGAAGAAGCCCATGTCCATATTCAGCAAGATCTGGACAACATCCAGGCTTGGGCTGGTAAGTGGCAAGTAACATTCGTGCTGCACAAGTGCCAGGCAATGACCACCTCAAACAAGAGAGAACCTAACCATTTCCCTTTGACATTCAATGGCATTACCATTGCTGAATTCCCCACTATCAACAACCTGGGGGTTACCATTGACCAGAAACTGAACTGGACCAGCCACATAAATGCTGTGGCTACAAGAGCAGGTCAGAGGCTGCGAATTTTGCAGCGAGTAACTCACCTCCTGTATCCTCAATGCCTGTCCACCATCTGCAAGGCACACGTCAGGGGTGTGATGGACTATTCTCCACTTGCCTGGATGAGTGCAGCTCCAACAATACTCAAGAAGCTCGACACCACCCAGGACAAAGCACCTGCTTGATTGGCACCCCGTCCACCAGCTTCAGTGTGTACCATCTATAAGATGCACTGTGGCAACTCACCAAGGCTCCTCCGACAGCACCTTCCAAACCCATGACCTCTATCACTGTCATGCTAGGCCCCCACCTGCCAAGAATGAGGCACACTAATTTTGTCATGAACATTGATTTTTAACTGTTGCTGGAGTGAGGAAATGACTTGTTAAACAGACAAGCCGTGGCTGGAAAAGACATTTGCATATTTACAGACAGTGTTTGGAAAGACAAAGGACCATTCCCTGACACATTTAACCCACAATGGATGTTGATCACCAGACAGTGAGTGGGTGGGGAAGCACATTCCAAGGCCTGCTGGGGTGATGCAATCCACAAGGGACAGGACTGGTTAGACCAGCTGGTCACATGACTAATTGGTTGTTCCAGTCTTTTGAACTAGCCACAGAGTTTGAACTCAGAAAGACTGTTTGCTCCTGGACTGAGAAGATCTCTCCTGTCTGCTCCCATCTCTTTTCACTAGCCTCTGAATCCACTGAAGGCACATGAACCCCATGAGAGGAAAGTCTCCTACAGAGAACAAGGTTTAAAATGAATACTGGGCCCCAATGAAAAGCAAGATCTACCGACAATCAAGGACTCTACAGTGAGCTCCAAGAACCGTAACACAACCTCTTCAGGTATTGCCTCAAACTTTTCCACTTTACTTTTCTTCTGCTCTTTACTGTCTCTATTTGCATGTATATATCGCATATGCATGCTAGCGTAGGAGCGTCGTGTATCCGTAAGTATCAACCGAATTAGAGTTTAAGCTCAAGCTTAATAAATTTCAACTTTTCTTCTTTAAACCTAAGAAAACCTGTTTGTGCTGGTTTCTTTGCCTTGTAATTGGAAAGCGGTGAACAAGGATTCACCAAGGGAGAGCTAAAAACATGGTGTGTTTAAAATAAAACCCTGTTAAGGTAAGACCAGGCAAAGGCTGAGAGGGCCCCCTAGGGACCTTTCTTACCTGGTTGTAACAACCAGCTAGAGGGACAAGGGTAGCAGATACATGGGAGCACCAACAAGTTCCCCTCCAAGCTGCACACTAATCTGACTTGGAACTCAAATGCCGTTCCTTCACTGTTGCTGGGTCAAAATCCTGGAACTCCCTTCCTAAAAGCACTGTTGGTGTACCTACACAGCAAGGACTGCAGCAATTCAAGAAGGCAGTTCACCACCACTTTCTATAAACATATGAATTAGGAGTAAGAGTAGGCTACTCGGCCCTTCGAGCCTGCTCTGCCATTCAATAAGATCATGACTGAATTGATTACACCACATATCCACCTACCTCCAATAACCTTCCACCTCCTTGCTTATCAAGAATCTATGTACCTCTGCCTTAAAAATAATTTCAGTGGCGGCAGGATGAGGCCCTTAACTGGTCATTAATTGCCCACTGAAGGGCCTCAGTTGGCAACGGGATGGGAAGGCCATTCACAGGCCTTCCTGCCACAAATTAATTTGGGTGGAGGCGGGGAGGTGCCCCTCCCACCCCTACCATAGTACCCGATTATATGCTCTTCCCCCCACTTCCAAACCTGTCGTGAGAGAGAGCATAAAGTTCTCCCCTCCCCACCATGTGTCTAACTTTGCTTTATAAGGCTTCTGTGTGGTGCCTTGGGATGTTTCATTATGTTAAAGGTGCTCGATCAATGCAAGTTGTTGTTGTTATCAGGGCAAGATTTTCATGCTTGCCTGTTTTGCGTTATTTGCAATTCCGTGAGTAATATAGTGCTGTATAACATACAGTACTAACTGCTGTTGAGTGCAATAATGCTCAAATGTTGCTCTGCTGTTACCCAACACCACTTTCTTTTATCCCAGCTTCCTTGCTCCTGCTTTGGGTTTGATTCCGTGGGTGCTGGCAGCCTCCCAGTACTTCACTCAAGTGGCCACCATCTGTGTGTGAGGGTGGAAAGTCTGTGTCAGCAAGTTATTTGACGATGAAGGGCATCCCAGATGACAACCTGATCACCATACTACTGGGTCACGCAATGTCCCATTCACATGCATTTTCCAGCAGGGCTCAGTAGACTCTGATTAGGAGTGGAAACATTGGTTGATAGTCCTTCACTGCCGTGGGGGCCAATAGCCCAAAGTTGCTGAGCATTACTGTCATGCCTCTTTGCCACCCTGTCTGAGATATAGCCAACTCGGCAGACAGCAAGTATAGAACCTGCAGCTTTCCATTCCTGTATAGCTCCGTATCTTTCCACACCATGCATTTCTCCATTATACAAGACTGGATTATGCTGCAGCAGGAGACTGAACTTTGGGGGTTGTCCATATCAATAGAACTCATTTCTATATACAAACAGACTATTTTTCCCTCTGTTACTCAGATAGCTCTGTATACACTGGGGAAAACTCCAGTCCATTTCAACTGGCATCAGCTGTTCTTTCCTACTTGAACTCTTGGACTATCACCACTCTGTGTGTTAACTATCGGTCCAGCGAGCACCTCAGAGAGCAGCTGTCTTACCTCAGTGACTTCAAAAGCCACACAGTCTTTTGTTCCTTCCTTTTCTTCTGTCACTCAGTGATACCTTGCATTGCCTACTTGACCATATTATCCACTGTAATAAACCTACTTGATGTAAAATGTCTCCATTATCAGACTACAGTCTACAGTATAGTTCTGAATAGATATATATAGATATATTATATTTATATAAGTGTCTTAAAGCAACTATCAGTGAGATATGTAGGAATTCAATTAAACTTTCTGATGGCTTCCTTTATCAATTTGCAATATTTCACTAAGGGATTACAAATCAAGACAATCTCATCATCCATAATGACTTAGTGGATCTCGGCTGAGGCAATATGATCATAAGATAATTATGGACAGGGAAGGTCCCAGAACCCATCATCATTCATCCAGCTGTAAAACTTCTAAAGTTCCCATATTTCAGCATCCAGTTATTTCTTAAATGATTTCAGAATTTTCTCCGCCTCAATCTGGAATTCTACTGGTTTGCCTGCTCTTTATATGAAGAGTTTCTGATTGCAGTGCTAAATTTGTTTCTTATTAGTTTGAATCTGTGTTCATTCTCCTAATCTCAGAATGTAGATTTTTCTTGACCGTTCCTTAACTAACTTATGTACTCCCAGTGTCCTTAACAACATTTATCTCTCTATCAACATCACTAAAATGGGGTGGCACAGTGGTGCAGTTGTTAGCTCACAGCTGCAGGGACCTGGGTTCAATTCTGGGTACTGCCTGTGCGGAGTTTGCAAGTTCTCCCTGTGACCACGTGGGTTTTCACTGGGTGCTCCGGTTTCCTCCCACTGCCAAAGACTTGCAGGTGATAGGTAAATTGGCCATTGTAAATTGCTCCTAGTGTAGGTAGGGAGTAGGGGATTACTGTAGGATTAGTATAAATGGGTGGTTGTTGGTTGGCACAGACTTGGTGGGCAGAAGGGCCTGTTTCAGTGCTGTATCTCTAAATAATAATAAATAAAACAGATTATCTGGGCAATAATATTTGTGGGACTTTGTTGTTTGCAAATGGGCTGCCATGTTTCCCTATATTTCTACAATGATAACGCTTCAAAGTACTTCACTGTCTATAAAGTGCATTGGGACACCCTGTGATTATGAAAGGTGCTATATAAATGTAAGTTCTTTCTTTTGTTTACCTCTATCTATCACCTTTAACCCATTCCCACTAAACGGATGACAACTCAACTTCCTTTCCTGGTCTTCACACTAGATGATATTGCAAATCGTTCCCTCTCTTTAAGTACCACCCTGCTTCTTTTCAAAAGCACCATAGTAGCCACAGCATCTCCAATGGCTCTTGACCCACCTCATACCATTATCTCTGAGGTCCCCCAAGGGTCAATCCTTGAGCCCCTCCATTTTGTCATCTACATTCTGCCCTTGGCCTGTCTTGAATTCTCCACCACCTCTGTGTTATCAAGCTGCTTGTCCAACATACAATCTTAGATGAGCTGTCAATCCTTCAGAACAAAGCTGTTGTCTTCATCTACCTGACAAACTCCATATCCCTGGTTCTAATCCCTTCCTTGCCCACTGTCTCAGGTTGAACCAAACTTTTCACAACTTCAACATGCTATCTGACACCAAGCCGATCTTCTGACTCCATATCCTCTGCATCACAAGGACCATCTATTTCCACCTCCAATACATCAACTGTCTCTGATTCTTCAATCTCCTACAATCTCTCAAGACATCTGCACTCCCATTGAGGACGAAGCCATGAAGGGATTGAACTCAAGGATGGGAACTGTCATCATGAAGTGCTGATGGACCAACAGCCAATGTAAGTCAGCCAGCACATGGGTGATGGATGAGCATATCTTAGTGTGGAATGGGATGTAGGCAGAATATTGAATTACTATAAGAGGCAAACATGACAGCCGTTCGATAAGAATAATATGAATGATTAGTTAATCTGTTTATTTCAGCACTACTGGTTGTGGAGGAACGTTGTCCAGGACACCGGAAGACTTCTCTGCTCTTCAAATACTGCTAAGCAATCTTTAATGTCCACCTGAACCACTGGACCAAGCTGGTGAAACACCTCATCCAATGCATAATTCCCTCAGCATCGCACATGAGTATGAGCATATATCCTGAGCTAAAACCTCAATATGGGATTCAAACTCACAATCTTGTGACCCAACGATCTGATTGATCTGATCTTGTGTGACACATATAGAATCAGTAAACCTCTCCAATAGCATCAGCCGATTGTGAATCTTTGGAATTCTCTATCCCAGAGGGTTGTGGATGCTCAATCGTTGAATACATTTAAGGCTGGGATAGAGAGATTTTTGGTCTCACAGGGAATCAAGGGATATGGGGAGCGGGCAGGAAAGTGGAATTGAAGCCCAAGATCAGCCATGATCATAATGAATGGCGGAGCAGGCTCGATGGGCCATATGGTCTACTTCTGCTCCTATTTCTTGTGTTTTTGAAATGTGTTTCTGGTTTATTTCCTTGGTAGTACAATGCAATTGTGGGATGCCAAAGAGGAATTGCAGTAAAAATAATAAGGTTATTCCCAATCTTGGTAGCTAGAAGCTTACCTAAAAAAAGTATGAAAACAGGATTTAAAAAATAACTCATGCGTTCTGATGAGGGGGCCCACTGATAAATTTAAGTTATCTTATAAATCTAAGGTCTTTGTGATTATGCCAAAAGAAAATAGTTTTGATTTTTCTTCAAGTATTCAAAAAAAATTGTGGGCTAAGGCGTTTTCTGTTGATTTAAAATGTCCATTAAAGGTTCCAACCTCTAATTTGCCAGGGCCTAAACTCTTGTCAGCTTCCCTCGATCTTACTGTCACTGTGTGGAGCTTAATACAGGATGGGAGCTCACAGAAATGATATGAAGTTAGAAATACCAACCAGCTTAAGGAACAAAGCAAAAAGATAAACAGGAACTTGGAATTCAGTTGCTGCAGTTTAACGCACAGTCTACAACCTCTTTCAGACACCTAGTTCGTGATGTGGCCAAAACACATGTCTGACCAGAAGACCTTTGACTTAGAATCTTAGGGCCAGATTTTATTCCAGCAATGGGTGTTCCGGTGGTGGGCCAGAAGGTTGGGGGCCAGAACCTGCCTCGGCCCTCTGGGGCTGCCCGCCGTTGGAGACCCTGTACCTTTAAGGGACGAGCTCCCACCTGTAGAGCTGCCAGCCAATCAGAGGACTGACAGCTCTGCTATACCGGCAGCCCCACTGGGAGCAGTGGCCACTGCTGATACTGCAGGAAACCCCCAGACAGGTAAGTGGGATTGGGGATGCCAGGGTCATTCAAGCAGGCCTCGACAACAAGAGTCGGGGGTGGGGCCGGTGATCGTAGTGGGGTCTTGCCGGGGGGGGGTGAGGGGTGGGCGTCTGGGGGCCCTGGATTGCCCCCAAAGGCGCCACCCAAAATAAATCTTTCTATCTAATTCAGTTTGGACATCTTTTGGTATTGTTTGGGGTGTAGCACATTGATGCCTGAAAGTGAGCCTTGTTGCACCCGTTTCATGCCTGTAATGCGGTCCAATTATTACCTCCTAATCTTTCCTTTTCTAAGTGGCCAGCTTCTTGGCTTGATCTCTTCATTTCTGGCAGGCTGTTTGGAAGATAGCATGGTGTCATGTGGTTATCATGAACTGTCCTTAGGAAGGACAGGAAGGTAGGAAAAGGTGGAGGGGTAGCTCTGTTAATTAATGATGGTAATAGTGCAATAGAGAGGGATGACCTAAGTTCAGGAAACTAGGATGTAGAAGCAGTGTGGGTAGAGATGAAAAATCATAAAAGCAAGAAATCACTTGTGGGAGTGGTGTACAGGCCACCTAACATTAACCACACTGTAGGACGGGGTATAAAGGAAGAAATAATGGCAGCTTGTCAGAAAGGTACTGCGATAATTATGGGGGATTTTAACCTACATACAGACTGGAAAAATCAGATGGGCTGAGGTAGCCAGATGAGAAGTACATAGAATGTTTTTGGGATAATTTCTTGGAACAGTACGTTCTGGAGCCAACCAGAGAGCAGGCTATACTAGACCTGATATTGTGCAATGAGATAGGATTAATTAATGACCTCATAGTTAAGGTGCCCCGAGTAGCAACAATCATAATATGATTGAATTTTACATTCAGTTTGAGGGAGAGAGGAGTGGGTCCAAGACTAGTATTTTAAACTAAAATAAGGGTAATTATGAAGGCATGAAAACAGAGCTAGCTAAAGTGAACTGGCATATCAGGTTAAGGGATAGGTCAATACAGATGCAGTGGCAGATATTGAAGGGGATATTTCAGAATACACAGAATAGATACATTTCAACGATAAAGAAAAATTCCAAAGGTGGGACCTGCCATCCATGGTTAACGAAAACAGTTAAAGATAGTATCAAACTGAAAGAAAAAGCCTATAATTGCACGAAGGTGAGAGGAAGGTCAGACGATTGGACAGAATATAAAAAACAGCAAAGAATGACTAAAAGATTGATAAGGAAGGTAAAATTAGAGTAAGAGAGAAAGCTAGCTAGAAATATAAAGACAGATAGTAAGAGTTTCTATAGATATTTAAAAAATAAAAGAGTTAGCAAAGTGAGCATTGGTCCTATAGAAAGTGAGTCTGGGGAATTAATAATGGATAATAAGGAGACGGCAGATGAATTGAACAGATATTTTGCATCGGCCCTCACTATTTAGGATACAAATAACATCCCAGTATTATCTGTAAGTCAGGAAATGGAAGGGAGGGAGGAATTCATGACATTACAATCACCAGGGAAGTGATACTGAACAAATTGTTGGACCTGCCAGCTGACAAGTCCCTGGGTCTGGATCGACTTCATCCTAGGGTGATAAAAGAAGTGGCCTGTGAGATAGTTGATGCGATAGTTTTAATTTTCCAAAATTCCAAAATCCAGAATCGGGGAAGGTTCTGTTAGATTGGAATATAGCGAATGTAACTCGTTTATTCAAAAAGGGAGGGAGACAGAAAGCAGGAAACTACAAGCCAGTTAGCTTAACATCTGTCTTAGGAAAAATGTTAGAAGCTATTATTAAAGATGTTATAGCAGGGCACTTTGAAAAATTCAGTGTAATCAGGCAGAGTCAACATGGATTTGTGAAAGGGAAATCATGTTTAACCAATTTATTGGAGTTCTTTGAGGGAGTTACATGTGCTGTGGATAAAGGGGAACCGGTTGATGTATTGTACTTAGATTTCCAAAAGGCATTTGATAAGGTGCCACATCAAAGGTTATTGCAGGAAATAAAAGCTCAAGGTGTAGGGGGTAACATATTGGCATGGATAGAAGATTGGCTAGCTAACAGGAAACAGAGAGAAGGCATAAATGGGCAATTTTCTGGTTGGCAAGATGTAACGAGTGGTGTGCCACAGGGATCTGTGCTGGGGCCTCAACCTTTTACAATTTATATAAATGACTTAGATGAAGGGACCAAATGTATGGTTGTTAAATTTGCTGATGACACTAAGATAGGTAGGAAAGTAACTTGTGAAGAGGGCTTAAGGTGGCTACAAAGGGATATAGAAAGGTTAAGTGAGTGGGCAAAGACCTGGCAAATAGAGTATAATGTTGGAAAGTGTGAAATTGTCCACTTGGCAGGAAGAATAAAAAAGAAGCATATTATCTAAATGGTGAGAGATTACAGATGCAGAGGGATCTGGATGTCCTAGTGCATGAATCGCAAAAGTTTAGTATGCAGGTACAGCAAGTAATTAGGAAAGCTAATAGAATGTTATCATTTATCGCGAGGGGAATTGAATACAAAAGTAGGGAAGTTATGCTTCATCACATCTGGAGTACTGTGTACCATAATGGTTTCCTTATTTAAGGATGTAAATGCATTGGAAGCAGCACAGAGAAGGTTTACTAGATTAATACCTGGAATGGGCAGGCTGTCTTACGAGGAAAGATTGGAAAGGGTAGGCTTGTACCCACTGGAATTTAGAAGAGTAAGAGGCGACTTGATTGAGACCCTGAGGGGTCTTGAGATGTGGAAAGGATGTTTCCCTTGTGGGAGAATCTCGAACTAGGGTTCACTGTTTAAAAATAAGGGGTCGCCCATTTAAGACAGAGATTTAGAGATACAGCACTGAAACAGGCCCTTCGGCCCACCCAGTCTGTGCCGACCATTAACCACGCATTTATACTAATCCTGCACTAATCCCCATATTCCTACCACATCCTCACCTGTCCCTATATTCCCCTACCTATACTAGTGGCAATTTATAATGGCCAATTCACCTATCAACCTGCAAGTCTTTTGGCTGTGGGAGGAAACCGGAGCACCCGGAGGAAACCCACACAGACACAGGGAGAACTTGCAAACTCCACACAGGCAGTACCCAGATTTGAACCCGGGTCATTGGAGCTGTGAGGCTGCGGTGCTAACCACTCCGCCACTGTGCCGCCCCTATGAGGAGAAATTTTTTTTCTCAGAGGGTCGTGAGTCTTTGGAATTCTCTTCCTCAAAGGCGGTGTAAACAGAGTCTTTGAATATTTTTAAGGCAGAGGTACATAGATTTTTGATAAGCAAGGGAGTGAAAGGTTATCAGAGGTAGGCAGGAAAGTGGAGTTGAGGTTACAGTCAGATCAGCCAAGGTCTTGTTGAATGGCGAAGCAAGCTCGAGGGCCGAGTGGCCTACTCTTGCTCCTAATTCGTATGTTCATATGTACAAGTGCAAAAATTAATTTTGACAATATTATGGAATGCTTAACGTTATTGTAACAAAAGCATTCGTCCATTTATTTTAAATAAATTAATGCCTCTGCTAAAATAGAGAGAGAGAGGAATTTGTTAAAAGCATGTTAAGCTTCCAGTTGTTAATATGATTGAAAATAACTTCCAACCTTTGTTGGAGGGTTGGCTGCAATCTTTGCTAGCTTTTTGTTGTAAAACAATCATCTTTTATGTGTTTAAAAAAAATGAAAACAGTCATAAGGAGATTCCAGTCTTTGATTCTCGGGTTACAACAATTTGCAAGCATACAGCAAGAGAAGCCAATTAGTCCCTCGTTACGAGTGCCATCGTTATATACCTAGAAGTCTTCCATCTAGTGTATGTCGTTGGGCACTATACTAAACACAAGATGTTTCTACTGTATAAACGAGTCTTCACGGCTATAAAGTTAGTCAAAGGCAGTTTCTCCTTCACCCACCATACTTATATAAATTAATCAATCTGCTTACATGCTCATTACATAATTAGAAATAAAACAGGTGAGGATCAAAAAAATACATAATATTTATTAAACCATCCATAAATATTAGAAATATATATACAAAATAAACTTTAAATTTTCTATTACACATATTTCCTGCCCACTTGCTGTATGCTGTCATGTTTCTCTTGTACTTTCATCTCAACTTTCTCCATCATAATTTGTTATAAAATTATTGCCTGGGCAAAGTGCAGAAAATCAGGCATGGACAATCTGCCACTGAAAATTAATTTAAATGGACAGGAAGTTGAGTGGGCTCCATTTCAGTTGTGCAATCCTCCATGCTAATTTTTCTCTCTGGAGTCAACCCTGGAAGTACTTTACATCCAGGCAGTACAGAGGAAAATCTACCCTGATGATTCTTACAACTTACACTTTCTGTCTCTTGCACTCACTCTCATTCTCACAGGTGCAATTCAATATTAAGATGCTATGTACATTTACAGCAACAGTCACTGTATAGTGATCTCGATCTCTTGCTATTTTATTTTATCTTAGATCAGAGGCAGCACTGCAACTGCCATCGTAGCTGAGATCAGCATGCTTAGCAAAGACTGGAGATTAAACCAGGACCTTTCCTGCATGGCTCACAGAAACTTTACTTGTTAGCCTCTGAAGGAAACTTTGTGAAGGAGGGTGAACTCAATCTTAGGGTATTGTTTTATTATGTGATACCAGTTGGAAACAGGCACCTGTTCTGGGCATTGCAAAGCTGGCAGCACTGAGAGATATTGCTGGCTTCGTACTGCACTCGGGTCAGGCAAAGCAGAGCTCCATAATAGTGTTTGCCTGAAAGGACAGACTTCCACTCACTGGTCTTGGGCCGACTGGCTCTTTGCTAACATTCAAAACAAAGCTTCGTACATATCACAGATTTGCAGCTTTCATGAAAATGTTTGCATTTGTGGAACATGATTGGCTCAGGACCAAAAAAAAAATGATGGATCCCATATTGCCAAGTAATAAAAAGGAAATTGAATGTAGTCAGTCATCATAAAACTACGGGACCTGGTATTAATTATACTGTGGACAGGGTAGACTGAAGAGATGTGCCAATACTTCACAAAAAGACGTAGAAGGTGGAATTAACACCAAGCAGGCATCAGAAGGGTTAGGAAAGGAAAGCTTTCGAGAAAGCTTGAGACGGTGTGGAGCATGTAGTAAGGCAAAGAGGAATGTTCAGGAAGAGAAATCTGTGGCACAGAGCAGTAATGACTGAAGGCTTTGCCAAGATAGCTGAGCAGAGGGAAGTGCAGGATGCACAGTGGACCAGTGTCAATGCACCTGAGCATGCAAATGTAACATTGGAGGAAGTTGGAGTTCCTTGAAGTGGTCTGGCACCACTTGCCAAAATGTAGCATTAGACTGATAACTTTATTCCCCCAGACATAGTACAGTTTCTGCACCAACACAGGTTAAAATTGTCTCTCATAGGCTGGAATTTTCCCAGAACTGTAGAGGCGATTTGGAGGCGGTGGGGGGGGGGGTGGTGCGGTGGTGAGTGTAGAAAATCGGACTGAGGCGCATCAGGTTGGCTCTCCGACTTGTTCCCACCTCCAGAGATTTTCCCAGACGAAGGCTCCCAGCAACAGCGGCTGATCACCGATCCACAGCTAGTAGCCAATCAAGGTTTTTAAAAAGGCAAATACCACTTCATTGTGTGCAACAATGAAATTTTATGGAAGGCGCTCGGGCCCGGCCCTGTTACAGGAGGCTGGCAACACATTGAAGGCAGCATCATGGTGGGAGGTCACAGCCCCATCATATGAGTCTGCACATCCATATATAAGGGGCAAAAAGGTTGAATGCAGCAAATCCGCTGCTGAATGCATTCATCTGGAGATGTTTCCCCTGCAAGGCTGTGCCCCTGACAGTTCTGTTTCTTAGTGTTTGCAAGACGTTTGGACCATTAGTTGAGGGCCTCTATGTTGTGACACCCTCTCGCTCTCCGTCTGCCTAAGTTGCGCTCTCCTTCCCCAGTGGGGCTGCTGGCCATCCCTCCCTTGGGCCCCTTCAACTGGCCTTCCTGCTTCTGTCTGCTGCCCGCCATCCCCACTTGGGTGGCGAATGCGGTGGCGGCCTGTTATTTGGCCGTCTCCCATAGGATCACGCCACAAAGTGCACCTCTGACACAAGCAAGGTCAGGACCCAAAAATGGTCCCGGTAGCTTAAATGGAGAAAATTCCCACTATAGTCTTAAAAATGACAGTACGACAGGCCCTTACATTTATACTGTGTACAATGGAGCAGTGCAGAAGTTTTAAAAAAAAACTCTTGTTTTTCTTAGAAAGGCTCTCTTCTTGAAAGTTGTCCAGTTATAATAAAATTCCCTCACTTTGTCCGAAAGCCACAAAATAACAAAGCACCTTGTCAATTGTTGAATCTCTTGGCACAATTTTGTCTTTTTTGTTGTAAGCATTATCCTGTTATCCCAGCACCATTTATTCAGCCCATCGAACTGGTCATAGACAGGTTTTGAACCCATCATTGCAGCAGAGGTGAATGGCAAAAGAACCAAAGGTGAAATAAGGAAAAACCTTTTTGCGCTGCGAATGATTAGGATCTGGAATGAACTGCTTGAGAGCGTCATGGAGGCAGATTCAATTGTGGCTTTCAAAAGGGAATTTGATAAGCAATTAAAGAGAAAAAAGTTGCAGGGCTGTGGGGATAGGACGGGGTTGTGGGACAAGGTAAATTGCTCTTACAGAGAGGCGGCATGGACTCAATGGGCCAAGTGGCATCCTTCTGGTCCATAACCATTCTATGATACTATGATTATATGAGCACAAGGGGTGAGGGGGGGAGGTGGGGGAAGGGGGAGAAGTGCAGATGCACACTTGCAGCCTGCTGCTGCTGTGGACAGGAGCCAAAGCTTGTGTCTGCGAGGGACTGTCAATGAGCAACGCGTGACTGATGCTATGTCAACAGGTCGTGCAGCCCTCAGTTAAAATTCATTACTCAGACGAGATGGAAGGCCTGAATTAAGCATTCTGACAAGCCTGAAATAAGAAAAAAAATCAAGACAAAACAGGCAACAAAAAAAAGCTCTGCTAATTTCGCCCTCAGGCTTTCATTCCTTCCACCCTGCTCAGCCGATTTGTAAATCGTTTTTTCCTTCTTCTTAATGTGTGTAGTATTTGTGAGAGCTTTACAAGATTTCTTTATGCGTATTAAGCCTGAACCCAGGAAAAGTTCAATGGATCATTTCTCATTTAAAGGACCGCTTTAAATAATCAAGCTGCCAAGAATCAACTCACAGCTGTTGGATCCCCACTGTGCTCCAAAATAGTTCACTCTTTCACTGCCAGACATTTTTGGCCCAAACGCACGCCACGCATTCATCCACAATCTTTGTCTTTTCTGCCACCCCAACACTGTTCCATACTATGGACTCATGTCAGATATTGTCCCGCAGGTACTCACACTGCACTCGAATGACATGTTTATGTCCAGGGAGTGAGAGTCAGCAGGCCTTGAGCACCCCAGTCAAGCCTTCCCTTGCCATGCACACACAAGCAACTTCTAACCGAAGTGTTGAACTGCACCCCAGCTGATTTTTCCCTCCTAGGCCTGGAGTGCTTAGCCCCACTAAAGTACCTCTATTAGCATTCCAGCTAAGATCAATTGGCTCAGACCTTGCCTCAATACTTCAGACAACGGTGTTTTCCTTCATGGTCAGAAGCTAAAGATGCTGTGTTACGGTCTCTAACACACATGGCTTTATCAGGGCCAGTGACCCTTCCATGACGGTGCTTCTGGTATGACCTCCTTTTTCCTCAACCGAGGTTTCCCCCCCACTGTTGTTGACAGGGCCCTCAACCGTGTCCGGCCCATTTCCCGTACCTCTGCCCTCAACCCTTCCCCTCCCTTCCAGAACCGTAACAGGGTTCCCCTTGTCCTCACTTTCCACCTCATCAGCCTCCATATCCAAAGGATCATCCTCCACCATTTCCGCCACCTCCAGCGTGATGCTACTACCAAATGCATCTTTCCCTCCCTTCCCCTGTCAGCATTCCGAAGGGATCGTTCCCTTCGCGACACCCTGGTCCACTCCTCCATTACCCCCACCACCTCATCCCCGTCCCATGGCGCCTTCCCCTGCAATCGCTGGAGGTGTAATACCTGCCCATTTACCTCCTCTCTCCTCACTATCCCAGGCCCCAAACACTCCTTTCAGGTGAAGCAGTGATTTACTTGTACTTCTTTCGATGTAGTATACTGTATTCGCTGCTCACAATGTGGTCTCCTCTACACTGGGGAGACCAAGCACAGACTGGGTGACCGCTTTGTGGAACACCTCCGCTCAGTCCGCAAGCAGGACCCTGAGCTTCCGGTTGCTTGCCATTTCAACACTCCCCCCTGCTCTCATGCTCACATCTCTGTCCTGGGATTGCTGCAGTGTTCCAGTGAACATCAACGCAAGCTCGAGGAACAGCATCTCGTCTACCGATTAGGCACACTACAGCCTGCTGGACTGAACATTGAGTTCAATAATTTCAGAGCATGACAGCCCCCCATTTTACTTTCATTTTTAGTTGTTTTTTCTTTTTTCTTCTTTACATTTTTTACAACCTTTTTTTGCTTTTATTTCATTTCATCTTAGTTTGTTCAGTTTGCTTACCCACTGTTTTTTTTCATGTTTGCACTTGCTGCTGTTCAATATTCACCTTTTCTGTACTAATGCTTTGTCTTTCAACACACCATTAACATATTGTTTGCCTTTGCTCCATGACCTTTTGGTCAGCTATGTGGCCTTGTCCAATCTACACCTTCTCCTTTGTTATCTCTTGCCCCACCCACACCTCACTTGCTTATAACCTGTGACATTTTTAATATTTGTCAGTTCCGAAGAAGGGTCACTGACCCAAAGCGTTAACTCTGCTTCTCTTTCCACAGATGCTGCCAGACCTGCTGAGTGGTTCCAGCATTTCGTTTTTATTTCTGATTTCCAACATCTGCAGTATTTTGCTTTTATTTATATGACTGAATAAGATTGCTTTCACTTTTATTATAAAAGCAAAATACTACAGAAATCTGAAATGCAAACAGAAAAGTGCTGGAAATACTCAGCAGCTCTGGCAGCAGCTGTGGAGAGAGAAACAGAATTTTTTATTCATTCATGTGATGTGGGTGTCGCTGGCCAGGCCAGCATTTATTGTCCATCCCTAATGGCCCTTGAGAAGGTGGTGGAGAGCTGCTTTCTTGAACCACTGCAGTCCATGTGGGATAGGTACATCCACAGTACTGTTAGGAAGGGAGTTCCAGGTTTTTGACCCAGTGATAGTGAAGGAACGGCGATATAGTTCCAAGTCAGGATGGTGTGTGGCTTAGTTTAGAGATACAGCACTGAAACAGGCCCTTCGGCCCACCGAGTCTGTGCCGACCATCAACCACCCATTTATACTAATCCTACACTAATTCCATTTTCCTACCACATCCCCACATGTCCCTATATTTCACTACCACCTACCTATACTAGGGGCAATTGCTAATGGCCAATTAACCTATCAACCTGCAAGTCTTTGGCATGTGGGAGGAAACCGGAGCACCCGGAGGAAACCCACGCAGACACAGGGAGAACTTGCAAACTCCACACAGGCAGTACCCAGAATTGAACCCGGGTCGCTGGAGCTGTGAGGCTGCGGTGCTAACCACTGCGCCACTGTGCCGCTTGGAGTGGAACTTGCAGGTGGTCGTGTTCCCATGCATCTGCTGCCCTTGTCTTTCTCGGTGGTAGAGGTCACAGGTTTGGAAGGTGCTGTTGAATCAGCCTTGGTGAATTGCTGCAGAGCATCTTGTAGATGGTACACCTTGCTGCCACTGTGCATTGGTGGTGAAGGGAATGAGTGTTAAAGGTGGTGGATGAGGTGCCAATCAAGCAGACTACTTTGTCCTGGATGGATTGAAGCTTCTTGAGTGTTGTTGGAGCTGCACCCATCCAGGCAAGTGGAGAGTATTCCATCACACTCCTGACTTGTGCCTTGTAGATGGTGGACAGGCATTGGGGAGACTGGAGGTATGTTACTCACCACAGAATTCCCATCCTCTGACCTGTTCCTGTAGCCACAGTACTTATGTGGCTGGTCCAGTTCGGTTTCTGGTCAATGGTAGCCCCCAGGATGTTGATAGTGGGGAATTCAGTGATCGTAATGCCATTGAACATCAAGGGGAGATGATTAGATTCTTTCTTGTTAGAGATGGTCACTGTCTGGCACTTGTGTGGCACGAATGTTATTTGCCACTTATCAGCCCAAGCCTGGATATTGTCCAGGACTTGTTGCATTTCTACATGGACTGCTTCAGTATCTGAAGAGTCGCGAATGGTGCTGAACATTGTACAATCATCAACGAACATCCCCATTTCTGACCTTATGATTGAAGGAAGGTCATTGATGAAGCAGCTGAAGATGGTTGGACCTAGAATACTACCCTGAGGAACTCCTGCTGTGATGTCCTGGGACTGAGATGATTGACCTCTCACAACCACAGCCATCTTCCTTTGTGCTAGGTATGACTCCAGCCAGTGGAGAGTTTTCCCCCTGATTCCCATTGACTCCAGTTTTGCTAGGGCTCTTTAATGCCAAAATCAAATGCTGCCTTGGTGTCAAGGGCAGTCACTCTCACCTCACCTCTTGAGTTCAGCTCTTTTCTCCATGTTTAAACCAAGGCTGTAATGAGGTCAGGAACTGAGTGGCCCCGGCAGAACCCAAACTAAGCGTCACTGAGCAGGCTATTGGTAAGCACTGTCGCTGACACTTCCATCACTTTGCTGATGATTGAGAGAAGACTGATGGGGCGGTAATTGGCCAGGTTGGATTTGTCCTCCAGGACATACCTTGGCAATTTTCCATATTGCCGGGTAGATGCCAGGATTGTAGCTCTACTGTAACAACTTGGCTAGGGACATGGCAAGTTCTGCAGGACAGGTCTTCAGTACTATTGCCAGAATATTGTCAGGGCCCATAGCCTTTGCAATATCCAGTGCCTTCAGTTGTTTCTTGATATCACGCGGCGTGAATTGAATTGGCTGAAGACTGGCATCTGTGATGCTGGGAATTTCAGGAGGAGGCTGAGATGAATCATCCACTCGGCACTTCTGGCTGAAGATTGTTGCCAATGCTTCAGCCTTATCTTTTGTACTGATATGCTGGGCTCCTCCATCATTGAGGATGAGGATATTTGTGGAGCCATGTCCTCCAGTTAGTTATTTAATTGTCCACCACCATTCACAACTGCATGTGGCAGGACTGCAGAGCTTCGACCTGATCCGTTGGTTGTGGGATCGCTTAGTTTTGTCTGTTGCATGCTGCTTACGCAGATTGGCACGCAAGAAGTCCTGGGTTGTAGCTTCACCAGGTTGATACCTCATTTTGAGGTATGCCTGGTGCTGCTCCTGGCATGCCCTCCTGCACTCTTCATTGAACCAGGGTTGGTCCCCTGGCTTGATGGTAATGGTAGAGTGGGGGATATGCCGGGTCCAGGAGGTTACAGATTGTGGTTGAGTACAATTCTGCTGCTGCTGATGGCCCACAGTGCCTCATGGATGCCCAGTTTTGCATTGCTAGATCTGTTCAAAATCTATCCCATTTATCCCATCGTGCCACAAAACACGATGGAGGGTATCCTCAATGTGAAGATGGGACTTTGTCTCTGCAAGAACTGTGCGGTGGTCACTCCTTTCAATTCTGTCACGGACAGATGCATCTACAGCAGGCAGATTGATGTGGACGAGGTCAAGTATATTTTTCCCTCGTGTTGGTTCTCTCACCACTTGCCGCAGACCCAGTCTAGCAGCTATGTTCTTTAGCACTCGGCCAGTCGTGGTGCTACAAAGCCACTCTTGGTGATGGACATTGAAGTCTCCCACCCAGAGTACATTCTGCACCCTTGCCACCCTCAGTGCTTCCTCCAAGTGCTGTTCAACATGGAGGAGTACTGATCCATCAGCTGAAGGAGGGCAGTAGGTAGCAATCAGCAGGAGGTTTCCGTGCCATATTTGACTGATGCCATGAGAATCCCAGGGCAACTTCCTCCCGACTGTATACCACTGTGCTGCCACCGCTGCTGGGTCGATCCTGCTGGTGGGACAGGACATACCCGGTGATGGTGATGGCGGTGTGTGGGACATTGTCTGCAAGGTATGATTCGGTGAGTATGACTATGTCAGGCTTTTGCTTGACTATTTTGTGGGACAGCTCTCCCAACTTTGGCACAAGTCCCCAGATGCTAGTAAGGAGGACTTTGCAGGGTCGACAGGGCTGGGTTTGCCATTGTCGTTTCCAGTGCCTCGGTTGATGCCAGGTGGTCCATCCAGTTTCATTCCTTATTGACATCTTAGTGGTTAGATACAACCGAGTGGCCATTTAAGAATCAACCACATTGCTGTGGGTCTGGAGTCACATGTAGGCCAAATCAGGTAAGGACAGCAAATTTCTTTTGGTTTCATGGCTATCATTAAACTAGCTTTTAATTAGATTTATTAATTGAATTAAAATTCCACCTTCTGCCGTGTTGGGATTCAAACCCATGTCCCCAGAGCAATACCTTGGGCTTCTGGGTAACTAATCCAGTGGAAGTACCACTACGCCACCACCTGCCCTCTATAAAGATAATTTAGACAAGGAAAAACTGTTCCCATTAACAAATGGTACAAGGACTAGGGGACATTGATTGAAGGTTTTGGACAAGGAATGCAGGGGCAATGTGAGGAACCACTTATTTACACAGCGGGTGGTAATGACCTGGAACTCACTGCCCACAAGGGTGGTGGAATTGGAGACAAGCAATGATTTCAAAAGGAAATTGGATGGGCATTTGAAGGAAATAAACATGCAGGGCAATGGGGTTCGAGCGGGGGAGAGGGACTAACTGGATTGCTCTGCGGAGAGCCAGCATGGACTTGATGGGCCGAATGGGCTCCTTCTATTACATAAATGATTTTATGACTCTATGACATCAAGAATCTTGGTCAGATTTAGTGCCCAGCTTCACTGAGGGTGCACAAATCTTTCTGAATGAAGTCAGGTGGAGGAAAAAATCATTGTTTTGCAAGCAGACATGCAGACTCATAAAAACAACAAAGCAGCTGGAGGTGGTCAGTGAGTACAAACCCCAACTCAGTGCCATGAAAGTTTAGTGACAGAAAAGCATGGCAGAACAGCCTGATAAATTCAGCAACTCAGTGCTCACATTTTAATGATCTTATCAAGGGAGCCAAGGTAAGCTTCTATGACTTATTCTCACGGGTTGCTCCCAGCAGTTTCCAGGAAATTCCTGGAGATGCCAGGACAAAGTCTTGGAGAGTTGGCAACCCTAGGCTTTATATCATAGAATCTTCTAGATCAGAAGGAGGCCATTTGGTCCAACATGCCTCTGCTGGCTCTTTAAAAGAGCTATCCAATTCATTCTACTCCCCAGTCTTCCCTATAGTCCTGCAAATTTTTCCTTCTCAAGTATACATCCAATTCCCTTTTTGTTTGGTGTGTTAAGTGGGATCACTGGTAAAATTGTGGGGGGTCCACTTGTTAACTTTTGATTGAAGCAAATTGTTTGGACAAAGTAGAGGAAAATGTACTCTGCATTTACCCTGTGCTATACCTACTCAAGGAGCACTTCATGCCATCACTGAGAGCATACAATAGGAAAGTATTTCATTCATTCCCCAGCAAAGACTCCTTCACCTTGACAAGGACAGATACCCATTAAAATTTTTAATAGGGTTGTTTGAACATGGACTGTTTTACCAGAGTGGACTATTGAAGCAGAAGCTAGAACATTATTTAAAAGGGATTAGGAGAAGAATTTGAAAATGAAAATTACAAAGGATATGGGGACAGGAGAGGGAAATAGAATTATAGTCAATGGTAACTGAAGAGCTAGCTGGCACAGCCTTGACGGACCAAATGGCCTCCATTTGTCCTGTAATTTCCAATACTCTATAGTTCTTGTGAAAATACAACACACTTAACTTGAATAATTCACTAAACAAACAACTAGTTTACAAACATATGACAATGATGGACAGGAAGAGACCTACTGGTCCACCAGCATATCTCGTACAGTTGTGATGCATTATGCATCACTATACATACATTTCTCATGAACCCAGAGCCACGTAATCTCCTGGGAGAGGCGAAAAATTAGATACAAACCCAGGACAAAATGGAAATTTCCTCAAAAACCCCTCAGTCTAAGAGATCATATGGATCATATGGATCATAATTTATGTTATATATTGCCAACATCACGAATGAGGTGATCCCCAGCCTAGCCAGAGCCCGGTCCAGCTCTTCCTTGACAGAATGCAGTGAATTAGCATTCACTGCACAGGATGGCAATTTGTTCCAGAGGTCTGCCATTGTCTGGGATCTGCCTAGCATCCAATTTAGTTCTGCCCTTACATAACTTCTATGCTTGCTTCCCCACCTATATAGTTGAAATAATTGGACTACAAAAACACAATCTAGTTCCTTCACTATAACATACCTCAGTCATATTACCCCCAAGTCTACATATCGCTAAAGTATATAGACCCAGCCCTTCGAGTCTCTGAGTAACTAAAGTGTTTTAAATGGGGAGTTAATCTCATTGCCCTGCTCTACATACACTCAAAAACCTCAATATCCCCATCAAAACTGGGCACAGTATCCTGAGCTTTAGCCAAGGTCTTGTACAAGGACAAAATGGTACAGTTTCTTTTGTTTTGAAGTGTCTTGTGAATACACTGTAAAACCCTATTATCTTTAGCTATAGCTTTATAGGATTGGTCATGAACCCTTAGTGATTGATGCACTAAAACACCCAGATCTTTCTTTCACCACTGACTTTAATTTCTATTCCCTACAGGGTGTATGCATATTTGGCATTTGACCTGCCCACAAACATAACACTACACTTTTCTAAGTTAAACATCAGTTGCCAAACAAAGGCCCAATCCCTGGAACATCTAGATCTGCGTGTAGTAGTGAAACATCCTCTACAATGCTAACAATCATTTCACAAAACTAAACAGAAACAAGCTTAGTTGATCGAGAAAACAGTGGATGAGTGGCAGACTAAACATTAAAGGGATGACACGGGTAAGAGTGGTGGGCCAACGAGGGTGAAAGTATGACACTGACAAAGGGGAGGTCTGTAGGTCTGGCTAAAAGGTCAGTGGAGGGCTAACAGAGGGGAGTTTGAAGGCCTAGCAAATGAGGGAATGTGGGCTTGATAGAAAGAAGTGTAGGATTTAGAGAAGAGAGAGTGCATGCTTGGGAAAGGGTAGACTATAGGCCTGGGAGAAGGGAGTGTGCAAGCTGACAAGAGAGCGTACAGGCTAACTAACAGGAAAGTGTAGTGCTGTCAGTACCTAACAGTAGGGAACAGACTGCTGGCAGAAATGGGATAATGCACCCAATAACAATTATCGCAAATGCTGAATGTGACCGATATAGTGTTCCTCTTCATCAGAAATTTATGTTTGCAAGGCTCCAAGCTCCTTGAGTGACTAGATTGGGGTCAAACAAAGAAGTCATTACAACAAGACATATGTAACATCCGAGCTAGGATAACGAGGGTTATTTGTATTGAGGGAATACTTTGTAGCGGTCACCTCACACCTGTCACCATTTCTTGCAAAGTCAATTAATTCGAATTATTAGTAATCTAAACATATGCTGTATTTTTTTAAGCAAACCAATACTCTGTTAGAAGGCCACTTCAAAATAGGGGCTTGTTATTTGCTGGGAACTGCGCAAACTCACCCATTTCTACCTTCACAACATCTGGCACATTGACATCCAGCAGACTGTATCTTGCACCTGCCACCAATTTCCTAAATGGATATTTAATTGTAGTTGTTGATTATCCCAGCATATGTTTTTATTATTCTATATTTTTCTTCTTTAAATGCCAATTGTGAAAGGAATTTTGTAATTTGGACTCACGCCAATTAGAGACTGGATGAGTCATACCACTTTCACTCCAGCCTTTGAATGTCCAACAAAGAGATGTCATCCTTAGCTGGCTGGACTAAAATCCAGGCCCAAAGGCTGAGAGGGCCAATATTTTAATTAGCTTTTTACCGGTCCATTAACCAATACTCTTTTTAAATGTTTTCTTGGGATGTAGGTGATACTGAAAGTGCTGCATTTATTACCCATCCCTCGTTGCCCTGTGAAGGTAGTGATGGACTGTCTTGGACTCCTACAATGGTGTTGTGTAGCAAATTCCTGGATATTTATCTAGTGATGATCAAGGAATGACAATATATGTCCAAGTCAGAATGGTCCAAGTCTTGGAGGGGAACTTGAGGCAGGAAGACATTTTCCTATTATTCTTACTAGTTGCCCATTACTTTTTGAACTTGTGTCCTCTTGTTGTACTCTCTTGATTAGAAGTAACATTTGGATTAACTTTTTCTATACTCTTAACAATCATATATATTTCTTTAAGATGACCTCACAGATGCCTCTTCTAGACTGAAAATCCCAAGTTTCTCCAGACTGTTCTCTTAATTCAAATATTAACCAGACATCAGCTTAATGCACTGCTACCAATGCTTGAACATCTCCCTTGTTTCTTCTTGGATACATTTTTCAAGGTGCAGTCTGACCAGGCCACTATAAAATTTGACCATCAGCTTATCTACTATTTTGACTATGTAATTCAATAGGCTATTACCTTTGATGACTGCTTTTCTGCATTGATTGGATTTGTCGAGTGCCATTTCCACCAAGACTGCTTAATAGAATTATACAGCTGCATTTTCAAAACGGGGTCGGCAACCCGACACCTGGATAATTTCTGTGTCCTGACTCCATGCCTGAGCTGCATCACTAACGCAGCTTGATCTTCAAATGTTAATGCTCAATTAGTGGCACCGAGTGCCTGCAGGAGGCGGGACCTGCCTGTGGAGCGTGAGCGGCAAAGGCAGCCATGATGGGGCTTCCCGCTGCCTTGCCAAAGAGAGCAGGCAGATCCATGGAGGGCCAGTGGAGTAAAGAGGTGAGGCAGAATTTTTAAAAAGTCCTGTGCTTGGCCCAGCGCAAGATCCCTGTGGGCCCAAAACATTGCATCTTCCAACAATAAAGTTAGCCCCCTGCCTGCTGTGAGCCCAAAAGCTGTTCACTATCGTGCGGCAGACCGGTCAGGCTCTCCAGAGCCACATTGGAAAATTACAGTGTGGACCTTCCCCCGGCTCCTTAACAAGCTCCTCCATGAGCTTAATGGGCTGTTAACTGGAGGCGAACGGCCTCCCAGTTCCCTCCCCTCAAGCCCTCACTTTGAAAATTGCAGACTATCCCAGACCGGGACCATAACTCTCAAATTGTCTCTGCACCGAGTCCCGACCCCACTGCCCTTTGAAAATACGACCCGCAGACTCTTACATCACAGAAGGAGGCCATTTGGTCTGTCAGAGAGCTGTTCCAATTTAGTCCCACACCTTTCAGATCTTTTCCAGTTTGATCCTTAACTATCCCAACATCTTTCATTGAGTCAATCAATTACATCAAGAGTTTCTCACCTACACCTAACACCGCCCCCCTCCCCCCAATCCACTGTCCCAGTTGGCAAAGACACTCTACCCTCCCTAGATCCAGTTTGCAGTGACATTGTACCCCATCCAATTGCACACTCTAGCACAGAGATACTCAGTGAGATTTTATCGGCCAGGTAGTGGGCTAGGAAGCGGCAGGGGTGGGGAGCGGTAAAATGCCAGGGAGCCGCGTCAGGACGGTTCCCCAAAGCAGCACCACAAGGCAGATGGCCAATTTAGCCAAATAAAGGCCCAACTGAGGACCATCTTTCTGGGCCACTGGCATTTTGCCAACAGTGGAGCAGCACCCACGCCCGCCCCCTCCCCCCCCACCCCGCCACTTGGGGAGGCCACCAACTGCAGAGGCTGCCTCCCTACGGCTTCCCGGAATGGAGGGGAGCCATCAGAGCTCCACATCCCAAGGAGGGGGACCCTGGTATCAAAGACTACCTCCATGGCCCTGGCATGCTGCTGGAGTGGTTATCCCTGCGAACGCTAGGGCCTTGCTGCCTGGCCCTGGCAAAGAAATAAAACTCACTCCCCTGCAAGGGCACCTCAAAATGTCCTCCCACTTCCTATGGAAATTCTTCTCTTCCTCCTCCATCAGATTAAGCTGGAACTGTTTCCTTCTTCTCAGGATTCATGTTGGCAAAGTCTCGCCCAACTGATTCTCAATGCGAACACACCATCCCATAGCTCCCAGCTTCTGACCCCTCCCCTTTCGGCCATCTATTTCCCTCCCATTGCCATCTTTTCAATTAACATTTATTTCTCCCATTCACTGCTATCCATTTGCCCCTTGCAAATCAAGGATAGATCAAGGAGAACCAGTGGATGTGGCGTATTTACATTTTTAGAAGGCTTTTGATAAGGTCCCACACAGGAGGTTAGTAAAGTAAAATTAGAGCACATGGGATTGGGGTAATATACTGCTATGGATTGAGAATTGGTTAACAGACAGAAAGCAGAGAGTAGGAATAAATGGGTCATTCTCAGGATGGCAGGCTGTTACTAGTGGGGTACCTCAAGGGCCAGTGCTTGGGCCACAGCTGTTTACAATCTATACAAATGATTTGGATGTGGGGACCAAATGTAATATTTCCAAAATTGCCGATGACACAAAACTAGGTGAGAATGTAAGTTTGTGAGGAGGGTGCAAGAAGGCTTCAAGAGGATTTGGACAGACTAAACTAATGGGCAAGAACATGGCAGATGGAATATAATGTGTGAAGTGATCGAGCGGTTGGAAAGTGTTGATGTCCAAAGGGAACTGAGTGTCCTTGTTCATGGGTTATTAAAAGCTAGTATGCAGGTGCAGGAAGCAATTAGGAAGGCAAATGGTATGTTAGCCTTCCTTGCAAGGGGATTTGAGTACCAGAGTAAAGATGTCTTTCAGCCAAGGACAGCAGCAATTCAAGAAGGCAGCTCACCACCACCTTCTCAAGGGCAATTAGGGATGGGCAATAAATGCTGACCTAGCCAGCGCCACTCCACATCCCACAAACAAATAAAAAAAATTATATAAAGCAGTGTGAGACCACACCTGGAATATTGAGGTAGATGATCAGCCATGATCTGTTTAATGGCGGAGCAGGCTCACTGGGACGAATAGCCTACTGCTGCTCCTATTTCCTATGATCCCTTCAATTGCCATCCACAACCCCCCCCACTTCAATTACTATCCATTTGCCCTGCTCCCCCATTCCATTGATTATCTCGTTCCCTCGATAACCCCCCAGTCCCCCCAGTCCCCCCAATCCCTGCCCCGCCTAACCTGAGACTAGCTGCTAATGTACCAGCCATGGTCTATCTTTTCTGTCTGTGTCACACCGAGCAATAATGGCAGAGATCATGACCTCTGTATACTGCAGCTAGAAACTCTTGTTTTTTTTTATTCATTCATGGGATGTCGGCGTCACTGGCCAGGCCAGCATTTATTGCCCATCCCTAATTGCCCTTGAGAAGGTGGTGGTGAGCTGCCTTCTTGAACCGCTACAGTCCATCTGAGGTAGGTACACCCACAGTGCTGTTAGGAAAGGAATTCCAGGATTTTGACCTAGCGACAGTGAAGGAACGGCGATATAGTTCCAAGTCAGGATGGTGTGTGACTTGGAGGGGAACTTGCAGGTGTTGGTGTTCCCATGTATTTGCTGCCCTTGTCCTTCTAGTTGGTAGAGGTCGCAGGTTTGGATGGTGCTGTCTAAGGAGCCTTGGTGCATTACTGCAGTGCATCTTGTAGATGGTACACACTGCTGCCACTGTGCGTCAGCGGTGGAGGGAGTGAATGTTTGTAGATGGGGTGCCAATCAAGCGGGCTGCTTTGACCTGGATGGTGTCAAGCTTCTTGAGTGTTGTTGGAGCTGCACCCATCCAGGCAAGTGTTCCTGCTTGGGGTACAAGGAAGCCTCGCACCAGGCCCTGGTGCAATGGAAGAACAGACTGGTACATCAGCAGTCAAACTCGAGTAGATTGAGATTCTTTTTCTCAACAGATACAAATAATGTATTTATTAAAACATACGTGGTTACGTCTTTCATACAACTATCCAAGGGTGAAGTCATTTCCCTGGAAATTTCATTTAAAGTGTGTGCTTCAATTTTATTCACTGTCAGGTCATATAATAAAGTCAGGAGATAAATGGGATTACTAAGCCTATGATTAAAGACATTTAAAACTGCACAGTCATCGAAGTCACCGTACATGAGCAACATTCTCCACATTCACATAATGATTTAAAACATACCAAAACCTTTATTATTAAAAGAATTACTTGGAAATGGATGGCTGCCTGCCCACTCTCTTGAGAAATAATTTTTTTTTATTGTTTCATGGGATGTGGGTGTCGCTGGCCAGGCCAGCATTTGTTGCCCATCCCTAATTGCCCTTGAAAAGGTGGTAGCGAGACACCTTCTTGAACCGCTGCAGTCCATCTGGTGTAGGTCCACCCACAGTGCTGTTAGGAGGGGAGTTCCAGGATTTTGACCCAATGACAGTGAAGGAACGGTGATATAGTTCCAAGTCAGGATGAAGTGTGACTTGGAGGGGAATTTGGAGATGGTGGTGTTCCCATTCATCTGCTGCCCTTGGGCAGTACAGGTCACAGGTTTGGAAGGTGCTGTCACAGGAGTCTTGGCGAGTTGCTGCAGTGCATCTTGTATATGCTATACAATGTTGCCACTGTGCACTGGCGGTGGAGGAAGTGAATGCTTAAGGTGATGGATGAGGTGCCAATCAAGCCGGCTGCTTTATCCTGGATGGTGTTGTTGTTGGAGCTGTACTCATCCAGGCAAGTGGAGAGTATTCCATCACACTCCTGACTTGTGCCTTGTAGATGGTGGACAGGCACTGGGGAGTCAAGAGGTGAATTAGTCACTGCAGAATTCCCAGCATCTGACCTGCTTTTGTAGCCACAGCATTTATGAGGCTGGTCCAGTTGAGTTTCTGATCAGTGGTTTTACTTCTTGGCATTTCTTCATGGACAAAGATTTTAGGAAGGTTGTGCTCATCGGTTGCAGGCCCGCTGGTGGCTAGTCAGGCCTATCCATGACTGGCAGATTCTCCCATAGCAGGTGCAAGTGAAGGTGTAGTCACTGCTCGGGGCAATTGGATCTATCCTTCTCCTCCTTTTCTCTTTCACACTGGTTCTTCGCTCAATCTCAAAGATGTCTGTAGCTCTCCCAGTGTAACATCTGCAGGCATCACGATCTATGGCCTGGGCTTCCTACTGGCAATGGTCAATGTGGCACACAGAGAGGGACTGTGTTTGGTCTATCAATGGTAACCCCCAGGATGTTTATAATGGGGGATTCAGAGATGGTAATGCTGTTGAATGTCAAGGGGAGATGGTTAGATTCTCTCTTGTTTGAAATGGTCATTGTCTGGAAATTTTGTGGTGTGAATGTTACTTGCCACTTATCAGACCAAGCCTGAATGTTGTTCAGGTTTTGGACACAGACTGCTACAATATCTGAGGAGTTACGAATGGTGCTGAGCACTGTGCAATCATCAGCGCATATCCCTACTTCTGAACTTATGATGGAGGGAAGGTCATTAATGAAGTAGCTGAAGATGGTTGGGCCTAGGACACTGTGCTGAGGAATCCCTGCAGCAATGTCCTGGGGCTTAGATGTTTGGCCTCCAACGACCAGAACCATCTTCCTTTGTGCCGGTATGACTCCTACCAGTGGAAATTTTTCCACTGACTCCCATTGACTTCAATTGTGCCAGGGCTCCTTGATGTCACATTCTGTCAAATGCTGCCTTGCTGTCAAGGCCAGTCACGCTTACCTCACCCCTATTGCCCATAACCCCACTGTAACGACCCCAGTGTTAGAATGATGACAATCAAAAAACTGCCGGTCATGCATTTTTACTACTATCAAGAAATTATAAAATTAGACTACAACCACAGTATTTGTGTCAGTTGGACTTACTGAACGTTGCTGCTTCAGAGGCGGACACATGATTTGGGACAGTGCCGCATCTTTTCATGGATTCAATGATTCCTTTTTTACACTTACTCATTTGCATTATAACTTGCTAAAGGTTACAGGACGGCACAGTGGTTAGCACTGCAGCCTCACAGCTCCAGCGACCCGGGTTCAGTTCTGGGTACTGCCTGTGTGGAGTTTGCAAGTTCTCCCTGTGTCTGCGTGGGTTTCCGCTGGGTGCTCCGGTTTCCTCCCACCTCCAAAAGACTTGCAGGTTGATAGGTAAATTGGCCATTGTAAAATTGCCCCCAGTGTTGGTAAGTGGTAGGAGAATGGTGAGGATGTGGTAGAGAATATGGGTTTAATGTAGGATTAGTATAAATGGGTGGTTGTTGGTCGGCACAGACTCGGTGGGCCGAAGGGCCTGTTTCAGTGCTGTATCTCTAAATAAATAAATAAAAATCTAACTAATGTGCACTCCATGAGATGCCTGCTCCAGCAAGGTTTGGCCCACTGTTGCTCAGTTCTACCAGTTGTAAATATATTTCTGTTTAATATTTATCTCCCAGCTCAAGTTTTCTGTCTCTTTCTCTTTGTTAACAATTAACATCCAAAGTCTCTGCCATTGCTCACTCTGACACTCTGTTCAATATACTTAATTGTCCTTGTTCTTTGTCCATCATCAGTGATGACACTTCCACATAATGAGTATGGTTCTTTGGACATGCATAGACCTCTAGTACATTGCCCAAGTTGTTACTCATCAGATGCAAACCTGAATAGTGAGTTCTGGCAGTTCCCATTACCGGGCAGGATTTTCCCTGTGATCTTCAGGATCTTGACATTACAGTCAAATGGGGATCAGAAGCCCACATTATGAGGGGAGCAGTCGCCTAGCTGTGATTTTCCCTGAATTGGTCAACTGGTGGCCAGAGGACAGGCTCACTGTCAGGGCTAATAGGAGGCCCTCCACCACTGAAGAAGCAACAAGCTGCTTTTTCAGGTAAGCGGGAGAGAGGGCAGCCCAAGATGGAGGCACCACCTCTCCAAATTTTCTAACATTATAATAAAAAAAATGCCCTTAACAGCCAGGCCACCATTGTGGCTCCCCTCCACAGGGTGACCTGTGGGCTGCAGCTGGCTCCTGGGGAGAACGCCTCCTGCGTTGTCTTTCACCACACCATTAGCACACTCTCTTTGCCTTTGTGTTTGCCCTTGCCCTATGACCTCCTTGTCAGTTAATCTCTCCGGCCCTCTGTCCTATCAACACCTTCCCTTTTGCTTAAAATCTATTACATTTCTAACCTTTGCCAGTTCTGATGAAGGGTCACTGACCTGAAACGTTAACTCTGCTTCTGCCTCCACAGATGCTGCCAGACCTGCTGAGTATTTCCAGCACTTTCTGTTTTTATTCCAGGCAGCTGGGCTGTCCCCATCACCCCCATGGGCCTGGAGGCTGACTGGAAAATTCCAATTGGCCTTTGACAATTGGCCTTAATAGGGCTTTAAACAACATTAATTGGCTACCTGCCGCTTACGGGCAGGTAGCCCTGCCACCCCGTCATCCCGTTTCCAGGAAAATGGCCTTGGAGCGGAATGGTGCCAGGAAACCAGCACGTCAGAGATCAGTGTGAAATTCAACGCCCACCTGCCTCCGTGCTCGCCTCCATCGAGACCTAAATATTCAGCCCACTGAGGTTGATTCCTTCTTCACCTGCTCTCTACAGCATGCAGTGGTCACTGGATAGTGACCCAAAATGACTTAACTTTCCCCCTTCCTGGAATGCAGTGCTTAAAGCCAGTAGTGCCGACCCCAACCCCACCAACTGATACTGAGATTAGCACAGACCAGGAATTGAATATAGGACTTTTCGGATCTGTACAGCAAAGCATCACACCATGGAACCATCACTTACACTTACCCATGGAACCATCAATAAAACCTCTTTATTCCACTTTGGCTGGCAACTTCCTTAGAACTTTTCTGGAATTGTGGCAGAAACACGGTTTATGTTTATAAATAGGATTACCCGCCACATTTCTTGAAACATTATGATGGTGGAGACAGAACAGCTCCAAGGAAATTTCCAGTATTTTTCTTCATTTTTATTCCCTCTCTCATGCTTTCCATCTTATTCAGTTTTTTTCTTTTAGTGTCACCTTTGAAGCCGCTTTAAATTCCCTTTTCTTTTAAACATAGTACTCATCATGTGTTTGTTTTCTTTTTAATATAATTCTACATTTTCCTTAACATTTATCAGGGTAACTTGCACCTCTATTCATGTCCTTCTTCTCTTTAACTTATTTATGTGTTGTGCTGTATTTGTGCCTTCCATGTCTGATGGTTCAGGCTGGTGATTAGTTGTGGCATGTGATTTGTTATTGCTCAGATCTGCTCAGAAACGCAGTATCCTTATGGACTCTGGGGTCATGAAATTCAGCTCCTCAGTGCCCAGTTTTTTCAGCTACAAGTGTTGCTTTTCCTCCAAAATGGCATCCGGGTCCATATTCACACTTCTGGCACCTGCCAGAATTACGCAGTGTAAGTGGATTGTGGCTTCACACTGATTTGACGCCAGTGCTGCCTGTTTGGAATTCAGTGCTCCAGCCAATGCCCTCCTACAACCTTACATAGCTGTTCAGATGTTCAGTGGCAGGATACACCAGGATACACCACTATTTAAAAAGATCATCAACATCAGGCTAGTTGCTTATTGATTTCCACTGGCTCTTGCTGCGATTGTGGAAATGTTTGATTGTTTCTAGAGCTCTTTACAAACTACAGGGAGAGGTGGGGCATGTGCTGAAGGACTTGGCCCGGACTTCAAGGATTCTGCACAAACCACTACCACTTGCTCCCAGACTTGGGTGCAGTTGTGTGCATTCCCCTTGGATTACAGCATGACAGGAAGAATGGGCAGAGGTGACGTAGAGCAGGACAAGCTGCTGGAAGAGCGAAGAGGAGGAGGGGGAGAAGGACTCTCAGCAGGAGTCCATATCCACGCAGGCAGTTCAGGGAGCAATTCTCCAACCTGAACCTTAGTGAGAAGTAGTGCATCAGATGTCTGTCAGTAAGGATGTCCTCACTAAAATCTACCACTGCTGCAGCCACAAACTGCAACCTCAGAGCAGGGCAGGAACGAGATTGCCAATGGCTGTGAAGGTGACTGTGGCCATGAATATATGTCTGGCTTCCTGTACTTCTAACTCTTGCTCTTCTACCACTGCCTGGCCAGGTTGCAGTTCTTGTGTATCTGAAAGGGGAAAGGCACAAGTGTAGGGTAGTGATGACCGGAGGGGGGAAAAGGAGGTATATTCTTATACCATTTGCAACTTGTAAATCAGAAGAAACAGTGACTTGAGTGAGAAGTGAGATATGAGAAGGAGGATTAGGCATGAGGATACCATCATCTTTGATGGTTTGAGCACCATCATTGGCTACAGACACAACCATGGCTGCTCCAATGCTCCAATGATGGTGATCACCCTCGCCTCTATCAGCGTAAGGACATGCAGCCGTGCCTGTCCTCCACCAGTTACATCCTGCTGCCTCCAGTTAGGTGCCACATTGTCCTGCAAGAGAGACAGAGGTGTGTTGTTGAGTGTGGTGCCAAGTGTTTGGATGATGTGGCTGTCATGGTTGAATAGCTGGCAGTGTGTGAAAGCTGTGAGATGTGAGTGTGAGGCTTGCAGCAGTGCTATATGGTGAGGTGAGGTGAGAGTGACTGGCCTTGACATCAAGGCAGTATTTGACCGAGCATGGCATCAAGGAGCCCTAGCAAAACTGGAGTCAATGGGAATCAGGGGGAAAACTCTCTGCTAGTTGCAGTCATATCTAGCAGAAAGGAAGATGGTTGTGGTCGTAGGAGGGCAATCATCTCAGTCCCAGGACATCACTGCAGAAGTTCCTAGGCCCAACCATCTTCAGCTGCTTCATCAATGACCTTCCCTCCATCATAGATCAGCAATTGGGGATGTCACTGATGATTTCACAATGTTCAGCACCATTCGTGACTCCTCAGATACTGAAGCAGCTGTACAGATGCAGCAAGATCTGGACAACATCTAGGCTTGGGCTGTTAAGTGGCAAGTAACATTTGTGCCACACAAGTGCCAGACAATGACCATCTCCAACAAGAGAGAATCTAACCATCTCCCCTTGACATTCAATGGCATTACCATCGCTGAATCCCCCACTATCAACATCCGGGAGATTACCATTGACCAGAAACTGAACTGGAATAGCCATATAAATACTGTGGATACAAGAGCAGGTCAGAGGCTGGTATTACGAGTGCTTACATTTGTTAAATTATGAGGATTTGTGTGCTAAAACTGAAAAATGTTTCCATAGATGCTGGAAATTTGTGCTTTTTTTAAAAAGGTCTTCAGAAGGTCTCTTTGACTGATCAGTTACTGGAAGGCACATGTTTTCAGATAAATACCCAGCAGGGGGCTTTTTTGACTTGGGGAAGATGTTTACAGAGAAGTGACAGGTCAAGATTTATAGGGGTCAAGAGGCTTGACTCTTGTGATGTTGTTTTTGGTTTCACTTTGGACAGTGAGCTGAGGGTGTGGACAGTGTTAAAAAGACAGTTGGAGAAAACTTGCCAAGGGAGCAAACCCCAACTCAGCTTGTTCCATCTCTTTAAAAAAGCCTGCCAATTTTTCCATCTCTTTAAGAAGCACTGAGAAGCAAGTGTTAGAAATTGCCTGAAAATCCAGTTGCTGCATTTTCCCTGGAAAGCCTGCCCAAACTGATCTTCAACACCGCCAGACAAGAACTGTTCAAGGAGGATCCCAGTGACAGCCATCCACACGTATTTGGGACGCCAAGCCAAAACAAAGGACATCTGACATCTTTCCATATCTTCTCTGTTTTTCTTCAAGAATTACCAAGAACTTGGCAAAAGTATTTTTTTTTGTAATAAGAGCTCTAAGGAGAAAATGTCAATTTTTTCAGGTAACCGGTGTATGTATGTGTGCGTGTGTGTGTGTGTGATGGGCTAAGCTAAAAAGGGTGTGTGTTAATGCTTTGCATCATTAATGGTTAAGACTTGTTTTAATATAAACTGATAATTTTGTTGTTTATTAAAGAAACCTGGTTGGTGTATTTTATTCTGGGATACAAATAGAGTCTGATTGACTCTATCGGTAACTGGGAAAAAAATTAAATATACGTTGTGACCTGTGGAGAAGTGGAATTAGAAAACTGGTGCACGCCTCATGCCTTGGTCGTAACACTGGAAATTCTGCAGCGAGTACCTCACTTCCTGACTCCCCAATACCAGTCCACAAGGCACAAGTCAGGAATGTGATGGAATACTCTCCACTTACCTGGATGGGTGCAGCTCCAACAACACTCAAGAAGCTTGACACCATCCAGGACAAAGTAGCCCCCTTGATTAGCACCCCATCCACCACCTTCAACATTCACTCCCTTCACCACCAACTCACAGCAGTGGGTGTACCATCTACAAGATGCACTGCAGCAACTCACAAGTTCTCCTTCGACAGCACTTTCCAAAGCCACGACCTCTACCACCTAGAAGGACAAGGGAAGCAGATGTATGGGAACACCACCACCTGCAAGTTCCCCTCCAAGCCACACACCATCCTGACTTGGAACTATATTGCCGTTCCTTCACTGTCGCTGAGTCAAAATCCTGGAACTCCCTTCCAAACAGTACTGTGGGTGTACCTACATCCCAAGGACTGCAGCGGTTCAAGGAGGCAGCTCACCACCACCTTCTCAAGGGCAATTACGAATGGTCAATCAATGCTGGCCTAGCCAGCAATGCCCACGTCCCATGAATGAATAAAAAAAATGTGAGGGTGAGGTGAAGCAATGAATGTTAGGTTTTAGTCATGATTGATGGAGATTATTGGTAGATGAGTAAAGGGGGCTTGGTGCATTGAGCACTGTGAGAGGCTAGCAGTGCAGTTGGTGAGATAGAGCATTTGAAATACATTCACTGACCTTCAGCACTCATGTGAGGTCACTGAACTTTTTTGTGGTACTGCATCCAGGTCCTCAGGGCTTGACTCCTGTCATTGATCGCCATGGCTATCTAGTCCCACTGCCTTCAGAATGTTTGTCTGGAAGGCCTTCTGGCCAACTGTGGATAGATCACATGTCTGCTGCTCTCCACCTCATCCACCAAGATCTCCACTGCAGCATTGGAAAATCTTGCAGCCCTCTCTCTGTCATGTTGTGCTATCATTAAGTATTCCCCATGTTGCTTTCACTTTTGGAATGGCATCCCAACACCTGCTGTGGCCACAATACATCTCCCCTTTAAAAGGTGCTGGCTGGCTTTAACTCATGCCAGCTTGTCACAATTTTGCACCCCTGTTCAGACTCACTAGACCAGCACGCTTAGCTCTGGCTGCATTAGAGGCCAACGGCACAGGATAATCCCCCATCGCAATCCCATTGCCCGTTTTTGGGCCCTGTCCAGATTCACAGCCTGGGACTTTCATGTCAAATTATGGCAATTGAGCAGCTTGAAAATAATGTGCACCATAACTTTCTGGAAGTGTGAGCTGATAACAGGGCATTTGACACCTTAATGAATGGCGGGATAAACAGTAAGAAAGAAATGGAGGAGAAGGAAGATGAATTGGAATAGGTGAATTAGAGTCCAATGAGGTACAGAAAAAGAAATTAAGAAAGGGAAAACACGATTGGATTAAGAGAGAGAGAAGAAAAAGACAAAAGAAAAGTAAGGAAAAGTAAAAATTTTAAATCTGACATTTGTAAAATCTCGAACAATAATTTACTACATGCAGGAATGAGAGTCAACAATTAAATTTTTCCTTTTCTGGGTCAGAGAGATTAATTGGCAATGCATTGTATGGTGTTTATGTTCGTAATCCAGAGGCCTAGACTAATGATTTGGAGATGAGTTCAAAGCCCACCATGGCATGTGGGGAATTTAAATTCAATTAATTAACTAATTCTGGAATGAACAACTAGTACCAGGAATGGTGACTATGGGCTGGACTTTCAAACAGGGTCGGAACCAGAAATGGGGGGGGGGGGTTAGGTCTGGATCCCCACTCCACATAGTGTGCTTTAGGCACGGCCACAGCAATCTTCAATGCTCCAGTCAATTGAAGACCAGGGAGCAGGCTTGCCATCCAATCAGGGAGGGCAGGCAGGCTACCAACACTGGAGGGCCAATGGGATCCTCACTGGCTGAGGTGGGAGCTGCCAAAATGAACTTGGAGACAGCAAGGGACAAGTGGAGTTAAGTTATTTTTATTTTTAGAAAAGACACAGCTACCTGGTCATGATCCCGGAGGGGCAGCCCTTCCAGTGGACAGCCAGCGGCCGCAGCTGTGGTTGTGTGGCTTGGTGACCATTATAGGTCCAGGGTGTGGGTAGTTCCTTGCATGATCCATTGACCACCCCACCACCCCCCACCTCCCCCACACCCCTACCCTGAGCCCACCAGTTGGCCTGAAAATGGCCTAGGCTAACATGGGCTACCCGCACGGCCAACTGGAAATTGCAGTTGGCGCAGGAAAGGGGCCTTAATAGGCCAATTAATTCACAATAATTGATCTCAATTGGCAGCCTTCCACTTGCCGGCGAGCAGCCGATCCCTCCCCAAGACGGCCTTGTTCAAAATGACTCAGGGTCGGGATTGTGGCAGCAAACCAGCTTGGAGGCTGCCAGTGCCAAATTGCCTGCCCGCCTACCTCCAATCCAGACCCCAATCCATTTTAAAGATCCAGCCCCAGAAAACTACTGGATTGTTGTAGCAACCTATCTGGTTCACTTTTAGGGAAGGGAATCTGAGGTCCTTATCACATCCGGCCTATAAGTGACTGCAGACCCACAGCAATGTGATTGACTCTTAACTGCCCTCTGAAATGGCCCAGCAAGCTACATAGTTGTATTCAAGAAGGCCACCACCTTCTCAAGAGTCATCAGCGATGGGCAATAAATGCTGGTCTTGCCAGCAACGCCACATCCTGAGAAAGAATGAAAAAAAATCACATTGTTAAAATGGTAGTTACACTATGAATTATTAGCCCAAGCTTTCTGCAGCGTGTTTAAAGGGTAATTATTGTGCAAATCCAGCAAGCTCTTCAAATAACAGGATGCTAAGGGTGAGCTGCCATTTGTGCAAAGCAAACCAAGGGGCACCATAAATCAACCAGCAAGTTCAGGAGATTCACAACTCACACTCTGTTTCTTCATTCCCTGAACTTGCTGCTGATTTGCACTTTAATAATGGCATACACCATTAACCTGCTGTTATTTTTCCAGAAGGATTTGTCCCAATGTGTGTCAGTAAGAAAGAGAAACACAGGGATTGAGCCTTGAAGAGTTAATATACTGAGCAAAAGAGTCAGAAGAATCCACTAAATTTAAAAGGTGAAGTGAGTTTTATAGCAGAATGTCAGAGAGCTTACAATGAGGAAATTAGAAGCAAGAAATGAAGGCAGAACTTTTTCGCCTAAATGATATTGGAGATGTGGATTGAGTTACCAGGGAGGACCATTGAAATGAACATTATAAATGTTCAAGAGGCAACCTGATAGATTTCTGGACAGATAATGCACTGAGGAATATGGCGAGTAGGTGGATAGGTGAGAATGAGATCAATGGAAAAAGGATAGCCTCGTTGGTCCTAATAGCTTTTTGTGGTCCGAAAATTTCTTAGGACCAATTATGTAGGAATTGCACACGCACTGCAAAGAGCCATTTTATTCAGCAAACCATGAAGAGAGAAAATTACACCAATAAGCAATAAACACGCTTATCTGACGATTGATTTGAACCTGGGAGAATTTTTTTTTCTGCTTCTTGTTCTCGCCCCAGCATGTTACACCACACAGGTCTGGAGCAGCTCTAACAACTCCCTGTGCTTCTGACACCATCCAGTACCAAGCTGACTAAAATTTGCTATGCCCAGTCAGCTGTAAGAATTTAACAGCCATGTCACCTTTGCCCTCAGCTCCCAACAGTAATCAGCCCCAAATCCTGTAATACAGAAATCCTGCTACAGACCTTCAGAAGGTTAATTAACAAGCAGGTCTTTAACATTGGCATCACAAAATAAGTAGATGGCAAATGGAATAAATAGCTCTGATTTCTAACCTGTATGCACAACCATGTAATTACTGCAGGCTGATGTAGTGGGATGACATTGATCCCCTCGTACAATCAGAGGATATGCAATTGGGCTCGGTAGCACCCATTGTTTGGGCACTCTATGTGCTGGTCATGGGCAAACCGGCGCCCAATGTGAGCACGCACGCATCTGCGATTAATCGCTGCAGACACCATCTTGGTGAGACTGTTAGCACACGTACAGCCAACTGCTGCCAGAAGTATACAGAGCAAGCAGACCATGACATCAATCAGAGTGCATCTCTGATTTGAAACCAGGGATCCCATTTCAGAACTCAGTGATCCAGCCAATGCTCTCTCTTAATCTCACACAGCTGAATGCACATTAAACAGCAGGAAGGACTCCAGAACAGTTCTATTTAAAGGGATTATCAACTACTTAAAGGTTAGTTGCTGGTTGATTTCTTCTGGCTGTTGCTACGATTCTACAGGTGTTTGGCACTTTCCATATGGGGCGGCACAGTGGCGCAGTGGTTAGCACTGCAGCCTCACAGCTCCAGCGACCCGGGTTCAATTCTGGGTACTGCTTGTGTGGAGTTTGCAAGTTCTCCCTGTGTCTGCGTGGGTTTCCTCCGGGTGCTCCGGTTTCCTCCCACAAGCCAAAAGACTTGCAGGTTGGTAGGTAAATTGGCCATTATAAATTGCCCCTAGTATAGGTAGGTGGTAGGGAAATATAGGGACAGGTGGGGATGTGTTAGGAATATGGGATTAATGTAGGATTAGTATAAATGGGTGGTTGATGGTCAGCACAGACTTGGTGGGCCGAAGGGCCTGTTCCAGTGCTGTATCTCTAAAACTAAAACATAGTTTTGTCAAGTTGCAAAAGGCTACAGGGAATGGTGTGGCATGTGCTGATGTACTCTGATCCTGACTTCAAGGGTTCTGCACAAAACCAGTTGCTACTAGGCATGGGTACAATAGAAGGCTTTGCCTTTGGAAATCAACATAACTAGGTGAATGAGCAGAGAACATGCAGTGCAGGACAAGCTGCTAGAAAAGGGAGGAGGGGGGAACAGGGCTCTCAGCAAGGTCCTGAGTATTCAGGGAGCAATTCTCTTACCTGAACCTCAGAGAGGGACAATGTGTGAGACATCCTCACTGAAATCTGCCACCTGCTGCAGCCATTACTGCAACTATAGAGCAGGTTGCATTGTCAGTGGCTGGAAAGTTGACCATGGTGATGAACTTTTATGCATTGGGTTCCTTGTATGTGTCAACCATGGCTCAGTTGATAGTACTCTCACTTCTGAGTCATAAGTTTATGGATTCAAGGCCCACTACAGAGACTTGAACACAAAAATCTAGGCTGACGCTCTAGAGAAGCACAGAGTGAGTGCGGTGCTGTCTTTTGTTGAGATGGTATACTAAGTCTGTTCTCACAGGTGGACTGAAAAGATTGCATGGCACTATTTCAAAGAAGGGCAGGTGAGTTATCCCTGGTGTCCTGCCCTCAATCAACATCACAAAAACAGATTATCTGGTCATAATCATTGTTTGTGGGAACTTACTGTGCACAAATTGGCAACCAAGTTTCCTACATTACAATAGTGATTACATTTCAAAAAATACTTAATTGGCTGTCAAGTGCTTCGGGACATCCCGTATCAATGCAAGTCTTTCTTTCAGGCAGGAGCTGGAAATATTTGCAACATCTCACAATTTGCTGTCCACTGTTGCGTAAGGGAGGTCACTGGGGCTCTCTATTCAAATAGAACTAACTACATTTCATTCTGTCTTGACAGCGACCAGAGGCAGAGTGAGCATCTGGCTTCAGTAGGATTGCAAGCTTCCCCATGGTGCATGGTACCACTGACTGCATGCACTTCGCTTTGTGGGTGCTGCACGTCAACTCTGCCACGTCAGCTGGTGTGCAACCATAGGCAGTAAATCACACAGGTATCCTGGCAGCAGTCATGATGCCTTCATTCTGTGGCAGTCCACTATGCCAGCTGCATTTCAGACAACATAGCAAACCAAAGGGTGGCTTCTGAGCAACCAGAAGGGATTACTCCTGATGACATGGCCCATGATTCTGGAGCACAACCCATACACACCCGTGCAGCATGAATACAATGAAAGCCATGCCACCCACACAAAATGTTATAGAGAAGAACACTAACGCCTGAAACAGCACATCCGCTGCCTGTTCAGCTCTGGAGCAGCCCTGCAGTACTTGGCAATGTGGCTGTCAAGATACATCGTGATCTGCTGCATGCTGCACAATTTCGCCTTCATGAGGGCACAGCACTTGCCACAAGGCATACCGCAACCAGCGGAGGAACAGGAGTTTGAGGAGGAGGAGGAAAATGAAGAGGAAGGGAGGAGGCAACCTAAACAGCCACTTTCTGGCCAGGCTTTCCATGAAGAGTTAATTTAAGTGCGATACCAGTAACATAACTCCACTTACTATGCACCAACAATCCCACACTTACATTCCCTGTTATTAACCATCGCAGCACAGACATAGTGCAAAAAAAAATCCACCACAAAATAAACAATCCAAACAAAATGTTTAAATGAAATCATACAACATTGCATATAAATGTAAACTAATCACTCTTGTTCATTCCCTTAGTGCCTGTCTTCCATGTGCCTTATCCTGTCTTAGTACGGCTAGGCATTGCTGCTCCAGTGGCTGATGGAAGGCTGCTGACTTTCAGTGGAGAAGACTGCAGATGGCCTTGGAGAACAACCTCAAGCAGCTCTGAGCCTAGAAGGACTGCACCACCTCAGCATGGACTGCAGCATTCTGGGCTGGTTAGCTGACAGGCAACATCAAGGGCACTAGTGGAGTGGGAGGGGTGAGAGGATGAATGCTGTCATCCTGAGAGAGCAGCAGCAAGTTTATGCTGCATGGAGCCGCTGGCACCACCCTGGGACAGAGCCTCAGCAATCCTAGTAGTCTGTCGGAGGACATATTTCTGGACTGCTGACACCCTGCAAGCTGCTTTGAATACTGTAATCCACAGCCACGATCGCAGCAGACTGACCTTGCATGGCAGGTTGAGTTTCTAACGCAGCACTCAGAAATTTGGTGGTTTCTGCTTGTGCTGTAATGGAAGTTGCGCCATCAGCCATTAGACGCTGTTGGGCGTTGGGAGTTGGGCACCACTGCCATGCTGGAAAGGATGAGCTCTAAGCTCTGTGCAAAGCCCTGTGCCAAGTTGGTGCCAGATTCCTCCATCTCATTTACATTGAATGCAAGCTTTCGGCAGCTTTCCTAATGTACCAAGTATTCTCATTGCGCATGCCCATTGGTGTTCTTCTGTAGGCTACCCTACGGAGATCTTCATTTGGTTCCCTGCAGTGGAACCCATATGCAAACTCGCCCTCCGATGAGCTGGCACCTAGCTATCCTTGCCCCCTACCCTGGCTGCAGCCCACTTGTGCCTGGTGTCTCACCACATGCAGATCCTGCCTCTAAGACATGTGCAGTATCAATTTCTGAGCTGGTGGCTGTGAATGTGAAATCAAGTGACAGCCCTATCCAATATAGCCCCCATAAAATTTACAGACCAGAAAGAGGCCATTTGGCCCATTGTGCCTGTGTTGGCTCTTTGAACGAGCTATCCAATTAGCCCCACTCTTCCCCTTAGCATCACAATTTTTCCTTTTCAAGAATTTAACCAGTTCCCTTTTCAGAGTTACTACCGTGAATCTGCTTCCAGCAGCCTATCAGGCAGTGCATTCCAGATCCAACAACTCGCTGCATAAACAAAATTCTCATCTCCCTTCTGGTTCTTTTGGCGATTATCTGAAATCTGTGTTGTCTGGTTACCAACCCGCCCACTAGTGGAATCAGTTTCTCCCCATTTACTCCAGCAAAACCCCTAATAATTTAGAACACAAAATTCAAAACTGTAATCCTTACTCACACACATATTTCTTGTGACTGATCAAGGCACAGGCCTAATTTGAGAACTGCTGCACCCTCTGGGAGCTACCATTTGAAGCATCAAGTATAACCAATTGCTCTTTTACACACACACTACTTCATTGTTTGACAGATATTTTTTGAAGGGTGGCAGTTGAGGAACAGCAAACAGATGCTATGGGGTCCTGACAAAGCTGCTCCTCTGCTGTTAGGGCGTTTCTCAGTGGGGAACACAGCCATGAGAGCAGATGTTTTACGAGAAGTCATCTATCCAATTCTCCTTCAAATAATTCAGGCACCCTGTCGAATGCGACATAATGAAAGATATCATGGCTACTTCCTGGATAACAGTTACTGACATGCTTAACGGTGTTTCTGTGGTCAGATATCACCATTAAAGGAGTGCAAACCCCTCTTCATGTAGGTTATGGCATTGATAATGAAAAGCAGAAGCCTTTCAGCCCATCAACCCATCATACTTGTGCCAACTCTTTCCTGGAGCAATCCAAAAACTACTCCCACTGCTTTGCTTTCTTTACGTAGCCTCGTACCTTCCTCTGTTTCAAATGCTTATCTACACTTTCCTTATTCACACTATCAGAAGTTTTCATAATTTTAAAAACTGGCGCAGTGGTTAGCACCGCAGCCTCACAGCTCCAGTGACCCGGGTTCGGTTCTGGGTACCGCCTGTGCGGAGTTTGCAAGTTCTCCCTGTGACCACGTGGGTTTCCGCCGGGTGCTCTGGTTTCCTCCCACAGCCAAAAACTTGCAGGTTGATAGGTAAATTGGCCATTGTAAATTACCCCTCGTGTAGGTAGGTGGTAGGGAATATGAGATTAATGTAGGATTAGTATAAATGGGTGGCTGTTGGTCGGCATAGACTCGGTGGGCTGAAGGACCTGTTTCAGTGCTGTATCTCTGTATGACTCTATTAAAGCTCCTCCTGGTCTTCTCCATTCCAGTTGAAATAGTCCCAATATCTCAGGTTTTCTGGGTGCCATCTATGATGCCTTGCATGAAAACGTTGGCTGGAATTTTACGCACCCCCTCCCCCCCCACCCCCCCCCCTCGCCATCACCCGCACCCTCCGCAGGAGCGGGCTGCAGGCAGGGAGGACGTAAAATTGAGTGGGAGGCAGGGGGTGCCATTCTCGTCGCCTTTCCGCCCCCGCTGCAATTTTACGAGAAATGGTGGTGGCGAGAAATGGCCTTCCCACCCCAGGCCAATTAACTGTCATTTAAGGACCTCCTCCTGCCGCTGCGGGTATATTACCTGCGACAGGCGGGCGGGCGGCTCAGGTCCCCAGGAGGCTGCCCAGTAAAACCAGGTGGCCTCCTTGCGAACTGGGGGGGCCCTCCTGATTGGGCACCCTATGCCCCACGGAGGGCCCCCCTCACAGTCCAACCACCCCCACTGAACTACATTCCCCCACCTTTTCCAACCAATCCCCTTGCCTCACCGGGGCCTGGCCGATTGTCCCTGGCGAGGCCCCATAAACCTACTTTTTTCCGGGGCCAGCGTACCTCTTGCTCCTCTCCCTGGCTGCAGTGGCCACCGCTCTTGGTGGTGCTGGAGAGACTGAAGAGCTGCTGGCCCTCTGATTGGCCGGCAGTTCTTGGAGGCAGGATTTCCTGCCTCACAGGGGTGGAAGTGCCGCCGAAGGCCACTTAAGGGCCTAAGCCACATAAAATCATGGCATGGCTCCCAGGCCTGGCAGAGGCGGGCTTGCCCCCGACTGTTTGGCCAGTAGGCAGGGCCTCCCACCCAATGTAAAATTCCGACCATTGAAGGTGCTGCCTACTACAAACATGGGACTGAATTTGTGGACCCTGCTGGAGGCTGGATTGGAGGCAAACGGAGCCCGAAAATACCGGCGCCAGCCAGCATGACAGTTTCCCGACACTGTCCCTGGCGGTGGCCCTTTTTGCAGAGGCTGTTTCAGGGCTGGCACGGCTACCCACTTCCAAGGGGTGGGTAGCCAATTAGGTTCGTTGAGTGCCTCATTAAGACCAATTAAAGGAGGTCGCCTGGGATTTTCCAGTCAGCCTCCTGTTTCCCACACCAATTGTCGGGGGTAATTTAATTGCCTGGAGGTAGGAACCTGGTGGCAAACCAAGGGGCCACCACTCCAGGAAAGCCTAGAGGCTCTCCCTGTCTGCCTGGGTGCAAGAGCAGCCACAGACCAGCTTCCTCACCACGCCCCCGCTCCCCCCTCACCATACCACAGTGGTAGCCTGGCTGCAAGAACCATTTTTACATTGAAGTTTTAAAAGAGATGGAGAGTGAGTGCCTTCATGTTGAATCACCCTCTCTGTTACTTACCTGCCATCAGAGCCTGCTGCTCCCCTCAAGGTGGAAAGCCTCTGATTGGCCCTCCAGTTTCGAGTGCCCACTTGCCGCTTTTAATTGGACAGGGAAACTGTCTCCATGCCAATTAAGGGGGCGCCTACGTGAAATTCCCAAAGAGTGACCATTTCCCCCTGGGGACGAGTTCGGAGGCCAAAACAGTCCCGACTCCTGTTTCCCATTCCCGGAGGGAAAATCCAGCCTGTCGTGTTTGTCGCCTGCTTGTTACATGTTTAAGTGCAACTTGTGTTCTCTCTGAGTTAGACTGCTAGCTTAATGCCAAATTGTGGGTAGTTTTAATAGCTGGAAGCAGGATTGGAAACGGAATACTGAGTGTGATCTTCTGAGATTGAGTCTAAAAGGATCTTCACGCTAACAAAAAAAAAGTGGTCGGTTGACTTTTGCACCTGAAGTCGCGACATGGGTTCTTCCAATTTGCTGCTGCAACTTTGACGGAAAGTCCACAAGTCCTTCAGAGAAACAACACGAGCAGCTCCATTAACACCATTTCTGTAGGGTCTTCGTCAATTTTCCGCCAAAGTTACAGCAGGAGAAATTTCTCTTATGGTACATCTTATTTTAAAAAAAAACTTGATTGGAGTTATTTGAAAGCAAGACTCTAGGGGTAGATTTTATGAGTTCAATGCCTGGGTATGGAGTTCTGTGTCCTGAGAGGACATTCTGGAACGTCTTTCCATTGAAATTAATGTTTGGGGAATCCTGTGAAACCCACTGCCTTCTGCATTCAAGTTCCTGATATGCACTACTGCACGAATCCATAAAATCTGCGCACTAATTTCAGAGTACCCATTATCCCACGATCAAAGTCATTCACTTGCTTATCCTGCTGCACAATATGAAACAGCCTCTCTAATTGGTGTAATTATACATAAGCATCTGATACTTACATTTTGAAGGAAAAAACTGGCACATAAGTTAACAATGGCAGCAGATGCTCTCTGCAAGATGCCCTTTGATGATATCAAACGAGAACACCCCCTCAACCTGCTCATATGGAAAATGGGTGGCTTTTGCTTTCTATGATTCAAATATCATTTTCAGCACTTTTTACTTTAACTTTGTATTACTATTGAAGAATCGACTTGAAAGACCGAGGCAAATAGTTCAGAAAACCACCAGGGTTGGAATAAGATAGGCAGAACAAGGTTAATAATTAAGTAGATGTTTAAGTGATGCCTAGTTTGGCTTTTAAGATACTCTAGATTATAGGAGGGAGAAGACACTGAGGATGGCGAGACATTCTACAGTCCTGAGGTCCTGGGTAAGAGTAGGAGACTGTGCTGTGAGCCTTGCTTTCAACACGATGAGAGTCCAGGCAGGAGACCAAGTATCTAGTATTTGAAACATAGGAGTACAATAAACAACCATCCTGTAGACCTAACCCAAGATTTTGAAAGTACTTTTACCTAGAGTTAAAAGCAAAATACTGCGGATGCTGGAAATCTGAAACAAAAACAAGAAATGCTGGATTCACTCAGCAGGTCTGGCAGCATCTGTGGAAAGAGAAGCAGAGTTAACGTTTCGGGTCAGTGACCCTTCTTCGGAACTGACAAATATTAGAAAAGTCACAGATTATAAACAAGTGAGGTGGGGGTTGGGCAAGAGATAACAAAGGAGAAGGTGCAGATTGGACCAGGCCACATAGCTGACCAAAAGGTCACGGAGCAAAGGCAAACAATATGTTAATGGTGTGTTGAAAGACAAAGCATTAGTACAGATTAGGTGTGAATATACTGAATAAGGAACATCAGCAAGTGCAAACCTGAAGAAAAACAACCTGAAAAAAACAGTGGGTAAGCAAACTGAACAAACTAAGATGAAATGAAATAAATGCAAAAAAAGATTGTAAAAAATGTAAAAAGGAAGAAAAAATAACTAAAAATGACTAAAAATGAAAGTAAAGTGGGGGGCTGTCATGCTCTGAAATTATTGAACTCAATGTTCAGTCCGGCAGGCTGTAGTGTGCCTAATCGGTAGATGAGATGCTGTTCCTCGAGCTTGCGTTGATGTTCACTGGAACACTGCAGCAATCCCAGGACAGAGATGTGAGCATGAGAGCAAGGGGGAGTGTTGAAATGGCAAGCAACCGGAAGCTCAGGGTCCTGCTTGCGGACTGAGCGGAGATGTTCCGCAAAGCGGTCACCCAGTCTGCGCTTGGTCTCCCCAATGTAGAGGAGACCACACTGTGAGCAGCGAATACAGTATACTACATTGAAAGAAGTACAAGTAAATCGCTGCTTCACCTGAAAGGAGTGTTTGGGGCCTGGGATAGTGAGGAGAGAGGAGGTAAATGGGCAGGTATTACACCTCCTGCGATTGCAAGGGAAGGTGCCCTGGGACGGGGACGAGGTGGTGGGGGTAATGGAGGAGTGGACCAGGGTGTCGCGGAGGGAACGATCCCTTCGGAATGCTGACAGGGGAAGGGAGGGGAAGATGCGACTGGTAGTGGCATCACGCTGGAGGTGGCGAAAATGGCGGAGGATGATCCTTTGGATATGGAGGCTGGTGGGATGAAAAGTGAGGACAAGGGGAACCCTGTCACGGTTCTGGGAGGGAGGGGAAGGGGTGAGGGTAGAGGTGCGGGGAATGGGTCGGACACGGTTGAGGGCCCTGTCAACCACAGTGGGGGGAAATCCTCGGTTGAGGAAAAAGGAGGTCATATCAGAAGCACCGTCATGGAAGGTAGCATCATCAGAGCAGATGCGTCGGAGACGGAGAAACTGGGAGAATGGAATGGAGTCCTTACAGGAGGTAGGGTGTGAAGAAGTGTAGTCGAGGTAGCTGTGGGAGTCAGTGGGCTTATAATGGATATTGGTAGACAACCTATCCCCAGAGATGGAGACAGAGAAGTCGAGGAAGGGAAGGGAAGTGTCAGAGATGGACCATGTAAAGGTGAGAGAAGGGTGGAAATTGGAAGCAAAGTTGATAAAGTTTTCTAGTTCGGGGCGGGAGCAGGAAACGGCACCGATACAGTCATCAATGTACCGGAAAAAGAGTTGGGGGAGGGGGCCTGAGTAGGACTGTGGGATATGTCGAGCATTCTTTGTTCCAGTCCTACTCAGGCCCCCTCCCCCAACTCTTTTTCCGGTACATTGATGACTGTATCGGTGCCGTTTCCTGCTCCTGCCCCGAACTAGAAAACTTTATCAACTTTGCTTCCAATTTCCACCCTTCTCTCACCTTTACATGGTCCATCTCTGACACTTCCCTTCCCTTCCTCGACTTCTCTGTCTCCATCTCTGGGGATAGGTTGTCTACCAATATCCATTATAAGCCCACTGACTCCCACAGCTACCTCGACTACACTTCTTCACACCCTACCTCCTGTAAGGACTCCATTCCATTCTCCCAGTTTCTCCGTCTCCGACGCATCTGCTCTGATGATGCTACCTTCCATGACGGTGCTTCTGATATGACCTCCTTTTTCCTCAACCGAGGATTTCCCCCCACTGTGGTTGACAGGGCCCTCAACCGTGTCCGACCCATTCCCCGCACCTCTACCCTCACCCCTTCCCCTCCCTCCCAGAACCGTGACAGGGTTCCCCTTGTCCTCACTTTTCATCCCACCAGCCTCCATATCCAAAGGATCATCCTCCGCCATTTTCGCCACCTCCAGCGTGATGCCACTACCAGTCGCATCTTCCCCTCCCTTCCCCTGTCAGCATTCCGAAGGGATCGTTCCCTCCGCGACACCCTGGTCCACTCCTCCATTACCCCCACCACCTCGTCCCCGTCCCAGGGCACCTTCCCTTGCAATCGCAGGAGGTGTAATACCTGCCCATTTACCTCCTCTCTCCTCACTATCCCAGGCCCCAAACACTCCTTTCAGGTGAAGCAGCGATTTACTTGTACTTCTTTCAATGTAGTATACTGTATTCGCTGCTCACAGTGTGGTCTCCTCTACATTGGGGAGACCAAGCGCAGACTGGGTGACCGCTTTGCGGAACATCTCCGCTCAGTCCGCAAGCAGGACCCTGAGCTTCCGGTTGCTTGCCATTTCAACACTCCCCCTTGCTCTCATGCTCACATCTCTGTCCTGGGATTGCTGCAGTGTTCCAGTGAACATCAACGCAAGCTCGAGGAACAGCATCTCATCTACCGATTAGGCACACTACAGCCTGCCGGACTGAACATTGAGTTCAATAATTTCAGAGCATGACAGCCCCCCACTTTACTTTCATTTTTAGTCATTTTTAGTTATTTTTTCTTCCTTTTTACATTTTTTACAATCTTTTTTTGCATTTATTTCATTTCATCTTAGTTTGTTCAGTTTGCTTACCCACTGTTTTTTTCAGGTTGTTTTTCTTCAGGTTTGCACTTGCTGATGTTCCTTATTCAGTATATTCACACCTAATCTGTACTAATGCTTTGTCTTTCAACACACCATTAACATATTGTTTGCCTTTGCTCCGTGACCTTTTGGTCAGCTATGTGGCCTGGTCCAATCTGCACCTTCTCCTTTGTTATCTCTTGCCCAACCCCCACCTCACTTGTTTATAATCTGTGACTTTTCTAATATTTGTCAGTTCCGAAGAAGGGTCACTGACCCGAAACGTTAACTCTGCTTCTCTTTCCACAGATGCTGCCAGACCTGCTGAGTGAATCCAGCATTTCTTGTTTTTGTTTACCTAGAGTTGTTTGCCTGTGTTTTTCAACTGAAATTTATGGAACTTGATCTTTTTTAGCTTACACCAGCTATTAACGAAAAAAGCAAATCTAACAAAGATCAATGCAGTCTCATTTTATATAAATATTTGCTAAATGTGTTGTACTAGCTTTGAACTGCCCGCTGGTGTAGCACATCTTTGGAAAAGTTGCATCAATACCCTTTTTTCAACGACAAAAGTCAACACAATTAAGAGAACATTACATTGAAGGTCAAACTAAATGTGTAATTAAGCAGAGTTTTTTTCAGTCTTCAACAGACATTTCTAACCTTTTCTCCGGGAATTGGTCTCACAAAGGGGAGGTTTGTGGGGTGGGGAGGAAATGGATGGGAAGCAAATAAAAAGTAAATTTATCTGTAAATCCTGCCTTGAATAGAGTAAACAAATCCAGGCAGAGCAGTAATACAGATGCCACTTCAAGCAACAAAAGGAGGCTGTTGGCGCCTTAGGTTGTCATTGTTATGCCTTGCTCCCTAGTGACCACTTTAAAGTGTGTGCACTCCTCCCAACATGAGGAGGGCTTTTGTGTGCAGGGATAAGCATAAAAGAAGTGGCTTCTGCATGGGCAGGGCAAGGAGAAAGGATGGTGCACCTGCTGTCTTCACTGCTAGCCAGCAGTGGATTGTGGCGCAGTGTGCAAAGGTTGGCGGAGAGGGGTGGAGTTGTGAAGATTATAGTACAAAAAAGAAATGTCCAGAAGGGGGGGAGAAAAGACCTAAGTAACAGATGTCTATTCCCAAGGTGGGAACCCACCCCCCACCCCGCCTCCCCTCAGCTCTGTGCTATGGCAACGTGCAGACTGTTAAATCTGTCATTGGAAGCCAGTCTTCACACTGGGAAGCCAAATCCCTGGCAATTCATTTTGCCCACAGCTGGGGATTCAGCTCCCTCATGTCTGTAGGGTACGACTTCACAATAAAGGACAACTGAAGTCTCGGGTAATCAGTGTGCGCTGAATCACCAACAGTGCATCGTGAGTTCATATATTAGACACATCTTATATCAGATCCTCTATCCCCCAAAACTGATGCTCTTTTCTCAGTCATTATCTTAAGCCAATTACCCTAAGTAAATCAATCCAAATACTGAATGTGCAAAATGCATTAAACGTGCTCAACACAAAATCAAGTTTCCTTTAAAATTGTTTCCTAACAAAATGTTGAAAAAGATTAATAATAGACTATTCCAATGAAAGATGGGAATGATTCTAACCCCGGGATTTGTAGGATGGGTGATGCAGTACTTAGTGGAACCTCCTATTGAGGAACCAATGAGATTGTAAAAATCCCAGAAGCTTTTTTTAAAAAACGTTTTTCGGAGTTGATTGTTGACTGTCCACTTCTTTTCCCCCTTTTCACCCCTCATCTTCTCAAGATAGTGTCTCACACTCCATCAACTCAAGTGGTCCTGCTTTACAAATTCACTGAGACCACAACTGTTGGCAGGCTATTCTTTCATGGAGGGGTTCAGAATCCTTATCTATCACTGAAATACAGGAGTAAACAAAAGCCTGGGTTTTCCTCCTCCTGCCAGTGGAGAGTCAGGACTGAATTTACTAGGCTGGGGGTCATTACCTATTCTGGCCAGTCTCTACTAAGGAGGAGCCCACCACTATGAAGGAGGAAGATGTGGCAGTGAAGCACAGGGGCAGCCTGTGGCACCCGAAGGGAACAGGAAAGGGAGAGGCTAGGCCACAGGATAAAGAGAAGTGCTTGCTCTTTGACCCCCTCCCCCACCTTACAAAGATGGCTCACTCTTGCCAGACCCTGAGATAAGTAACATCAGCAGCAGAAAGCAAAGAAATCAGGTCTGTTGCCAGACCCCCACCTTGCTGTTGCTATTTACATAGGGTGGAGGAATGAGCAGCCATAAGTCCCTCAGCCTGAAGGGAGAAAAATCTAGGTTGAGCCAGTGTGTTGCAGTTGGCCTCCCCATTAAATTTTCCTTCAATTTGGGTGATTTTGCACTGGAAAATCCAGGCTGAAGGCTGCAGTATAATCATAATCTTGGGAATACCAAAGTACGAAGATTGTTTTTCCCTGTTTGCACAGCAGCGAAACTTCCTTCAGCCTACATTGATGAATGTTCATTCTGCTGAGGATTTGCTGAACCCTTTTTTAATCAGTCATTCTTATTTCAATATTTCTTTTTCAAAAGAAAATAACCATTTTGAACCCAGTATATAAAAACTGAGAGTTGAGATGACACACGCTGGTCAGTTTCAGGGACTGCAGCTTTTCTAACAGGTCTCCAATAAATCAGACAGCGTGACCACATAGAAACATAGAAAATAGGAGCAGGACTAGGCCATTCGAGCCTGCTCCGCCATTCATTACAATCATGGCTGATCATCCAATTCAGTAACCTGTTCCCGCTTTCACACCATATCCTTTGATCCCTTTAAATCCAAGAGTTATTTATTTATTTTATTTATTTATTTATTTAGAGATACAGCACTGAAACAGGCCCTGCGGCCCACCAAGTCTGTGCCAACCATCAACCACCCATTTATACTAATCCTACACTAATTCCATATTCCTACCACATCCCCACCTGTTCCTATATTCCCCTACCACCTACCTATACAAGGGGCAATTAATAATGGCCAATTTACCTATCAACCTGCAAGTCTTTGGCATGTGGGAGGAAACCGGAGCACCCGGAGGAAACCCATGCAAACACAGGGAGAACTTGCAAACTCCACACAGGCAGTACCCAGAATTGAACCCGGGTCGCTGGAGATGTGAGGCTGCGGTGCTAACCACTGCGCCACTGTGCCGCCCTTTCTTGAAAACGTACAATGTTTTGGCCTAAACTGCTTTCTGTGGTAGCGAATTCCACAGGCTCACCACTCGCTGGGTGAAGAAATTTATCCTCATCTCAGTCCTGAAAGGTTTACCCCGTATCCTTAGACTATGACACCTGGTTCTGGACTCCCCCACCATCGGGAACATCCTTCCTGCATCTACCCTGTCAAGTCCTGTTAGAATTTTATAGGTTTCTATGAGATCCCCCCTCACTCTTCTGAACTCCAGCGAATATAATCCTAACCGACTCAATCTCTCCTCATACGTTAGTCCCACCATCCCAGGAATCAGACTGGTAAACCTTCGCTGCACTCTCTCTATAGCAAGAACTTCCTCAGATAAGGAGACCAAAACTGCACACAATATTCCAGGTGTGGCCTCACTAAGCATCTGTACAATTTCAGCAAGACATCCCTGCTCCTGTACTCGAATCCTCTCGCTATGAAGGTCAACATACCATTTGCCTTTTTTACTGCCTGTTGCACCTGCATGCTTGCCTTCAGTGACTGGTGTATGAGAACACACAGGTCTTGCTGCATATTCCCCTCTCTCAGTTTATAGCCATTCAGATAATAATCTGCCTTCCTGTTTTTGCTATCAAAGTGGATAACCTCACATTTATCCACATTATACTGCATCTGCCATGCATTTGCCCACTCACTTAACCTGTACAAATCACTAAAAGCCTCTCTGCATCCTCCTCACAACTCATCCTCCCACCCAGTTTTGTGTCATCTGCAAATTTGGAGATATTACATTTAGTTCCCTCATCTAAATCATTAATGTATATTGTGAATAGCTGGGGTCCTAGCACCGATCCCTGCTGTACCCCACTAGTCACTGCCTGCCATTCGGAAAAAGACCCATTTTTCCCTACTCTTTGTTTCCTGTCTCTCAACCGATTTTCTATCCATCGCAATACACTACCCCCAATCCCATGCGCTTTAATTTTACATGCTAATCTCTTATATGGGACTTTATCGAAAGCTTTCTGAAAGTCCAAATAAACCACATCCACTGGCTCCCCCTCATCAACTCTACTAGTTACTTCCTCGAAGAATTCTAGTAGATTTGTCAAGCATGATTTCCCTTTTGTAAATGCATGCTGATTCTGTCCGATTCTAACACTGTTCTCCAAGTGCTCTGCTATAAAATCTTTGATAATGGACTCTCGAATTTTCCCCACTACCGACGTCAGGCTGACTGGTCTATAATTCCCTGCTTTCTCTCTACCTCCCTTTTTTAAATCGTGGGGTTACATTAGCTACCCTCCGATCTGTAGGAACTGTTCCAGAGTCTATAGAATCTTGGAAGATGACCACCAATGCATCCACTATTCCTAGGGCCACTTTCTTAAATACTCTGGGATGTAGATTATCAGGCCCTGGGGATTTATCGGCCTTCAATCCCATCAATTTCCCCAACACAATTTCTCCACTAATACTGATTTCTTTCAGTTCTTCTCTCGCACGCTGTGTTCCCCAACATTTCTGGTATGATATTTGTGTCCTCTTTTGTGAAGACAGAACCAAAGTATGCATTTAGTTGGTCAGCCATTTCTTTGTTCCCCATAATAAATTCCCCTGTTTCTGGCTGTAAGGGACCTACATTTGTCTTCACTAATCTTTTTCTCTTCACATACCTACAGAAACTTTCACAGTGATGGAAGACCAGGCAGTCTATCCGGATTTGGTGATATTTATAACTGAAAAACTGAGCCACAAAGTTGGGTTTTTAATTTTTTTTAAAGAAAAACTCTGTGCAGAAGCAGATCCATTTCCATTTGCTTGTCAATGAGTGGACCCCTATTGAGGTAACACATTTTCCATACATGTACAGGGGTTTTTGTTACTGCTGTGAATATTAAACAGGACATACCCCACCCCACGCTTCCCCACATCTCGCCACCACTCCCACCACCCAGCCCCGCACCCTCCCCCCCAAGCCCATGCCCATCCCCACCTCTTCCAGTTTTCAACTGGGCAGAAGTTGATAATCCTAGTCAGGGAGCAATGTGGTTCAGATCTGAAGTTGCACCCTATTCAACATTGAAGATCTGGGGATCCATAACAAAACCGGAGGAGCTCCAATTCTAAATGCAAATTTGTGACTTAAGAATTGTCACCAAGTCAGCTCAGCTCAGCCATGGCAACATTTGAGCTCTTGCAGCTATCTTTGGGGTAGAAAAGTGGTGGTGTGGGGTGAGGGGTGGAAATCAGCCCTGTTTTCACTCCTGATTGTGCGCTTGCTGGAAAGTGTGGGTGCATTTGGGTAAGTGTTAAGTGAAGATGGATCTGACTCAGCTATGATGCCTCCAATTGCTGAATAGTTCACACACACTCACTGGCAAGGATCATACATGAAAAATGGTCTCTTGGGTGAGGTAGTAAAGGTGTCTGCAGAATTCTACTCAATACCGGGTCAGCACCTGCAGGACAGGAAGGCAGAAAATTGTGGAATAAACACACAGAGGGGTAGATCTTGACTTTTGTTTATTTCCACTGAAGTCAATCAGGACAATAGAGAATAGACTGCCAATTCACTAGAACCCATTATACACTTTGCACTAAATCAAAATCTACCCCCTCAAACATTATCCTCAAACATTCTACTTTCTTTAAGTGTAAAATATGTATATTTACCTATTTAGATAAGGTGGAAAGAACATTGAACTTAAACAGTATTCATTTTCATGGCCATTGATTGACCATTCAATCAGGCTGTCTGGAATTGCTGGCTCTCGGAATCTGGGAGCAGAAGTTCGATGGTAATCTGCAGCGTTAATATCCAGAGCTGGTGTCAAATAAGGTTGCAGTAAGACTTTACATATTGAGCGTGATGTCTTTGTGCTTAGCGTCCGACCCCCTGAAAATGTGCAGCCCTTCACATCCTGAATTATCTCACTGACTCCCTCATTCATCATCTGCCAGATGAACGCAGCCCCATAACTCATTTCCATTACACTATAGCACCACAGGATGCTGAAATCACTCTCAAACAGCTCCACGTCTTTCCATTTGCATCTTTCCCTTGCATTTCAGACTTGGTCAACTGTGTAATTCTAGCTGTGCAAACCTAAGGCAGGACTAGGGTTATTGTTTGTTCAGTTTAGGATAGGATACCTCAGTTTTTGAGTTAGGCTCTTCTGCAAATGTTTAATCAATACATAAACCAGACACAAGAATTGAAGAGACATATTTTTCCTTCTTATGGCCATGAAGACATTAATTGTTAATGCTTTCAATTTTATTTTCAGCAGCAACAGAGCACATTAAGAACTCGAGTTGTAATCCCACTCCCAAGGACCACTGCTTCGTGCCCTCTCTCACTGTTGCAAGCTTAGCAGAAGGCAACAGCACTAGGAAAACGGAAGATTCCACCAACAACTCCTGTGCCTATGAATCTTCTCGGGTGAACACAGTACTTGACCTCAAAAGTTCACCCTTTTTATTTACCCCTGACCTGAATTTAATTGCTTTGTTCAGGCCTCAATCAAGTTGAATCGGCTCCATTCAATAGACAGCGTTTGTCACAGAAGCTAATGTTGTTGTTCCAAATTTTCACTCTGTGCTCTCTGGCTCTTATTCCTCAAACTCTGTGATTTGCAATTGGAATCTAATTCAATGGTTCGAGGTAATCATTCATCACTTAAGATAAACTTGAATGGTGCCAAGAATCAGTGAGATTATTAGGTATAAATAACTGCTTGAAAAATTGGGGCCTTTTTCACTGGAACAGAGCAAGTTAAGGAGGGGCCAAGCAGTTTTCTTGATTGGCACTCCTGTGAATGCGCCCAGTACCCACCTCCTCCACCACTGTTGGCGCATTGTGTCTACAGTGTTGTACCAGCTACATGATACACTGTGACAACTCACCAAACCTGTTTTCCCCACTCTATGGTGGAACTGCTTAGAGACAGCCTCCGCCTACATTCACACATGAAGAATAGTCACTTTGCTGAAGCCTCATCAGATACCCGGTCATTGTATCCATGTCACTGTACCCAGTACAAGTCAGTGAGGAGAGAAGAAATAAATGTCAATCACAAAAAACAGCAACTCTTATTTGTATAACGCTTGAAAATTAAGAACCATCCCCAAGGTGCTTCACAAACAGGCACAAGGAAAATTAATGCTGAGCCAGGAAGGGAATGTTTAAGAGGAATTCCCAAAAGCTTCATCAAGGAGATTGATCTTGGGAAGATATTTAAATGTAGAGAGAAAGAAATGATATGTTCATGGATTCTGCTCAGGTGTGCACAGTTCCAGAAGCAGAACAGTGAACAACTTAACGTTCCCTATTGGCATCTTTGACTTCTCACTAAAGCTCACTTGGGTACATTTGTATCATCACCAAAATCTTCAGGGCATTGCTCTTCTAATAAAAAATTCTAATTAGATAAATAAGAGCACCATGGAACCAATTTGCTGTGAAGGAATACCACTTAATGCTACGCGTGAATGAATACTGGATTGGAAACACATAACCTTCAGGCTGTATCACCTCTGTGGAGTGCCACTTCCAGAATCCTTGGGATTTTAACCTTCTGATTTTCTACACTCCTTTTCTGAAGTACATAGGGAGGTAATTGCAGTACCCAAATGGCCATTCTTCAAAAGTGGGCAGGTTATCTGAAATTGAAGGGCATCCAATCCTTTCCTTCACTGGAATCCACAAAGGTGCACATTCCAACAACAAACTTACATGAAAATTCACTCCCTGACTTAAGAAGGAAGGAGGCAACACAAGAAATGCATTACTTGAGTGTGAGCTCTTCAAAGTGCAAGCAGAATGCAGCTGAGTATAGTTGTAACATGGTTTGGGTCGACTAGATACAGTACATTCTTTTTCTTTCTTCTTTTGGGCCTCCTTATCTCGAGAGACAATGGATACGCGCCTGGAGGTGGTCAGTGGTTTGTGAAGCAGCGCCTGGAGTGGCTATAAAGGCCAATTCTGGAGTGACAGGCTCTTCCACAGGTGCTGCAGAGAAATTTGTTTGTTGGGGCTGTTGCACAGTTGGCTCTCCCCTTGCGCCTCTGTCTTTTTTCCTGCCAACTACTAAGTCTCTTCGACTCGCCACAATTTAGCCCTGTCTTTATGGCTGCCCGCCAGCTCTGGCGAATGCTGGCAACTGACTCCCACGACTTGTGATCAATGTCACATGATTTCATGTCGCGTTTGCAGACGTCTTTATAACGGAGACATGGACGGCCGGTGGGTCTGATACCAGTGGCGAGCTCGCTGTACAATGTGTCTTTGGGGATCCTGCCATCTTCCATGCGGCTCACATGGCCAAGCCATCTCAAGCGCCGCTGACTCAGTAGTGTGTATAAGCTGGGGATGTTGGCCGCTTCAAGGACTTCTGTGTTGGAGATATAGTCCTGCCACCTGATGCCAAGTATTCTCCGAAGGCAGCGAAGATGGAATGAATTGAGACGTCGCTCTTGGCTGGCATACGTTGTCCAGGCCTCGCTGCCGTAGAGCAAGGTACTGAGGACACAGGCCTGATACACTCGGACTTTTGTGTTCCGTGTCAGTGCGCCATTTTCCCACACTCTCTTGGCCAGTCTGAACATACAATTACATTATGGCTCACAGTTAATCAGTCTGACAAATTAGTAATCACTGCAATACCAGTTACAAAATACAGTATGATTCATTTCCTCTCTTTATACTTATCACTGCAAATTAGCAACTGTAATTACTGGCAGAGGGACTCAGCACAATACACTGCCTTTCTAAAGTAATGGGGGGGAAGAAGTTCTTCTCCCTAATACTTCTTTATATATTGAACCATTTCCAGTGGAGTAGGAGACAAATAGATGCATTCTCAGTCAATGAATCGCAGAGTATATTTTTCATGCTGGTTACTTATTTATTTATATATACTCTCCTCTCAAGGCAATGTCTGTTATTGGATATTGTTCCATGCCATTGGCCCTCCTTGTTCAAGTACCCATTAATCATATGTGAGCCCAGAATGTGAGTGCTGGCAGACTACTCAACTGTGGGGGCATCGTAGCCGAACCCATTCCTGTTACTGTCCAGCATCCACATGCGTAATTTTCATCACTGGATATTAATCAGGATTGAGACCCCTGGCTGATCGTTTCCTCTTCCTAAGCTGGGGTCACTGAGGTCATTTGTAGCAGCTCTGTGATGCTACCAGCTTAGTTCAGCTAAGTCAGCAGACAATTGGAATTGAATGGCAGACCTTCTGATTTGTACGGCTTTGTGCTGTGCTGGGTGGTGCCTATACAATCAGGGGAAACATCTATTAATACTGGCAAAGTACATAAATACTGACACAGCTTCATAAGGCTTCAAACAGAAAAGTCTGTTTTTTTAACCTCCGTGCAATGTGGAGACAGTAGCTACTGAGCAGTGATTTTCATGGAAATGAGATGAATAGCAGGTCCCTCTCTAATGACTCTGTGTCGGCCTCGGATCACGTGTCAATGGCGTCCTCATAATTCATAGCATGTCCCAATTGAAATGCAACAAAAAGGAAGGAAAAAAGCATACTAATTCTTGTGTCCGCTGTTCCTTTCTCAATTGAGAATCATTTTCCTTAAAACACACCACGTGCACATGTGCAAGGCAAAGTAAACATTAATCTCACTGGATGTTTTGTTTAAACAATGCAGTGTTTACAAAAAGTAATGACAAGATATGTCAGCCATGACTGTCGCCACTGAATTGTCACAATAGGCAATGTCCACAAATGAGTTGTTTCCTTATGCGGCCTGACTTTAGCCAGTTGTCAGCTGCACAATTGGGGGTAGTGGATCAGGGGTAGTTGGTGGTGCCGGGAAGGGTACGTAAAGAGCAGATGATGGGCAGTGGGGGGAGCAGGTGGCATTCTCACCCAAGTGGCCTATTAGTCAAAAGAAACCTCTCCATGTTACTCTCCAGCTGGTTGATTTGTGATAAAGTAAGGGAGTGAGATGACTCTTATGGGGAGAGGAGATAGGTCTCAGCTTCATTACTCTCCCAAGCAAGAATTGTGTGTGGCTCGGAAAAGTGAAAGACAAAGAAGAATAAAAGTCAATTGCATCATCCACCCACGCCCCACTTACCCTCCCTTTTAAAAGGTGGCACTGATAGGACTTAAAGTGACTGTAGGAGGAGGCAAAATATTTTTGTTTAGTGAAATTATGAGGTGAGGGTCCAAGGTCGACTGTGGGAAATCACCAAGGCTGAAAGGAGTAAAGGGGAAGATAAGATAAAACAGAAAGTTATGATTATGTGGCACTTAGTTTGGGCTTTAAAAAACCGTTTGAAGAAAATATTGTGAACAATAAGGAGTTCCACAGTTTTGAGGTCCTGGAAAAGAATGATGAAGACGTGGAGCAATGAGCCTGGATCTGAGCACAGCATGCATCAGGCAAAACCTGTGCTAGGATTTATATAAAACAATGTAATTATGTCATTCACATCATTAAGTGGATCAGGAAGAAGCCAAAAACACTTTGTAAAAATATTAAAAATATTAGCACAGTGTTGCGTCCAGGTGAGAAACGGGTCTAGGGTTCCCTCTCAGCCTTCACCTGGTCTTACCAGAACAGGGTATATTTTTAACACACTGTGTTTTTAGCTCCCCCTTGGTGAATCCTTGTTCACTGCTTTCCTATGATAAGGTAAATAAACCAGCCAAACAGGTTTTCTTAGGTTTAAAAAAGAAAGGTTGAACTTTATTAAACTTAAACTCTAATTCAGTTAACGCCTATGGATACACGACGTGCCCAAGCTAGCATGCATACGCGATACATACATGTAGATAGAGACAGAAAACAGCAGAAGAAATAAAGTGGAAAAGTTTGAGGCAATATCTGAAGATGGTTTTGGTTACTGTTCTTCAAGCTCGCTGTAGGGTCCTTGATTGTAGGTAGGTCCTGCTTTTTGTTGGGGCTCAGTATACTTCTTAAACATTGTTTGATGTAGGAGACTTTTGTCTCTTGAGGTTCACATGTCCTCAGTAGGTCCAGAGGCTTGTGAGAAAGAGATGGGAGCAGACAGGAGAGGCCTTCTCAGTCCAGGAGCAAACAGTCTCTCCCTCTCAAACTGTCTGTACAATTCAAAAAAACTCAGGTTGTCCAGCAGGTTAGTCATGTGACTAGCTAGCTTGACCATGTCTGTTTGTGGATTCAGCCATCTTAGCAGTCATCCTGGAATGTGAGCTTTCTCACCTTCAATGTCTGGTAATCAAAGTCCATTGTGTGTTGAATGTATCAGGGAATGGGGTCCTTTGTCTCCACAAGCACTGTCTGTTAGTAGGTAAATGTTTTTTCCAACCACGGCTGATCTGTTTAACAAGTCATTTCATCGCTCCAGCAACAGTTTAAAATCAATGTTCATATGACAAAATTAATATGCCTCATTCTTGGCAGGTGGGGTCTGCATGACAACAGCCTCATAAAAACCACCTACTGAAGTCATTTGTACTGCAGTGCAGATACAGCAGTGCAGAACCAAAAACTTACTCATCTGTCGATAGGCCTCAGATGTTCAGCTAACTAAACCTGCCCAAGACATCCATTTGCTTTCTTTCTATGCCTGCCATTCCTCTTCTGCCATTACTTCTCTCTTTCACTCTCAATTCTTCCCTCTTTTACTCTTCATTTTCATACTTACTCCTGCCTTACATTCTCACTTGCATCTTTTTCTTTCTCTCCCTGTATACAGTTCCTCTCTTCTCTCCCTCTGCTTCTGCTCCTCTTCACACTCACACACAGAGAGATATATACACACAAAGGCATAAATTGTACATTGCTAAAGAAGCTCATGAGAGATATGAAGTATTCTCTGTCATGCCGCTTAGCTCCTTCTGAGGTTGGGTTTTACTAAGAGAGGTGTGAAAATCATCAGCTGCTTCTAAATCACCACAAATCCCAGGTGGGATCAGGACCCTTCCATTATGTTGTAGTAATGTGTTTTATTTCTGCCTCAGGTTCATTGTGACAGTCCAACAGTTATTGGTTCTTAATCAGAATAACATATTATGACTCAGGGGAGAGGTTACAAGGGAATATCTCATGGAAATTAGGTATTCCTCTCGCCTTCCCCTGATACAGCTGAAATCTCCTGGCACCGTTCTTCATACATAAAAATGATCTTAGGGGAAGATAGCATCTGTGCTAGGTGTAGTGAAATCTTAAACTGTTATTTAATGAACATATTTACAATTTTGTTCCACCTCTTCCTCACCACAATGAGAATTTTTATAAAGCCTAGTCCAACTGGATCTGAGAGGTTGAACCAAAATCAGCCAGCAACAGCGATAAAACACTGTTTAGAAGTGTCTCCTACAATGTGTGTCAAACATGTGAGATCATTAGGTACCACAGGGTGCAATATTTATTGCAACAGGATGAATATTGTCCCTCAGCCCAGAAGTATACACAGAGGTTCAACTTTTTCTCGATCAGTTTTCCCATATTTCCAAAGATTTTTATTTTCATTCATAATATTTATTTATCTAGCCAAGTGTACATGGAAAGCGTAAAACAGATGGCATTGACGCATTTAAAGGGAGGCTTGATGTCTACATGATGGAGAAGGGAATAAGCGGATAGGGTGAGAAGAGGTAATTAAATTGAGAGGAGGCGCATGTGGAGTATAAATACCAACATAGACCACTTGGGCTGAATGGTCTGTTTCTGTGCTATAGATTCTATGTAATTCTATGTATGTATGTGTATGTATGTATGAGCACAGAGCTTGTGTGTACACACACATATGTATATATGTACACAAACTTAAGTATCCATATAAATCAAGTTATGACATGTTTGCACAGCACTAACGTGTACTTATAGAAACATCTACAGAAAGTTGTGTACAGTTAGCTAGCCACACATGTATTGTTTAGGGAACTAAAAACTTCACATAATTCAGAATGACTTCTTTAGCATCTGGCTTCTTCACAATGCAGCAGCTCTATTCTTCTCTCCCTTTAACAAGTTTGCACTGTGAAACTAACACACAATTTTGTTCAGCTCCAGCAACCACAATCAACATATTTGCACCAAGTATAAGGAGGGCTGAAATTTTTCCTAGGGTATGGACTCAACACTGAAAGACAGCATGTTGGAGCTTACAATTCCCAGCATAAGACCTCAGACCAGAGCAGCAGCAATCGGCAGTGGACCTGGGAGGAGGTGGATCCAGAGCAGAACCTGTGGAAATTAAGAGTGGAGCTCGAGGCCCTTACATAGAAAAAATAGGAGCAGGAGTAGGCCATTCAGTCCTTCAAGCCTGCTCCGCCATTCAATATAATTATGGCTGATCTTCCAAATTCAGTACCCTGTTCCCGCTTTCTCCCCATATCCCTTGATCCCTTTAGCCCTAAGAACTATATCTAACTCTTTCTTGAATATATTTAATGATTTGACCTCAACTGCTTTCTGTGGTAGAGAATTCCAAAGGTTCACCACTCTCTGGGTGAAGAAATCCCTCCTCATCTCAGTCCTAAATGGCTTACCCCTTATCCTTGGACTGTGACCCCTGGTCCTGGACTCCCCCACCATCGGGAACATCCTTCCTGCATCTAGTCTGTCCAGTCCTGTTAGAGTTTTGTAGGTTTCTATGAGATCCCCTCTCATTCTTCTAAACCCTAGCGAATACACGCCTAATCGATCCAATCTCACTTCATATGTCAGTCCTGCCATCCCAGGAATCAGTCTGGTGAATCTTCACTGCACTCCCTCCATAGCAAGAACATCCCTCCTCAGATAAGGAGACCAAAACTGCACACAATACTCCAGATGTGGTCTCACCAAGGCCTTGTATAATTGCAGCAAGACATCCTTGCTCCTGTACTCAAATCCTCTCGCTATGAAGGCCAACATACCATTTGCCTTCTTATCTGCCTGTTGCACCTGCGTGCTTACTTTCAGCAACTGGTGCACAAGGACACCCAGGTCTCCCTTTCCCAATCTATCACTGTTCAGATAATAATTTGCCTTTCTGTTTTTGCCTCCAAAGTGGATAACCTCACATTTATCCACATTATACTACATCTGCCATGTATTTTCCCACTCACTCAACCTGTCCAAATCACACTGGAGCTTGTCTGCATCCTCCTCACAGCTCACACTCCCACCCAGCTTTGTGTCATCTGCAAACTTGGATATATTACATTTAATTCCCTCATCTATATCATTAATATATATTGTGAATAGCTGGGGTCCCAGCACTGATCCCTGCGGTACTCCACTAGTCACTGCCTGCCACTTGGAAAAAGACCATTTATTCCTACTCTTTGTTTTCTGTCTGCCAACCAGTTCTCTATCCATGTCAGTACCTTACCCCCAATCCCCTGTGCTTTAATTTTGCACGCTAATCTCTTATGTGGGACTTTATCGAAAGCCTTCTGAAAGTCCAAATACACCACATCTGCTGGTTCTCCCTTATCTATTCTACTAGTTACATCCTTAAAACTTTCCAGTAGATTTGTCAAGCATGATTTCCCTTTCGTAAATCCATGTTGACTTTGTCCGATCCTGTCATTGTTTTCCAAGTGCTCTGCTATTACATTTTTTATAATGGACTCTAGCATTTTCCCCACTACTGATGTCAGGCTAACCGGTCTATAATACCCTGTTTTCTCTCTACCTCCCTTTTTAAATAGTGGGGTTACATTAGCTACCCTCCAATCCATTGGAACTGTTCCAGAGCCTATAGAGTTTTGAAAAATGACCAGCAATGCATCTACTAATTCTGGGGGCACTTACTTAAGTACTCTGGGATGTAGATTATCTGCCTTAGACTGGAGCAGCAACAGTTGGCAGGCTCTCTCTCTCTCTGTCTCTGTCTGTGTCAGCGCGTACTGTGTTTCAAAAGAGGAAAAAAAAACTTACAGTGACATCACAGGAAATCTGTAAGCTGATCGGTTGGCCTCCACAGTAGAGTGGAAGAAGCTGATTGGCAAGTAACTGGTAGGTTATTCCACTTATTACATTAGCAATAGTTAGTTTGTAAAGCTAAGTTGGCCAAGTGGAATGTGCTTCCTGTGGCATGTAGGAAGTCATGGACGCACCACATGTCCTTGACAAACAGTTCTGCAGAAAGTGTCACCGGCTGCAGAAGCTTGAGTTCCGGGTTTCGGAACTCAAGCGGCGGCTGGAGTCACTGTGGCGCATCTGTGAGGCAGAGAACTACGTGGATAGCATGTTTCAGAAGATAGTCACCCGGAGTTTAAGAGAGCACAGGCAGAGAGGGACTGGGTGGCTGCCAGACAGACAAGAAGGACAAGGCAGGTAGTGCAGGAGTCCCCAGAGGGCATCCCACTTTCTCACCAGTATTCAGTTCTGAGTACCGATGGGAAAGTGAGTTCCTCTGGAGAGTGCAGTGAGAGTCATGGCCAGAGCACCATGGGTGGCTCAGCTGTACAGGGAGGGAGAAGAAAGGACAAGAGAGCAACAGTGATAGGGGATTCTAAAGTTAGGGGTAAAGACAGGCGTTTCTGTGGTCGCAGACGTGATTCCAGGATTGTATGTTGCCTCTCTGGTGCAAATGTCATAGATATCACCAAGTGGCTACAGGGCATTCTGGAGGGTGAGCGTGCACAGCCAGAGGTCGTGGTCCACATTGGTACCAACAATATAGGAAAAAAGAGGGATCAGGTCCTGCAGACTGAGTTTAGGGAGTTAGGAATGAGATTAGCAAGCAGGGCCTGAAAGGTAGTAATCTCAGGATTACTCCCTAGGCCACGTGTCAGTGAGTATAGAAATAGGAAAATACACCAGATGAATGCATGGCTGGTGAGATGGTGCAGGAGGGAGGACTTCAAATTTCTGGGGCTTTGTGACCTGTACAAACCAGATGGTCTGCATCTGAATAGGACTGGGATAAATATCCTTGCAGGAAGGTTTGCTAGTGCTGTTGGGGATGGTTTAAACTAGCTTGGCAGGGGGATGAGGACAATTTCGTGGCAGGGAGCAGGAGGCAGAAAATTAGTGAGTGACTCTGAAAGACAGAAGAAGCAAAGGATAAAAAGCACAGGAATTTGGCAGAGTTAAAGGGTATTTATTGAAATGCAACGAGTATAGTAAATAAAGCCGATGAGCTGAGGGCACAGATAGACACATGGCGACACGATATCATTGCTATAATGGAAACTTGGCTAAAAGAGGGACAAGAATGGCAACTCAACGTCCCTGGATATAGAATTTTCAGGCGGGATAGAGAGGGAGATAAAAAAGGAGGGGGTGCAGCATTATTAGTTAAGGAATCAATTACAGCTGTAAGGGGGAATGATATGCTAAATGAATCATCAAATGAGGCCATATGGGTGGAGCTCAGAAATAAAAAGGGGCAGCCACACTAATAGGACTGTACTATAGACCCCCAAATAGTGAGAGGGAGGTAGAAGAACAAGTATGTAGGCAAATTTCTGACTGCAAAAATTATAGGGCAATAATAGTTGGGGATTTCAACTACCCCAATATCAACTGGGATACAAACAGTGTGAAGCACACACAGGGGACAAGGTTCTTGAACTGTGTTCAAGAGAGCTTTTTTAGCCAGCACGTAACAAACCCAATGAGAGGGGGTGCAATTCTAGATTTAGTCTTCAGTAATGAAGCTGGGCAAGTGGAGGAAGTAACAGTGGGTGACCATTTTGGAGACAGTGACCATAATACAGTAAGTTTTAGCATAATTATGGAAAAGGACAAAGATAAAACAAGAATAAAAGTTCTAAATTGGGGGAAGGCAAATTTTAAGAAACTGAGATGTGACCTGGCGAAAGTGAACTGGATGCAGCTACTGGAAGGAAAATCAATGGCAAACGAGTGGGAGGCATTCAAAAGTGAGATACTACAGGCACAGTGTAGGCATGTCCCCACAAAGATAAAGGGTGGTACTGCCAAATCTAGAGCCCCCTGGTTATCTAGAAGATTACAGGGTAAATTAAAGTAGAAAAAGAAAGCTTATGACAAAAATCTTCATATTTTAGAAAGCCTAGAGGAATATAAAAAGTGCAGGGGTGAAGTAAAAAAGGAAATTAGAAAAGTAAAGAGAGGACATGAAAAATTATTGGCAGGTATAATCAAGGAAAACCCAAAGATGTTTTATCAGTACATTAAGAGCAAGAGGATAACTAAGGAAAGGGTAGGGCCTATCAGAGATGTACAAGGGAACTTATGCGTGGATGCAGAAGATGTGGGCAGGGTTCTTAATGAGCTTTTTGGCTCTGTCTTCACAAAGGAGAGGGTTGAAGTAGACATTGTAGTGAAAGAGGAGGAGTGTGAAATATTATATATGATAAGCATAATGAGAGAGGAAGTACGAGAGGGTCTGACATCCTTGAAAGTGGATAAATTGTCAGGACCAGATGTATTGCATCCCAGGTTGTTAAAGGAAGCCAGGGAGGAAATTATGGATGCGCTGAGGATCATCTGCAAATCCTCATTAGAAGCAGGTGAGGTACCAGACGATTGGAGGTCTGCGAACATTGTACCATTGTTTAAAAAGGGTGCGAGGGATAGGACAAATAATTATAGGCTGGTCAGTCTGACCTCAGTGCTGGGTAAATTGTTAGAATCTATTTTGAGGGACAGGATAAACTGCCACTTAGAAAGGCATGGATTAATCAGGGATAGTCAGAATGGATTTGTTAATGGAAGGTCATGTCTTACTAACTTAATTGACTTTTTTGAGGAAGTAACAAGAAGGATTGATGAGGGAGGTGCAGTGGATGTGGTCTACATGGATTTTAGTAAGGCACTTGACAAGGTCCCAAATGGCAGACTGGTCAGTAAAATAAAAGCCCATGGGATACAGGGGAATGTGGCAGGTTGGATCCAGAATTGGATCACGGACAGGAAACAAAGGGTAGTATTTGACGGATGTTTTTGTGAATGGAAAGCTGTTTCCAGTGGCGTTCCACAGGGCTCAGTGTTGGGTCCCTTGCTGTTTGTGATATATATTAATGATTTGGACTTTATTGTGGGAGGCGTGATTGGGAAATTTGCTGATGACACAATAATTGACCGTGCAGTTGATAGTGAAGAGGATAGCCACAGACTCCAGAAAGATATCAATGGTTTGTTTGAGTGGGTGGAAAAGTGGCAAATGGAATTCCATCCAGAGAAGTGTGAGATAATGCATTTGGAGGGCAAATAAAGCGAGGGAATACACAATAAATGGGAAGATATTGAGAGGGGGTGGAAGAAGTGAGAAACCTTGGAGTGCATGTCCACAGGTCCCTGAAGGTGGCAGGACAGGTAGATAGAGTGAAGAAGGCATATGGAATGCTTTCCTTTATTGGCCGAGGTATAGAATTCAAGAGCAGGGATGTAATGCTGGAACTGTATAAAACGCTGGTTAGGCCACAGTTGGAGTATTGCGTTCAGTTCTGGTCACCATATTATAGAAAGGACATAATTGCTCTAGAGAGAGTACAGCGGAGATTTACAAGAATGTTGCCAGAGTTCGAAAGTTGCAACTATGAGGAAAGATTGGATAGGCTGGGGTTGTTTTCCTTAGAACAGAGGAGGCTAAGGGGACACTTAATTGACGTGTACAAAATTATTAGGGGCCTAGATTGAGTAGACAGGAAGGACCTTTTCCCCAGCGGGGAGGTCAATTACCAGGGAGCACAGATTTAAGGTGATTGGTAGAATGATTAGAGAGGACATAAGGCAAAACGTTTTCACCCAGAGGGTGGTGGGTGTCTGGAATTCACTGCCAGGAATGGTGGTGGAGGCAGAAACCCTAAATTCTTTTAAAAGGTACCTGGATATGTACCTGAAGTGCTCTAACTGCCAAGGTATGGACCAGGAGCTGGAAGGTGGGATTAGATTGGGCAGCTAGTTTTTTTCAGCTGGCACTGACACGATGGGCTGAATGGCCTCCTTCTGTGCGTTAATTTTTCTATAGTTCTACAGTTCTATCATAAGACCAGGTCTTGGTTTTGCTATAAAGGGCAAAGAACACATCTCAGCAAATGTCAAGTCCCCATCCAATTCTACAGGAAATAAACAAAAATAGGTTGGCTAGTCACTGTGACCTTCCATTCTTTGTTACCTCTCTTTCAGTGCTCTCCTGGTCCGCCTCCATCCTTAATAAATTTCAAAGATTTATGGGCTAACACTGGAAAACTGACAATGAAATCTGCTGATTGTGGAAAAATGCAAATGGTTCACTCATGTTCTCCAAAGAAGGGACCTCCTAGCCCTACCTTCTGGCCTCCACGTGACTCATCCCACACTAGTTGGTTGATTGTCAATGCCCTTGGAGTAACTAGGGATGAGCAATAAATGTGGCCTTGTCAGTGTCACTCACATCCTAAGAACAAAAGCAAGAAAAAGTTATAGAGTCATAGAGAGATACAGCACTGAAACATGCCCTTTGGCCCACCAAGTCTGTGCCGACAATCAACCACCCATTTATACTAATCCTACATTCCCCACCACATCCCCTCCTACATTAATCCCACATTCCCTACCACCTACCTACCTACACAAGGGACAATTTACCTATCAACCTGCAAGTCTTTGGCAGTGGGAGGAAACTGGAGCACCTGGTGGAAACCGACGTGGTCACAGGGAGAGCTTGCAAACTCCACACAGGTAGTGCCCAGAACCGAATGCGGGTCGCTGGAGCTGTGAAGCTGCAGTGCTAACCACTGTGCCACTGTGCCACCCTTATGTTTCTCATATAAGATTAGCTGATGGTTTCAGAGAGTTGCAGTTACAAGCATGTTCATATAGTATTTGTCCCTAAAGAAGTAAAATATAACAAATAAGATGCAAAGTGCAACTTTTAAAAACATTTATATTTTTCTTAAACCAACTTTCCAAGCTGTATTTAGATGTTTTCTCATTTCTCATATTTTCTTCAAGACTGTCTACAGTTATATATTCGTGACAAGAAGTTTCCTGGTATAAATTCATTACCTGCATTGATTTGACAGTTCCTGTCACCGCACTTGCCAGGGTTGGGATATAAAAGAGGGTGTGGAGTTGGAGTGATGATGAATTTTACTGAATGAAAAACATTCCCATAATATTGAAGGCTGTTCTCAGTTTGTATAGGGGCTTGCAACAAAGGTCCCTCAGCTTGTACTGTCCATATTAAAGTGGCCAGCATCTATGTATAACTGTGAGGAATAAATCAGTGAGAGTATAATAGATTGTAAGCCCTAGATTAATTCAATCAGTCAGATCCAGCTGAAAGCACAAACTTCAGCTCCCGGTGCCTGCAAACAGTTTCATGCACATTAGTTTGTTTTCTTTTAAATGATTGCAAACCCTTTAGACAGGAGTTAATCTGTTTGTTTTAAATGAGTTAATGCCGCCACTAAAATGCTAGAGAAATGTCATACTGCCATTAACAGCTTGTTCACTAATATTGGCGATAGTAATTTCCAGCCTTGTGTCTTTCAAGATTTTTTTAAAAAACAAAATATGTTTGCAATGCAAGTTCCCAAGAGAGGAAAAGGTATTTCTGCATGTGACCCTTGATTAGAACTTTGTTCTGAATTATGATATTGACTCACTGTTATCTCGCCTGAAGCTACTTAGAAATACAATTGTCATATCAGTATATTGTTAATCAAGTTACTCCTGCACCTGTCTCTTGGCTGGCATGTAGTCTGGGACAGAAACAGATATTAGTTAGCCAGTTTTGTTTTGTGAATGTGGAAACTATGATAAGTGCATGTGCATATTCATAAAGTATACTGAAATATCTCATTGTGTTAGCATATTGTTAGTAGAAGTTTTGAAAGTATTCAGGAGTATGTTGAAGTATTGACAGTGTGTTCACACACTATATAGAAGTGCTAGTAGAGTATTCCCAAAGTATGTCAGAATGTTTGCCAAGTACCAAAAGCCTACTCTATGCTGGCACACAAAAGTATTTGTGAGGTGCGTGCAAGTATTTATAATTTATTTGCAGGTCTCATGGCAGTTAACGATGCAGTGTAACCTTGCAAGATCATTGCTGTACTTACACAGATGAGAGCATCATGAGATGTTTCAAGGAGCCTTTCTAATATATAAATGCAGCTGACAGGAAGTGTGCTGCTCACCTCTGTCCACTGTTCTCCACTGAATACATTTCCTGATGTTTAATAAACCAACAGTATCCTTCATGCACCACAATTCTTAAAGGGTGATGGTTGCTCTTCCTAAACAGGAACCATGGAGAGTAGACAAGCTAAAGGCATCTCTAGTTTAAACATCAATAGATCACCGACTGCATCTGGCATCACAAACCCTTAACCTGTGCTCATTGTTTGAGTGACTTGTTCTCAAAAGAATCTAGACACAGAAAACAATGTTGAGATTTATCTCACATTTAAATATGACTGAAGACAAAACTTAATTTTATCATCAAAAAGACTCTTTTCAAAGGAGCACTGCCTATGAAACTTGCTAAAAAGCTGTATTAGTAGGAGGAGGAGACTGGATTGTGCAGAAGGTTGGATATCAGCCTTTTATAACTGGAACTGGGGTTTGAATCTGGGCTGCACTGATGAGATAATAGTCTCCCCTGTAAAGATTTATGCAAAATAAATTTGGATTGTTTCAGTCTACAGTATCCTCTCATTTGGAACTAAATTGGCAATCTCATTCAGAGAGGCCACAGGGTGGATGATGTGCAGAATAAGAAAATAACTGGGCACCTTCAGTGCAAAGTGTTCCATTCCCCAGTTTAAGCTCACTTTGATCTAAAGTAAGATCAGCAAAGCTGCTGCGTAAATAGCACACAGTTCCCATACGCTGCATGCATATTATGCATGCTGGGTGCACCGATGTCTCTCTCCACTGAGTGAAGTGTAGATAGACAACACAAAAGAACAATGGCATCTCTTTAAAAGACTGAACATTCTCCTTTTATCTGCTGTTCTGAAAATTTTGAAAAAAAAATGTATAATGCATATACAGGTTCTACACCATAAAAAGAGACTTAATCTTTCACCTTTTTCATTTGACTCTGCATCAGACTATAGGCTATGACTCCAGGTAATGTTTAATTTTTTTAAGCTGTGTTTCCTCATAAAATATTAAATTTTTAGACTCATAAATTTGAACTAAAACAAAATGAGAACTCACTATGTAGATTATTTCCAAGATTTTCCCTTTGGCCCTTTAAGCCGGAGGGCCGTTTGTGCAGATTGTTCAAGTTACAAGATTCACACTTGTCAGTTCTTTCAAAGTCTGAATTGTTTGATTTACATGTCATTGGGACCAGCAAAATTCCGATTTGATCAGAATGAAAACATGTCAGTTGGAATGCCAAACAAGTTCCTGTAAAGGAATACCCGATAATCATTGTAGAATCCATTTATACAATGGGGCAATCGAAAAAAATGGAGCATGTTCACTTATCTCAGAATGCATTTGAATATTATTTTATTCCTGTTGCCTCTCCAATATATTTCCCATCAACCTCTCCGATTGGCACTAACTGGTGGGAAGGACAGTTTCACAGGTGCTGATGGTGCTCTATATCATGAGATATTGGTTGTTCCTCATGCATGAGCCCAGACGGTGAGAGTCTAGGATATTTGACCTTGTCACGCAATTTATTCCATTGCTCAATTTGTTTGCACTGCCCTTGCTTAGTTCCACTCCTACCTTTCTGTTGTTGCAGACGATAAATTTACAATGAATACTCTTCTTGTCACCGCATTGTTGCTTTAGGATGCCTGCAAAAAACAATGCTTGGCCTCCTCCTTGGCCATGTTCTTTGGGATCTGGTTTGACGATCCTTTGTCCCCTTCATCATCAGGTCAGACTACCTGAAGGTGCCAGGGATATAGTGCAGAGCATGCACCAAAAACTAGAAGGAGTGAGTAGCCATTGTGAAACAGGAACTGGGCACGTGTAAGTGGCGCTAACGCTCCATTGTGGGTAAGAATTTGGTCATCAAGTGCAAGGCACTCTGGGTGTTGCTGTACATGGCACAGGTCTGGCCCATACGCTATTCCTGTGCCGTGGCAGTCACCCGAGCCATCTTCCACTTTATCTGGCGATCGAAAATGGACTGCATCCACAGCATCACGATGTACAAATTTCTAGATAAAGGGGGAAAAACGTACCCGACATTGCACTCATCCTGATGTCCACCTTTGTCTGTGGCTGCATCAAGCAGTATGTAGAACCCAAGTACACAAACACCAAGTGTCACTACATGCTGAGGTTCTATCTGTCCCCGGTGCTACGAAGGATGGGTTTGGCCACGTTGCCAAGGAACATCCCATTCAGTTGGACCGTGTACTGCCACCTGTCCCTCATGGAAAAGTTTGTGCAGAAAAACACCTTTGACCACAAGTCCATCAGGCAGTGGTCCGCACATAATGTCCTCAAAGTCCTGCGAGAAAAGGAGATGGTGGACCTTGTCGGATGGTTCCCCAAGAAGACTGTTAAACTCAACTGGCGGAATGCCTCATCGCCAGAACTTTCAAACAAGCACCAAGGCACACCTTGGCTTGTGGCGAGAAGGGCCCTCCCCATCAGAACCTTCCTGCTTGCTCAGAGTCTCTTCGCCTCTGCGTGCTGTCCTTGAGGTGGGGAAAAGACCGTCACCCACATCCTTCTGGAATGTGCCTTTGCAAAGCAAGTCTGTTTTTTGTCAAAATTCATCCTGAGCAGCTCCGGAATGCAGGACTCTGTATTTTTATGGACTGTTCCCAGGGACACACACCGCGATAAACATCAACTGCTGCTGGAGGACTATCAACCTGGTGAAAGACACATTTGATCTGCCCGAAACTTGCTGGTCTTCCAGAGCAAACAGCTGTCCATGACCGAATGTTGCAGACTGGTATGTTCCAAGGTCCAGGACTACATGCTGAAGGGATGCACTAAAGCTTTGAGCAGCTGTCGCAAAGACTCAAGGGGGAAAGAACACTGTGAAAGGCCCTCCCACCATAGTATAATGAGGGGCTGGAAACTGTATAAAACCCCTCAAGCTCTGTGCACTAGAGAATGTTTTGACATGCAATGCAAATGTACATTATAAATATAAACTGAAATGGCAAGTGTAGTGAGGCACCTCATGACTGTATTGAAAGGAGCTGATCTGTATTGCACTTGACATAACAGTTCAAATTGGTCATTACATAAGGTATTTCGACAAATTGTATGAATAAAGTTGTCTAACGAAGGTTGTCTAAGGTTACAACAGGTTATAGATAAACTGGGAAAGGGATTGGCAAATGGAATTTAATGTAGACAAGTGTGAAGTGATGCATTTTGGGAAGTTAAACCAGGGCAGCACATATACAGTGAATGGCAGGGCCCTGGGGAGTGCTGTTGAGCAGAGACACCTTGGGGTGCAAGTACATAGTTCCCTGAAAGTGGCAACACAGGTAGACAGGGTGGTGGAGAAGGCATATGGCATGCTTGCCTTCATCGGCCGAGGCACTGAGTACAAGAGTTGGGATGTCAAGTTACAGTTGTACATAACGTTGGTTAGGCCGCATTTGGAGTACTGTGTGCTACACTACAGGAAAAATGTGATTAAGCTAGAGAGGGTGCAGAAAAGATTCCCAAGGATGTTGCCTGGTTTGGAGGGCTTGAGTTATAAAGAGAGATTGGATAGGCTGGGTCTGTTTTCCCTGGAACGAAGGAGGCTGAGAGGGCACATGATAGCGGTATATAAAATTATGAGAGGCATAAATAGGGTAGATAGCCAGAGTCTGTTTCCCATGGTAGGGGAGACTAAAACTAGAAGGCATAGATTTAAGGTGAGAGGGAGGAGGTTTAAAGGGGATCAAAGGGATAAATTTTTCACACAAAGAATAGTGGGTATCTGGAATGAGCTACCAGAGGAGGTGGTGGAGGCAGGAACAGTAGCAACATTTAAGAGGCATCTGGACAGGTACTTGAATGAGCAAGGCATAGCGGGATATGGAATTAATGCAGGCAGGTGGGATTAGTATAGATAGGCATTATGGTCGGCATGGACGCTGTACGATTCTATGACTCTCTATGACTCTAAAGTATATTTCTGGAAACAAATGCTTGACCTCCTCCTTTTCTTAATTATATCTTGCCCCTCTGCTACATCATTCACAGATTTTCCAAACCCCCTGTCCCCACCCCCTCCCACCAACTTCTGGCCAATTTTTTGATGAATCTGGGGCAGGCAGATACGGTACAATACTGAACGATGAGCTCCGCTACATCCCCACCTCCTCACCATTTTTTGGGCTCCACTTCCATCAGTGCCCAATACATCTGGACAGATGTGTGTGGGGGTGCTTGTGGGGGGAGGTGGGGGTGGGGGAAACAATATGCAGATTCGGGAAATATGGCCTCTGCCACGTTGCCTTCTAGTTACATTCTGAAATGCTGAATGCAGGGACAGACTGCTGGCCTCCAGCATCTTACCTTCGGAGGCTAGTGGAGGGGTGTTGGGGCATGAAGAGGCCTGTGAATGTGATCTCAGAATGTAACCATGCACAGGTCTCTACATGGAAATGCAACATTTTCTTTTACAAAGGCAGCTCCTTTGCTGCCTCGGTTTCTGCCCACAGATTGGCATAATTCCTGCAGAGACTGAAGACATTCAACCAGAAGTACACAGAGGTGATGGGGTATCTTAATAGCAAGCAGCAGTCCCACTCCACCAAGGATATGCTCCATTAAGGAAGAGAGAACCAGAAAGTCTAATCCACGGTTAACATTTATATTTATGCTGATGACACTGACCTATTCCTCTTTACCACATCTCTTGATCCATCGATCACATCTATGTTCTCAGACTGTCTGTCAGATTCAAGTGTTGGATGAGCCAAACCATACTTCAATTCAACATTAAGAACACGAAAGTGATTTCTGGCGCGGGCACAAATTCCTCATGAGCCCATTTTGCACTACTGCCAAAGGCCAATTTTACTCTCATTAGTGCTTCTTATCCGGCTCACTAAGGCCTAACGGGACAAATTGGACTACTAATACTTGGGGTAGCTACCAGCCATTACTATATGGTCTTAATACACTTTTACTAATCTTTCTATTTCTTCCTATTTTTTTTCCTTTTTCTCCAGATTCAACATTCACAGCTGTCCTGTACATGTTCACTGTCCAGCTGAAAGGGTCACCGATGTGACTATTGGAAAAGACAAGATTAGACTCTACTGTAATATCATCAGCAGCAAAATATCCTGCTGAGACCTCATTTCCCAGGATCCCCCATGAAGAATAGTCACATAGAGCTACCGGCACCCATGAAATGATGCTACTTTCGGAGACGAGAGGAAAAAGTTGAACAACAAAAAAAAAAATCAGCATTTAGCTTCACATATAGCACCCATTATTCGTTCATGGGATGTGGGCATTGCTGGCAAGGACAGCATTTATTGCCCATGCCTAATTGCTCTTGAGAAGGTGATGGTGAGCTGCCTTCTTGAACCGCTGCAGTCCATGTGAGGTAGGTGCACCCACAGTGCTGTTAGGAAGGGAGTTCCAGGATTTTGACCCAGTGACAGTGAAGGAACAGTGATATAGTTCCAAGTCAGGATGGTGTGTGGCTTGGAGGGAAACCTGCAGGTGGTGGTGCATATTCTACTTCAGTATTAATGGAATTTTTAATAAGATCTCTTCAAATAATAATTGACTAAAAGTCAGTTTAATTACCCTCGTAATGCATACACCATTTCTAACTCTCCTGTAACTCGAGGTCAGGTTCACCTTGGGCTCCCTGCTTCCCTCTGCTCTTGGGTGTATTTTCTCAGAAATCCCTGTTCTTGATCTGCTCTACCTTTGGTCTCTTCTGTCACTTCACCCCAACTCTTTATGTCTTCCTGTGTTCCTCTGCTTCACAGTTTCTTGTTACTGCTCACTGCTCGTCAGCCTCACAGGGTCACTCACCAGCAGTCCCTGATGATTCTTCTAGCTTTTAATTCCAGCCACTGATTGCATTTTCATCTACAGTTTTGGCTATCAACATAGGCCTGGCTATCTCCCCATGCAAGAACTTAGGCCTTGGGCTCTCTAATTTCCCTTCCGCGCCCTATCTTTAACTTCTTTACTATTTTGTCACTCTTCTGCCTTGGGCCATTTTAACTGCTGACCCAACTAGCCATCAGACCCCGAGCCTCAAACAATTTCCCCCATTTTGCACATGCCAACAATCGCCCTCGATCTCCCCACTCAAACCTAACACCCTCGCCCCCAGTTCTCCAATTAAACCCTCCTTCTTTGACAGTTTTCCAGCACTGGGATAACCAATGAAGATGGAGAGGCTTGTCAAGGGAGCTGGGGGAAGAGGAACAGGAAAAGGAGCTTCCACATTAGACTCTTGGAAGGAGGTGATAGAGAAGGTATGCAATAAAGATCTTGTGGGTAAAGAAAAGTGATAAGAAAGTGAGAGATTTGAACAAGGCTGGTGTTGGTAAGACAGATGGAGAAGTGGATAAAGTGTATGAGGGAATGGATTTTTTAAATTAATTTCATGGGATGTGGGCGTCGCTGTCAAAGCAAATTCCTGATTTCCCCTGAGCAGGTGGTGACGAGCTGCCTTCTTGAACTGCTGCAGTCCATCTGGTGTAGGTACATCCACAGTGCTGTTAGGGAGGGAGTTCCAAGATTTTGATCCAGTGACAGTGAAGGAACAACGATATAGTTCCAAGTCAGGATGGTGAGTGGGTTGGAGGGGGACTTGCAGATGGTGGTGCTCCCACGTATCTGCTGCCCTTGACTTTCTAGGTGGAAGAGGTCGTGGGTTTGGATGATGCTGCTGAAGGAGCCTTGGTGAGTTACTGCAGTGCATCCTGTTGATGGTACACACTGCTGCCACTGTGCATCAGTGGTGGAGGGATTAAATGTTTATGGTGGTGGATGGGGTGCCAATCAAGTGGGCTGCTTTGTCCTGGATGGTGTCAAGCTTCCTGAGCTCCCTTGAGTTGTTGGAGCTGCACTCATCCAGGCAAGTGGAGAGTATTCCCTCATGCTCCTGACTCGTGCCTTGTAGATTTATTTATTTTTATTTATTTAGAGATACAGCACTGAAACAGGCCCTTCGGCCCACCGAGTCTTTGCCAACCAACAACCACCCATTTATACTAACTCTACAGTAATCCCATATTCCCTACCACCTACCTACACTAGGGGCAATTTGCAATGGCCACTTTACCTATCACCTGCAAGTCTTTGGCTGTGGGAGGAAACCAGAGCACCCGGGGAAAACCCATGCGGTCACAGGGAAAACTTGCAAACTCCGCACAGGCAGTACCCAGAATTGAACCCGGGTCCCTGGAGCTGTGAGGCTGCGGTGCTAACCATTGCGCCACTGTGCCGCCCTATCTTCATACTGAGGATACCCTCCACCGTGTTATTTGGCACTACCACTGTGTTAAATGGAATAGACCGCCTGACTCCCCAAAGCGGACAGGCTTTGGGGAGTCAGGAGATGAGTTACCCACTGCAGATTTCCCAACCTCTGACCTGCTCTTGTAGCCACAGTATTTATATGACTGCTCCAGAGTTTCTGGTTAATGGTAACCCAAGGATGTTGATAGTGGGGCTTCAGCAATGGTAATGACGTTGAATGTCAAGGGAGATGGTTAGATTCCCTCTTCTTGGAGATAGTCATTGTCTGGCACTTGTATGGTGCGAATGTTACTTGCCACTTCTCAGCCCAATCCTGAATATTTTCCAGGTCTTGCTGTATATGGATATGGACTGCTTCAGTATCTGAGGAGTTGTACATAGTACTGAACATCAAACATCAGCGAACATCCCCACTTCTGACGTTATGATGGAGGGAAGGTCATTGATGAAGCATGGTTGGGCTTAGGACACTACCCTGAGGAACTCCTGCAGTGATGTCCTGCAGTTTAGATGATTGACCTCCAATAACAATAACCATCTTTCTTTTTTCTAGGTATGACTCCAACCAGTGGAGAGTTTTTCACCAATGCCCATTGACTTCAGTTTGCTAGGGCTCTTTGATGCCACACTAAGTCAAATGCAACCTTGACATCAAGGGCACACTCTCACCTCGCTTCCTGAGTTCAGTTATTTGTCCATGTTTGGACCAAGTCTGTGCTCTCCTGCACTCGTTATTGAACCAGGGTTGATCCCTTGGCTTGATGGTGAATGTAGAGTGAGGGATATGCCAGGTCATGAGGTTACAGATTGTGATTGAATATAATTCTGCTGCTGATGATGACTCACAGCACCTCATGGATGCCCAGCTTTGAGCTGCCAGACCAGATCTATTCTGAATCTTTTTTTTATTCCTTCATGAGCTGTGGGCGTCGCTGGCTAGGACAACATTTATTGCCCATACCTAATTGTCCTTGAGATGGTGGTGCTAAGCCGCCTTTTTGAACCGCAGCAGTCCATATGGGATAGGTAGACCCACTGTGCTGCTCGGAAGGGAGTTCCAGGATTTTGACCCTACGACAACGAAGGAACGTTGATATAGTTCCAAGTCAGGATGGTGGGTGGCTTGGAGGGGAACTTGCAGGTGGTGGTGTTCCCATGCATCTGCTGTCCTTATCCTTCCAGGTGGTAGAGGTCACGGGTTTGGAAGGTGCTGTCTAAGGAGTCTTGGTTTGTTGCTGCAGTGCATCTTTTAGATGGTACACACTGCTGCCACTGTGCATCGATAGTGGAGGGGGTGAATGTTTGTGGATGGGGTGCCAATCAAGTGGGCTGCTTTGTCCTGAATGGTGTTGAAATTGTTGAGTGTCAGAGCTGCACCCATCCAAGCAAATGGAGAGTATTCCATCACACTTCTGACTTGTAGATGTGCACAGACAGTCAGGATGGGTTTTTATGAAAATTGATGGTAGTTTCATGGTCATCATTACTGAGACTAGCTATGAATTCCAGATTTGTATTAATTATTTGAATTTATTAACTAATTGAATTTAAATTTAACCAGCTGCCATGGTGGAAGTTGAACCTGTATTAGCCTGGGTCTCTCAATTACTAGTCTAGTGACATTACCACTATGCCACCTTGGAGGACTGCAGGGGGTGAGACCAAAGGAAGGAGATGATTTTTTGTGCTCTCACAATAACATTAATTAGGAAATTCCAGGATTTTCACCCAACAAAGAATATGACCCAGTCAGGATGGTACATGAGTTGGAGTGTGCCTAGGAGTTGATGGTGTTGAAGAAAATGGGGGAAGGCATTGTAGAAGCAAGACAGGAAATTAATAGAGCATTTGGCAGCAGGAGAGGCCCTATGATGGCAAGGATTTGTGGCAATAAGTGCATGAAGGAGTAGTGTGAAGGGAAAGGAGTGAGGAACACAAATGTGGGTGCTGGAAATAGGTAGGGAGTTGTTGGGAAGAGGCTATGAGGAAGGGTTATGCAATGTAATTGGTGTGAGGGGATGGAGAGGATACAGAGACAAAGTGAAGTGGTAGGGATGTGAAGATTGCCTTCACAGTCTACAAGCTGCATCATCTGTACACCTAGAACCAGTCAATACAACCTACACCCCTCAGCAGGCCCTTTCCCTTAAACATCACCTTCCAATCAAAAAGGAAAAGTTAAAAGAAAAGGAGACAGAAACAGAAGATCACAATAAAAGAAGGGAAGAAAAAATTGAAAGCCGTTATGAGCAGAAGAGAAAGGATATCATAGGATGACAGCAAAACTACATAGTATTTACAACCCAGAAACAGGCATTCGGTCAAAGCAGCCCATACCAGTGTTTTTGATGCACACAAACCCGATCTCAGTCTCAGCATCTTTACCTTGGAATTTAGCCAATTCCCTATCTCATTCCAGGATCCTTAGCTTGGAATTTAGCCAATTCCCTATCTCAGTCTCAGCATCTTTACCTTGGAATTCAGCCAATTCCCTATCTCATTCCAGGACCCTTAGCTTGGAATTTAGCCAATTCCCTATCTCAGTCTCAGCATCTTTACCTTGGAATTCAGCCAATTCCCTATCTCATTCCAGGATCTTTATCTTGGAATTTAGCCAATTCCCTATCTGATTCTCAGGAACTTTATCTTGGAATTTAGCCAATTCCCTATCTCATTCTCAGGATCTTTACCTTGGAATTTAGCCAATTCCCTATCTCATTCTCAGGATATTTATCTTGGAATTTAGCCAATTCCCTATCTCATTCTCAGCATCATTACCTTGGAATTTAGACAATTCCCTATCTCATTCTCAGGATCTTTACCTTGGAATTTAGCCAATACCATAACTCAGTCTCAGCATCTTTACCTTGGAATTTAGCCAATTCCCTATCTCATTCTCAGGATATTTATCTTGGAATTTAGCCAATTCCCTATCTCATTCTCAGCATCATTACCTTGGAATTTAGACAATTCCCTATCTCATTCTCAGCATCATTACCTTGGAATTTAGACAATTCCCTATCTCATTCTCAGGATCTTTATCTTGGAATTTAGCCAATACCCTATCTCAGTCTCAGCATCTTTACCTTGGAATTCAGCCAATTCCCTATCTCAGTCTCAGCATCTTTACCTTGGAATTTAGCCAATTTCCTATCTCATTCTCAGCATCTTTACCTTGGAAGTTAGTCAATTCCCTATCTCATTCTCAGGATCTTTATCTTGGAATTTAGCCAATACCCTATCTCATTCCCAGGATCTTTACCTTGGAATTTAGCCAATTTCCTATCTCAGTCTCAGCATCTTTACCTTGGAATTTAGCCAATTCCCTATCTCATTCTCAGCATCTTTACCTTGGAATTTAGCCAATTTCCTATCTCAGTCTCAGCATCTTTACCTTGGAATTTAGCCAATTCCCTATCTCATTCTCAGGATCTTTACCTTGGAATTTAGCCAATTCCCTATCTCATTCTCAGCATTTTTACCTTGGAATTTAGCCAATTTCCTATCTCAGTCTCAGCATCTTTACCTTGGAATTTAGCCAATTCCCTATCTCAGTCTCAGCATTTTTACCTTGGAATTTAGCCAATTTCCTATCTCAGTCTCAGCATCTTTACCTTGGAATTTAGCCAATTCCCTATCTCATTCTCAGCATCTTTACCTTGGAATTTAGCCAATTTCCTATCTCATTCTCAGCATCTTTACCTTGGAATTCAGCCAATTCCCTATCTCATTCCAGGACCCTTAGCTTGGAATTTAGCCAATTCCCTATCTCAGTCTCAGTATCTTTACCTTGGAATTCAGCCAATTCCCTATCTCATTCCAGGATCTTTATCTTGGAATTTAGCCAATTCCCTATCTGATTCTCAGCATTTTTACCTTGGAATTTAGCCAATTTCCTATCTCAGTCTCAGCATCTTTACCTTGGAATTTAGCCAATTTCCTATCTCATTCTCAGCATCTTTACCTTGGAATTCAGCCAATTCCCTATCTCATTCCAGGACCCTTAGCTTGGAATTTAGCCAATTCCCTATCTCAGTCTCAGTATCTTTACCTTGGAATTCAGCCAATTCCCTATCTCATTCCAGGATCTTTATCTTGGAATTTAGCCAATTCCCTATCTCATTCTCAGCATTTTTACCTTGGAATTTAGCCAATTTCCTATCTCAGTCTCAGCATCTTTACCTTGGAATTTAGCCAATTTCCTATCTCATTCTCAGGATCTTTATCTTGGAATTGAGCCAATTCCCTATCTCATTCTCAGCATCTTTACCTTGGAATTTAGCCAATTTCCTATCTCATTCTCAGCATCTTTACCTTGGAATTCAGCCAATTCCCTATCTCATTCCAGGACCCTTAGCTTGGAATTTAGCCAATTCCCTATCTCAGTCTCAGCATCTTTACCTTGGAATTTAGCCAATACCCTATCTCAGTATCAGCATCTTTACCTTGGAATTTAGCCAATTCCCTATCTCATTCTCAGCATCATTACCTTGGAATTTAGACAATTCCCTATCTCATTCTCAGGATCTTTATCTTGGAATTTAGTCAATACCCTATCTCAGTCTCAGCATCTTTACCTTGGAATTTAGCCAATTCCCTATCTCAGTCTCAGCATCTTTACCTTGGAATTTAGCCAATTTCCTATCTCATTCTCAGCATCTTTACCTTGGAATTTAGCCAATTTCCTATCTCAGTCTCAGCATCTTTACCTTGGAATTTAGCCAATTCCCTATCTCATTCTCAGCATCTTTACCGTGGAATTTACTCAATTCCCTATCTCATTCTCAGCATTTTTACCTTGGAATTTAGCCAATTTCCTATCTCAGTCTCAGCATCTTTACCTTGGAATTTAGCCAATTTCCTATCTCATTCTCAGGATCTTTATCTTGGAATTGAGCCAATTCCCTATCTCATTCTCAGCATCTTTACCTTGGAATTTAGCCAATTTCCTATCTCATTCTCAGCATCTTTACCTTGGAATTCAGCCAATTCCCTATCTCATTCCAGGACCCTTAGCTTGGAATTTAGCCAATTCCCTATCTCAGTCTCAGCATCTTTACCTTGGAATTTAGCCAATACCCTATCTCAGTATCAGCATCTTTACCTTGGAATTTAGCCAATTCCCTATCTCATTCTCAGCATCATTACCTTGGAATTTAGACAATTCCCTATCTCATTCTCAGGATCTTTATCTTGGAATTTAGTCAATACCCTATCTCAGTCTCAGCATCTTTACCTTGGAATTTAGCCAATTCCCTATCTCAGTCTCAGCATCTTTACCTTGGAATTTAGCCAATTTCCTATCTCATTCTCAGCATCTTTACCTTGGAATTTAGCCAATTTCCTATCTCAGTCTCAGCATCTTTACCTTGGAATTTAGCCAATTCCCTATCTCATTCTCAGCATCTTTACCGTGGAATTTACTCAATTCCCTATCTCATTCTCAGGATCTTTACCTTGGAATTTACTCAATTCTCTATCTCAGTCTCAGCATCTTTACCTTGGAATTTAGCCAATTCCCTATCTCAGTCTCAGGATCTTTACCCTGGAATTTATACAATTCCCTATCTCAGTCTCAGCATCTTTACCTTGGAATTTAGCCAATTCCCAATCTCAGTCTCAGCATCTTTACCTTGGAATTTAGCCAATTCCCTCGCTCAGTCTCAGGATCTTTACCTTGGAATTTAGCCAATTTCCTATCTCATTCTCAGGACCTTTATCTTGAAATGTAGCCGATTCCCTATCTCATTCTCAGGATCTTTATCTTGGAATGTAGCCAATTCCCTATCTGATTCTCAGCATTTTTACCTTGGAATTGAGCCAATTCCCTATCTCAGTCTCAGCATCTTTACCTTGGAATTTAGCCAATTTCCTATCTCATTCTCAGCATCTTTACCTTGGAATTCAGCCAATTCCCTATCTCATTCCAGGACCCTTAGCTTGGAATTTAGCCAATTCCCTATCTCAGTCTCAGTATCTTTACCTTGGAATTCAGCCAATTCCCTATCTCATTCCAGGATCTTTATCTTGGAATTTAGCCAATTCCCTATCTCATTCTCAGCATTTTTACCTTGGAATTTAGCCAATTTCCTATCTCAGTCTCAGCATCTTTACCTTGGAATTTAGCCAATTTCCTATCTCATTCTCAGGATCTTTATCTTGGAATTGAGCCAATTCCCTATCTCATTCTCAGCATCTTTACCTTGGAATTTAGCCAATTTCCTATCTCATTCTCAGCATCTTTACCTTGGAATTCAGCCAATTCCCTATCTCATTCCAGGACCCTTAGCTTGGAATTTAGCCAATTCCCTATCTCAGTCTCAGCATCTTTACCTTGGAATTTAGCCAATACCCTATCTCAGTATCAGCATCTTTACCTTGGAATTTAGCCAATTCCCTATCTCATTCTCAGCATCATTACCTTGGAATTTAGACAATTCCCTATCTCATTCTCAGGATCTTTATCTTGGAATTTAGTCAATACCCTATCTCAGTCTCAGCATCTTTACCTTGGAATTTAGCCAATTCCCTATCTCAGTCTCAGCATCTTTACCTTGGAATTTAGCCAATTTCCTATCTCATTCTCAGCATCTTTACCTTGGAATTTAGCCAATTTCCTATCTCAGTCTCAGCATCTTTACCTTGGAATTTAGCCAATTCCCTATCTCATTCTCAGCATCTTTACCGTGGAATTTACTCAATTCCCTATCTCATTCTCAGGATCTTTACCTTGGAATTTAGCCAATTTCCTATCTCAGTCTCAGCATCTTTACCTTGGAATTTACTCAATTCTCTATCTCAGTCTCAGCATCTTTACCTTGGAATTTAGCCAATTCCCTATCTCAGTCTCAGGATCTTTACCCTGGAATTTATACAATTCCCTATCTCAGTCTCAGGATCCTTATTTTGGAATTTCGCCGATTCCCTATCTCAGTCTCAGCATCTTTACCTTGGAATTTAGCCAATTCCCAATCTCAGTCTCAGCATCTTTACCTTGGAATTTAGCCAATTCCCTCGCTCAGTCTCAGGATCTTTACCTTGGAATTTAGCCAATTCCCTATTTCATTCTTAGCCTCTTTACCTTGGAATTTAGCCAATTTCCTATCTCATTCTCAGGACCTTTATCTTGAAATGTAGCCGATTCCCTATCTCATTCTCAGGATCTTTATCTTGGAATGTAGCCAATTCCCTATCTCATTCTCAGGATCTTTACCTTGGAATTTACCCAATTCCCTATCTCATTCTCAGGATCTTTACCTTGGAATTTAGCCAATTCCCTATCTCAGTCTCAGGATCTTTACCTTGGAATTTAGCCAATTCCCTATCTCATTCTCAGCATCTTTACCTTGGAATTTAGCCAATTCCCTATCTCATTCTCTGCATCTTTATCTTGGAATTTAGTCAATTCTCTATCTCATTCTCAGCATCTTTACCTTGGAATTTAGTCAATTCCCTATCTCATTCTCAGGATCTTTATCTTGGAATTTAGCCAATACCCTAACTCATTCCCAGGATCTTTACCCTGGAATTTAGCCAATTCCCTATCTCATTCTCAGGATCTTTATCTTGGAATTTAGCCAATTCCCTATCTCATTCCCAGGATCTTTACCCTGGAATTTAGCCAATTGCCTATCTCATTCTCAGGATCTTTACCTTGGAACTTAGCCAATTACCTATCTCATTCTCAGCATCTTTACCTTGGAATTTAGTTAATTCCCTATCTCAGTCTCAGCATCTTTACCTTGGAATTTAGCCAATTCCCTATCTCAGTCTCAGCATCTTTACCTTGGAATTTAGCCAATTCCCTAGCTCATTCTCAGGACCTTTACCTTGGAATTTAGCCAATTCCCTATCTCAGTCTCAGCATCTTTACCTTGGAATTTAGCCAATTTCCTATCTCATTCTCAGGATCTTTATCTTGGAATTGAGCCAATTCCCTATCTCATTCTCAGCATCTTTACCTTGGAATTTAGCCAATTTCCTATCTCATTCTCAGCATCTTTACCTTGGAATTCAGCCAATTCCCTATCTCATTCCAGGACCCTTAGCTTGGAATTTAGCCAATTCCCTATCTCAGTCTCAGTATCTTTACCTTGGAATTCAGCCAATTCCCTATCTCATTCCAGGATCTTTATCTTGGAATTTAGCCAATTCCCTATCTCATTCTCAGCATTTTTACCTTGGAATTTAGCCAATTTCCTATCTCAGTCTCAGCATCTTTACCTTGGAATTTAGCCAATTTCCTATCTCATTCTCAGGATCTTTATCTTGGAATTGAGCCAATTCCCTATCTCATTCTCAGCATCTTTACCTTGGAATTTAGCCAATTTCCTATCTCATTCTCAGCATCTTTACCTTGGAATTCAGCCAATTCCCTATCTCATTCCAGGACCCTTAGCTTGGAATTTAGCCAATTCCCTATCTCAGTCTCAGCATCTTTACCTTGGAATTTAGCCAATACCCTATCTCAGTATCAGCATCTTTACCTTGGAATTTAGCCAATTCCCTATCTCATTCTCAGCATCATTACCTTGGAATTTAGACAATTCCCTATCTCATTCTCAGGATCTTTATCTTGGAATTTAGTCAATACCCTATCTCAGTCTCAGCATCTTTACCTTGGAATTTAGCCAATTCCCTATCTCAGTCTCAGCATCTTTACCTTGGAATTTAGCCAATTTCCTATCTCATTCTCAGCATCTTTACCTTGGAATTTAGCCAATTTCCTATCTCAGTCTCAGCATCTTTACCTTGGAATTTAGCCAATTCCCTATCTCATTCTCAGCATCTTTACCGTGGAATTTAGCCAATTCCCTATCTCATTCTCAGGATCTTTACCTTGGTATTTAGCCAATTCCCTATCTCATTCTCAGGATCTTTACCTTGGAATTTACTCAATTCCCTATCTCATTCTCAGGATCTTTACCTTGGAATTTAGCCAATTTCCTATCTCAGTCTCAGCATCTTTACCTTGGAATTTACTCAATTCTCTATCTCAGTCTCAGCATCTTTACCCTGGAATTTAGACAATTCCCTATCTCAGTCTCAGGATCTTTACCCTGGAATTTATACAATTCCCTATCTCAGTCTCAGGATCCTTATTTTGGAATTTCGCCGATTCCCTATCTCAGTCTCAGCATCTTTACCTTGGAATTTAGCCAATTCCCAATCTCAGTCTCAGCATCTTTACCTTGGAATTTAGCCAATTCCCTCGCTCAGTCTCAGGATCTTTACCTTGGAATTTAGCCAATTCCCTATTTCATTCTTAGCCTCTTTACCTTGGAATTTAGCCAATTTCCTATCTCATTCTCAGGACCTTTATCTTGAAATGTAGCCGATTCCCTATCTCATTCTCAGGATCTTTATCTTGGAATGTAGCCAATTCCCTATCTCATTCTCAGGATCTTTACCTTGGAATTTACCCAATTCCCTATCTCATTCTCAGGATCTTTACCTTGGAATTTAGCCAATTCCCTATCTCAGTCTCAGGATCTTTACCTTGGAATTTAGCCAATTCCCTATCTCATTCTCAGCATCTTTACCTTGGAATTTAGCCAATTCCCTATCTCATTCTCTGCATCTTTATCTTGGAATTTAGTCAATTCTCTATCTCATTCTCAGCATCTTTACCTTGGAATTTAGTCAATTCCCTATCTCATTCTCAGGATCTTTATCTTGGAATTTAGCCAATACCCTAACTCATTCCCAGGATCTTTACCCTGGAATTTAGCCAATTCCCTATCTCATTCTCAGGATCTTTATCTTGGAATTTAGCCAATTCCCTATCTCATTCCCAGGATCTTTACCCTGGAATTTAGCCAATTGCCTATCTCATTCTCAGGATCTTTACCTTGGAACTTAGCCAATTACCTATCTCATTCTCAGCATCTTTACCTTGGAATTTAGTTAATTCCCTATCTCAGTCTCAGCATCTTTACCTTGGAATTTAGCCAATTCCCTATCTCAGTCTCAGCATCTTTACCTTGGAATTTAGCCAATTCCCTAGCTCATTCTCAGGACCTTTACCTTGGAATTTAGCCAATTCCCTATCTCAGTCTCAGCATCTTTACCTTGGAATTTAGCCAATTTCCTATCTCATTCTCAGGATCTTTATCTTGGAATTGAGCCAATTCCCTATCTCATTCTCAGGATCTTTATCTTGGAATTTAGCCAATACCCTATCTCATTCTCAGGATCTTTATCTTGGAATTTAGCCAATTCCCTATCTCATTCTCAGCATCTTTACCTTGGAATTTAGCCAATTCCCTATCTCATTCTCAGGATCTTTATCTTGGAATTTAGACAATTCCCTATCTCATTCTCAGAATCTTTATCTTGGAATTTAGACAATTCCCTATCTCATTCTCAGCATCTTTACCTTGGAATTTAGCCAATTTCCTATCTCATTCTCAGCATCTTTACCTTGGAAGTTAGCCAATTCCCTATTTCATTCTTAGCATCTTTACCTTGGAATTTAGCCAATTTCCTATCCCATTCTCAGCATCTTGATCTTGGAATTTAGCCAATTTCCTATCTCAGTCTCAGCATCTTTCCCTTGGAATTTAGCCAATTCCCTATCTCATTCTCAGGATCTTTATCTTGAAATTTAGCCGATTCCCTATCTCATTCTCCGGATCTTTATCTTGGAATTTAGCCAATACCCTATTTCATTCTTAGCCTCTTTACCTTGGAATTTAGCCAATTTCCTATCTCATTCTCAGGATCTTTATCTTGAAATTTAGCCGATTCCCTATCTCATTCTCAGGATCTTTATCTTGGAATTTACCCAATTCCCTATCTCATTCTCAGGATCTTTACCCTGGAATTTAGACAATTCCCTATCTCAGTCTCAGGATCCTTATTTTGGAATTTCGCCGATTCCCTATCTCATTCTCAGGATCTTTATCTTGGAATTTAGCCAATTCCCTATCTCAGTCTCAGCATCTTTACCTTGGAATTTAGCCAATTCCCAATCTCAGTCTCAGCATCTTTACCTTGGAATTTAGCCAATTCCCTATCTCAGTCTCAGGATCTTTACCTTGGAATTTAGCCAATTGCCTATCTCAGTCTCAGCATCTTTACCTTGGACTTTAGCCAATTTCCTATCTCATTCTCAGGATCTTTATCTTGGAATTGAGCCAATTCTCTATCTCATTCTCAGCATCTTTACCTTGGAATTTAGCCAATTCCCTATCTCATTCTCAGGATCTTTATCTTGGAATTTAGCCAATACCCTATCTCATTCTCAGGATCTTTATCTTGTAATTTAGCCAATTCCCTATCTCATTCTCAGCATCTTTACCTTGGAATTTAGCCAATTCCCTATCTCATTCTCAGCATCTTTATCTTGGAATTTAACCAATTCTCTATCTCATTCTGTGGATCCTCACCCTGGAATTTAGCCAATTCCCTATCTCATTCTCAGGATCTTTATCTTGGAATTTAGCCAATTCCCTATCTCAGTCTCAGCATCTTTATCTTGGAATTTAGCCAATTCCCTATCTCATTCTCAGGATCTTTACCTTGGAATTTAGCCAATTCCCTATCTCAGTCTCAGCATCTTTATCTTGGAATTTAGCCAATTCCCTATCTCATTCTCAGCATCTTTACCTTGGAATTTAGCCAATTCCCTATCTCATTCTCAGCATCTTTATCTTGGAATTTAACCAATTCTCTATCTCATTCTGTGGATCCTCACCCTGGAATTTAGCCAATTCCCTATCTCATTCTCAGGATCTTTATCTTGGAATTTAGCCAATTCCCTATCTCAGTCTCAGCATCTTTATCTTGGAATTTAGCCAATTCCCTATCTCATTCTCAGGATCTTTACCTTGGAATTTAGCCAATTCCCTATCTCAGTCTCAGGATCCTTACACACAAGCAGCTGAGTAATACACCACCTGGCTCAAGGTGGAATAGGCTCGCTGCCAAGTTTGCCTTTGATTAGCAGTGGAAACTGGCAGGATCAGCTGTTCTCGGTCGATTCAGGCTAAATACTCGTTTTGTAATACAAAATAAAAAGACTCGAAAATGATCAGTGTTTAAATCAGGACTGATGCCAAGAATTTGTTGATTTAAAAAAAATCTAATTTAAAGCCATTTACTTGAAACCCCGGAATGAATGGGAGAGTGACTGGTAAAAGAGGGACTGGACAGTATCTTCTGACGTACCCATGAGCAATGCTACGGGAGATCTAATAGCAATATATAAAACAGAACGTTGGCAAAAACAGACATCACACCCCACATATCTTACAATGCAAGAAATGATTAAAGCCAATGATATATGGAAGCCGCTTCTGACCTGCACCTAAAACTATCAAGCACTTTCCAACCTTAAACATTCTCTGACCAAACAACAATTACATTTGGATTCATCCCAGCCTCTTTTTGCTTTACGGTTAGATTGTGTGGCCTTAAAGGAAAAAAGAACAGACAGATATAAAATTATTTTTCGCGTTGATTTCAAGAATGCTGAGCAATTACTTTTTATTGCTATTACCTACAGATTAGTGCTGAATAATACATTAACGCGTTATACAAAATGATGCTCCTTCCCTTATAAAACATATATCATATGACTTACTGTAAACAGTACTACGTGAGAACTGACAGCTAAATATCAATATATAGGTAAATAGAGGACTGTCAATATATTCCGAAGATGTACAGTGTGATTTGTTCTTGTTCTGTGATGTGCAATTTGAGCCAATCAGCTGCAAATATGGCACAACAATTTGCACATAAGAAGCAGTTACGGTTGAAGGATGATGCTGAAGTGGGACATAGAAAATGTGATATCTTAGCTGTGACCCTGAAACAGACACATCACACACAATGTTAATAGATAGGTACAGGACTGATCTACCTCTGTAAGATAAATTAGATGCATATCTGTATAAGATATAATAATTACATGAGAAAGAATCATGGATAATGTAAATGGAAATAAGTTATTTAACTTATTCTGTGAGCACAGAACTAGAGGACATGAGTGTAAAATAAAGAGCCCTCAGGCAAGAATGGAAATGAGATGTAATTTTTTTCCCTGCAGTGTAGTAGGAATGTAGTGTAGACTTCCATGGAAAGCGATATATTTTGTGTCTAATAATTTACTGTAAATGTTTTGAGTAAGTGCAAGAAAATTGTTTGGAATTCATTTGTCTAAATTCTCATCTTTATCAAGCTAAGAACAAGAGTGAAGGTTAGGAAATGTATGAAGAGATGTCCAACATTGCTGTGCAGCACAATCCAAACTCTGTGCCTAAATAAAAAGTAAAACCACGAATGTTAGAAATCAGAAACCAAATTTTAAAAAAATACTAGAAATGTTCAACAGGTTACCAGAAATTTGAAAAAGAGACCACATACCATTAAGGCAATTAAGATCTTGGTTATCACACCAGTATTTTGTCCATTGGTCACCGCTACCAAATTGGAGTTTGCAGGGTCAATGGGAAGTCATTTCATTTTAATGGGCCTTTCAGAAGTCCATTCCAAAAAGGGTCAAGACCAAATTTCTGGCCTGAACCCAGAGATGGGTCTCGTATGCACCCTGTGTTCTGATGAAAGGTCACTGACCTGAAACGTAATTCTGCTCCTTTCTTCACAGATGCTATCAGACCTGCTGAGTATTTCCAGCATTTTTTGTTTTTGTTTCAGATTCCCAGCATCTGCAGTATTTTGCTTTTATACTCGTATGCACCTTTGCTGGTATGCCTTTTGTCACTGGGTAAGCTGGCTATTGACCCTGCCTTTTTTTTAATTCATTCATGGGATGTGGGCGTCGCTGGCTAGGCCAGCATTTATTGCCCATCTCTAATTGCTCTTGAGAAGGTGGTGGTGAGCTGCCTTCTTGAACCGCTGCAGTCCATTTGGGGTAGGTATACCCACAGTGCTGTTAGGAAGGGAGTTCCAGGATTTTGACCCAGCGACAGTGAAGGAACGGCGATATAGTTCCAAGTCAGGATGGTGTGTGACTTGGAGGGCAACTTACAGGTGGTGGTGTTCCCATGCATTTGCTGCCCTTGTCCTTCTAGTTGGTAAAGGTCGTGGGTTTGGAAGGTGCTGTCTAAGGAGCCTTGGTGCATTGCTGCAGTGCATCTTGTAGATGGTACACACTGCTGCCACTGTGTGTCGGTGGTGGAGGGAATGAATGCTTGTAGATGGAGTGTCAATCAAGCGGGCTGCTTTGTCCTGGATGGTGTCGAGCTTCTTGAGTGTTGTTGGAGCTGCACCCATCCAGGCAAGTGGAGAGTATTCCATCACACTCCTGACTTGTGCTTTGTAGATGGTGGACAGGCTTTGGGGAGTCAGGAGGTGAGTTACTCGCCGCAGGATTCCTAGCCTCTGAGCTGCTCTTGTAGCCACGGTATTTATATGGCTATTCCAGTTCAGTGTCTGGTCAATGGTAGCCCCGAGGATGTTGATATTGGGGGATTCAGCGATGGTAATGCCATTGAATGTCAAGGGGAGATGGTTAGATTCTCTCTTGTTGAAGATGGTCATTGCCTGGCACTTGTGTGGCACGAATGTTACTTGCCACTTATCAGCCCAAGCCTGGATATTGTCCAGGTCTTGCTGCATTTCTACACGGACTGCTTCAGTATCTGAGGAGTCACGAATGATGCTGAACATTGTGCAATCATCAGCGAACATCCCCACTTCTGACCTTATGATTGAAGGTAGGTTATTGATGAAGCAGCTGAAGATGGTTGGGCCTAGGTCACTACCCCGAGGAACTCCTGCAGTGATGTCGTGGAGCTCAGATGATTGACCTCCAACAACCGCAACCATCTTCCTTTGCGCTAGGTATGACTCCAGCCAGTGGAGGGCTTTCCCCCTGATTCCCATTGACCTCAGTTTTGCTCAGGCTCCTCGATGCCATACTCAGTCAAATGCTGCCTTGATGTCAAGGGCAGTCACTCTCACCTCACCTCTTGAGTTCAGCTCTTTCGTCCATGTTTGAGCCAAGACTGTAATGAGGTCAGGAGCTGAGTGGCCCTGGCAGAACCCAAACTGAGCGTCACTGAGCAGGTTATTGCTAAGCAAGTGCCGCTTGATGGCACTGTTGATGACACCTTCCATCACTTTACTGATGATTGAGAGTAGGCTGATGCGGCGGTAATTGACCGGGTTGAACTTGTCCTGCTTTTTGTGTGCAGGACATACCTTGGTAATTTTGCAGGGTAGATGCCAGTGTTGTAGCTGTCCTGGAACAGTTTGGCTGTGGGCGCGGCAGGTTCTGGAGCACAGGTCTTCAGTACTATTGCCGGAATATTGTCAGGGCCCACAGCTTTTGCAGTGTTCAGTGCCTTCAGTCATTTCTTGATATCACGCGGAGTGAATCGAATTGGCTGAAGTCTGGCATCTGTGATGCTGGGGACTTCAGGAGGATCATCAACTCGGCACTTCTGGCTGAAGATTGTTGCAAATGCTTCAGCCTTATCTTTCGCACTGATGTGCTGGGCTCCCCCATCATTGAGGTTGGGGATATTTGTGGAGCCACCTCCTCCAGTTAGTTGTTTAATTGTCCACCACCATTCACGGCTGGATGTGGCAGGACTGCAGAGCTTCGATCTGATCCGTTGGTTATGGGATCGCTTAGCTCTGTCTATCGCATGCTGTTTACGCAGTTTTGCACGCAGATAGTTCTGTGTTGTAGCTTCACCAGGTTGACAGTTCATTTTGACGTATGCCTGGTGCTGCTCCTGGCATGCCCTCCTGCACTCTTCATTGAACCAGGGTTGGTCTCCTGGCTTGATGGTAATGGTAGAGTAGGGCATATGCCAGGCCATGAGGATGTTTACCCACCTAGACTAGGGATGCAGAAAACCGAACATCGAGGATGTTTACCCCCTTCTCCACTGCTGTCCCAGGGAAGGTGAAGGGGAAGATGAAGGCTTTGCCATCTTAAAAGGAACTGTGGAATCCTAACTGTTCAGCCAGAATCTGTTTTTGCCAAAAGAAAATTGCAATGAGAGCACGCTAAGGCAGAGGACTTTCAGCCCTTGACAGTTTCACTTTTCAGGTGAGATACATTATTATCAAATACCTTCAGCTCCCTTTCTCTCTCAGATGCTAACTGACCCACTATGTTTTTTCAGAATATTTCTATTTTTAATCCATGCTCTGTGTAATCCTTTACTTACCCATCTCTTATCCTACATAAAATGCATTACCAGTAGTTGCCCTATATTACAAGTTGAAACATAGACAAAAAGATGATGGCAATGTGAAGTGTAAAGATATGTAGTATCAGGGAACATAATATAACAGCCCTTCCACATCGCTGGTAAGTACTTATTAAGTGGTGAATTCGCAACTCCTCCGATACTGAAGTCCGTGTCCATATGCAACAAGACCTGTAAAACATAAGTATATGAGGGAGAAAAGAATAGAAGAATATGTTGATAGGGTTAGATGATGGGTGGGAGGAGGCTCATGTTGGGCAGAATGGCCTAGTTCTACGCTGTAGATGCTATGTAATTCTATGTAAATAAAGAGATTAAATAATCTAACATCAGAATGGCTGGTTCAGTACATAGAAGAGATTAGATTTCAGTTACTGAGTTATAAGGCACAAATTCAATCAGCTTCATTGATGTCAGAAACCATGAGAGAGCAGGTTTTTTTTATTCATTCGTAGGATGTAAGTGGCGCTGGCTAGGCCAGCATTTGTTGTCAATCCCTAATTGCCCTTGAGAAGGTGGTGGTGAGTTGCCTTCTTGAACCGCTGCAGTCTTTGAAGTGTAGGTACACCCACAGTGCTGTTCGGGAGGCAGTTCAGGATATTAGCCCAATGACAGTGAAGGAACGGAGATATATTTCCAAGTCAGGATGGGGTGTGACTTAGAGGGGAACCTGCAGGTGGTGGTGTTCCCATGCGTCTGTTGCCTTTGTCCTTCTAGGTGGTAGAGGTCGCAAATTTGGAAGGTGCTGTTGAAGGAGCCTTGGCAAATTGCTGCAGTGCATCTTGTATATGGTACACATTGCTGCCACTGGTGGTGGAGGGAGTGAATGTTGAAGGTGGTGGACGGGGTTCCAATCAAGTAGGCTGCTTTGTCTTGGATGGTGTCAAGCTTCTTGAGTGTTGTTAGAGCTGCACTCATCCAGGCAATTAGGGATTATTCCATCACACTCCTGACTTGTGCCTTGTAAATGCTGGACAGGCTTTGGGAAGTCAGGAGGTGAGTTACTAGCTGCAGAATTCCCAACCTGTAACCTGCTTTTGGAAACGCAATGTTCATATGGCTGCACCACTTAAGTTTCTGGTCAATGGGGATCTCCAGGTGGTGGGGGTATTCAGCAATGGTAATGCCATTGAACGTAAAGGGGAGATGATTAGATTCTCCCTTGTTGGAGATGGTCATTGACTGGCATTTGTGTGGCACGAATGTTACTCTATATATGTTGTTATTAGTTTAAAATCACAGGAGGACTTTCAGAGTCAGATAGGCAATCATAACAAAAGGATGGGTTTTAATTATTGGATGGCTGGCCAGCTAGTATAGGGGGTGTGTGCAGTGGAGTTCATTTGCCCATTGAGGCATAATAGGGAGTCCCTGTCAAATGGGCATAAAAGATCCCACGGAATTATTTTGAAGGAGAAAAGGGGATTTCCGTGATGTCCTAGCCAAAATGTTTATCCTGCAAACAACATCAACATTACTAAAAATAGATTATCTGGTCATTATCACATTTCTGTTTGTCGGAGATTGTTGTGTGTAAATTGACTACATTACAACAATGAGTCTGTTTCAAAAGGTACTCCCTTGTCTGGACTGCACTTTCGAATGTCCTGAGATTCTGAAAGGCACAGTATAAATGCAAGTCTTTCTTGCTTTTCAAACATTTTTAGAGTTTTGACCATGTCCTGTGTTTCATGCCAGGACCAATCATGGGCTCATCATCAATGAAACAATTTCATTAGAGGTAGACTATTCAGGGATGATGTCAAGAAGCACTTGGTCACACAAAGGGTAGTGAAAGTTTGGAAATCTTTCCCCAAAAAGCTATTAAGGCTAGGTCAATTAAAAATTCCAAACTGAAATTGATAGATTTCATTAGGTGTGTAGATGGAGTTAAGATACAGATCAGCCATTATCTAATTGAATGGTGGAAAATGTTAGAGGGGCTGAATAGCCTACTGCTGTACCTATGTTCATCCAATATCTTGTGTCAGCTTGTTCTTGCATGCTGTACAATTTAAGAATGATTTAAAAAGGAAAGCCGCTAATGGGCTCAGTGATTAAATGCACCATGTGGTGTGGTACTATGACGTACAGACAAGGAAGGAGCAAGGTTTGATTCCCAGACTGTGCTGAGATAGTTGGTGTCAGACAATATCCAGAACTAACAGAGAAAATCATCCAGGGTCCCTGCTACTGATCTGATCATTATATAGTGACCCTTGCTGCAAAGTTCATGTGTATGGACATTTACTGAGGAGAGCATCAAGCTGGGGAAGGTATGTGAGGAATGCTGTGTCGTTGGGATTGCACCACAGTAACTTCAGGAAAGATGGGGGAAAAATTGGTTTAAAAAAACATATATTCAAGAAACCAAGGAATACATACAAAAAAATTCAGTCCATTAAAACATCTCTTACACACAGCAGCTATAATCTACCCTGTAACACATGTGAAGAGTCTCACAAAAGCCAATGCCAAGAGCAATACATTTTGGAATGAGTCAAGAATTTCTAACAACTCTTTTGTAGAAATCTGTACTTGTGCTTTATTTTATTTGTTCGGGGGATGTGCACATCGCTGGCTAGGCTAGCATTTATTGTCCATCCCTAATTGCCCTTGAGAAGGTGGTGGTGAGCTGTCTTCTTGAAACACTGCAGTCCTTGGGGTGTAGGTACACCAATAGTGCTGTTAGGAAGAGAGTGAAGGAACGGCGATATAGTACCAAGTCAGGATGGTGTGTAGTTTGGAGGGGAACTTGCAGGTGGTCGTGTTCCTATGCATCTGCTGCCCTTGTCCTTCTAGGTGGTGGAGTTGGTGGGTTTGGAAGGTGCTGTCAAAGGAGCCTCGATGTGTGCTGCAGTGCATCTTGTATATGGTCCACACTGCTGCCACTGTGCATCGGTGGTGAAGGAAGCTGATCAAGTGGGCTGCTTTGTCCTGGATGGTGTCGAGCTTCTTGAGTGTTGTTGGAGCTGCACCCATCCAGGAAAGTGGAAAGTATTCCATCACACTCCTGACTTGTGCCTGGTAGATGGTGGAAAAGCTTTGGGGAGTCAGGAGGTGAGTTACTCGCCACAGGATTCCTAGCCTCTGACCTGCTCTTGTAGCCACAGCATTTATGTGGCTGGTCCAGTTCAGTTTCTGGTCAATGGTGACTCCAGGATGTTGATGGTCGGGGGCTTCAGTGATGGTAATGCAATTGAACATCAAGGGGAGATGGTTAGATTCTCTCTTGTTTGAGATGATCATTGCCTGGCACTTGTGTGGCACGAATGTTACTTGCCACTTATCAGCCCAAGCCTGGATGTTGTCCAGGTCTTGCTGCATATGTACATGGTACATGAGGAGTCGTGAATGGTGCTGAACATTGTACAATCATCAGCAAACATCCCCACTTCTGACCTTATCATGGTGGGAAGGTCATTGATGAAGCAGCTGAAGATGCTTGGGCATAGCACACTACCCTGACGAACCCCTGCAGTGATGTCCTGCAGCTGAGATGGTTGATCTCCAACAACTACAACTATCTTCCTTTGTGCTAGGTATGACTCCAGCCAGCGGAGATTTTGCCCTTTGAGTCTCATTAACTCCAGTTTTGCTCGGGCTCTTTGATGCCATACTCGGTCAAATGCTGCCTTGATATCAAGGGCAGTCACTCTCACTGCACCTCTGGAGTTCAGCTCTTTTGTCCATGTTTGGGCCAAGGCTGTAATGAGGTCAGGAGCTGAGTGGCCAAGAACCCAAACTAAGCATCAGTGAGAAGATTATTGCTGAGCAAGTGCTGCTTGATAGCACTGTCAACAACCCTATCCATCACTTTGCTGATGATCGGGAGTAGACTGACAGGGTAGTAATTGGCCCAGTTGGATTAGTCCTGCTTTTTGTGCACATTGCTGAGTAGATGCCAGTGTTGTAGCTGTACTGGAACAGGTTGGCTAGGGTGCAGCTAGGTCTGGAGTAAAGCCTGGCTCGGGAATAAAATGAAAACCCCACCCGGGCCCAAGTCCTTTAATTTTTTTAAATGCCCGACCCGAATTGAAAATAAGAAACATATTATTGAAACAGAAAAAAATTGTAGATTAAAACGAAAACAGTACGAAACAAAACAGTACAGTCTATCCCAACCCGACCTCGATGCAGAATACATACCCCATCCAACCCAAACTCGACACGGATGGTTGAGTTTGGTTGGGATCGGGTCTGATCGCCAGGCTTTAGTCTGGAGCACAAGTCTTCAGTGCTATTGTCTTAATGTTGTTAGGGTCCATAGCCTTTGCAGTATCCAGTGCCTTCAGCTGTTTCTTGATATCACATGGAGTGAATCGGTTGGCTGAAGATTGACATCTGTGATGCTGGGGATCTCAAGAGGAGACTGAAATGGATCATTCACTCAGCACTTCTGGTTGAAGATGGATTCAAATGATTCAGCCTTGTCTTTTGCACTGATGTGCTGGGATGCCCCATCATTGAGGATGGGGATATTTGTAGAGCCACCTCCTCCAGTTAGTTGCTTAATTGTCCACCACCATTCATGACAGGATGTGGCAGGACTGCAGAGCTTCGATCTGATCCATTGGTTGTGGGATCGCTTAGCCCTGTCTATTACATGCTACTTCCGTTGTTTGGCATGCAACTAGTCCTGTGTTGTAGCTTCACCAAGCTGACACCTCATTTTAAGGTATGCCTAGTGCTGCTCCTGCCATGCCCTCTTGCACTCTTCATTGAACCAGGGTTGGTCCCCTGCCTGGATGGCAATGGCAGAGTGGGGGATATGCTAGGCCAGGAGGTTACAGATTGTGATGCCCACAGTGCCTTATGGATGCCCAGTTTTGAGTGGCAAGATCTGTTCGACATCGATCCCATTTAGCACAGTGGTAGTGCCATACACATGGAGGAACAGCCAACAAAATCGGAACTCAGTGATGCCATTGATTCTCTAGCCAGTGGAAAAGTCACTGGGAAGGATAGCATTACCCCTGAAATAATCAAGAGTGCCAAGCCTGCTATACTTTCAGCACTATACAAACTGCTTTGCCTGTGCTGGGGTGAGGGAGCAGTACCACAGGACATGCACGATGCCAATATCATCACCCTCTATAAGAACAAGGGTGACCGCGGTGACTGCAACAACGACCGTGGAATCTCCCTGCTCAGCATAGTGGGGAAAGTCTTCGCTCAAGTCGCTTTAAACAGGCTCCAGAAGCTGGCTGAACGTGTCTACCCTGAGGCACAGTGTGGCTTTCAAGCAGAGAGATCCACCATTGATGTGCTGTTCTCCCTTCGCCAGCTACAGGAGAAATGTCAAGAACTACAGATGCTCCTCTACGTTGCTTTCATTGATCTCACCAAAGCCTTTGACCTCGTCAGCAGACGTGGTCTCTACAGACTACGAGCAAAGATCGGATGTCCATCAAAGCTACGAAGTATCATCACCTCATTCCATGACAATATGAAAGGCACAATTCAGCATAGCGGCGCCTCATCAGACCCCTTTCCTATCCTGAGTGGCGTGAAACAGGGATGTGTTCTCGCACCTACACTGTTTGGGATCTTCTTCTCCCTGCTGCTCTCACATGCGTTCAAGTCTTCAGAAGAAGGAATTTTCCTCCACACAAGATCAGATGGCAGGTTGTTCAACCTTGCCTGTCCAAGAGCGAAAACCAAAGTATGGAAAGTCCTCATCAGGGAACTCCTCTTTGCTGACGATGCTGCATTAACATCTCACACTGAAGAGAGTCTGCAGAGACTCATTGACAGGGTCGCCACTGCCTGCAACGAATTTGGCCTAACCATCAGCCTCAAGAAAACGAACATCATGAGACAGGACGTCAGAAATGCTCCATCCATCAATCTCGGCGACCACGCTCTGGAAGTGGTTCAAGAGTTCACCTACCTAGGCTCAACTATGACCAGCAACCTGTCTCTCGATGCAGAAATCAACAAGCGCATGGGAAAGGCTTCCACTGCTATGTCCAGACTGGCCAAGAGAGTGTGGAAAAATGGCGCACTTACATGGAACACAAAAGTCCGAGTGTATCAAGCCTGTGTCCTCAGTACCTTTCTCTACGGCAGCGAGGCCTGGACAACGTATGTCAGCCAAGAGCAACGTCTCAATACATTCCATCTTCGCTGCCTCCAGAGAATTCTTGGCATCAGGTGGCAGGACCGTATCGCGAACACAAAAGTCTTCGAGGCAGCCAACATCCCCAGCATATACACCTACTGAGCCAGCGGCACTTGAAATGGCTTGGCCATGTGAGCCGCATGGAAGATGGCAAGATCCCCAAGGACGCGTTGTACAGCGAGCTCGTCACTGGTATCAGACCCACCGGCCGTCCATGTCTCCGCTTTTAACGACGTCTGCAAACGTGACATGAAGTCCTGTGACATTGATCACAAGTCATGGGAGTCAGTTGCCAGCGTTTGCCAGAGCTGGCGGGCAACCATAAAGATGGGGCTAAAGCGTGGCGAGTCCAAGAGACTTAGCAGTTGGCAGGAAAAAAGACAGAAGTGCAAGGGGAGAGCCAACTGTGTAATAGCCCCGACAACCAATTTTATCTGCAGCACCTGTGGAAGAATCTGTCGCTCTAGAATTAGCCTTTATAGCCAGTCCAGGCGCTGCTTCACAAACCACTGACCACCTCCGGGTGCTTACCCATTGTCTCTCGAGACAAGGAGGCCAAAGAAGAACTGGTGCCATGCAACACAATGGTGGGTATCCTCAGTGTGAAGACAGGACTTTGTCTCCACTAGGACTGTGTGGTGGTCACTCCTATCAGTACTGTCGTAGACAGATGCATCTGCGACAGGTAGATTGGTGAGGAGTTATGTTTTCCCTCACCACCTGCCACAGACCCAGTCTTGCAGCTATGTCTTTTAGACTTGGCCAGCAGTGATGTTTTGCCACTCTTGGTGTTAGACATTGAAGTCCCCCACCCAGAGTGCATTTTGCTACCCTCAGTGCTTCCTCCAAGTGGTGTTCAACATGGAGAAGCACTGATTCATGAGCTGAATTGGGGGGGGGGGTGGCACAGTAGGTGGTAATCAGCAGGAGGTTTCCTTGCCCACGTTTAGAACATAGAACATAGAACATAGAACAGTACAGCACAGTACAGGCCCTTCAGCCCACGATGTTGTGCCGAACCTTTAACCTACTCTAAGATCAAATTACCTACCTACCCTTCATTCTACTATCATCCATGTACCTATCCAAGAGTCGCTTAAATGTCCCGAAAGTATCGGTTTCTACTACCACCGCTGGCAGCGCATTCCACGCACCCACCACTCTCTGTGTAAAGAACCTACCTCTGACATCTCCCCGAAACCTTCCTCCAATCACCTTAAAATTATGCCCCCTGGTGATAGCCCTTTCCACCCTGGGAAAAAGTCTCTGGCTATCCACTCTATCTATGCCTCTCATCATCTTGTACCCCTCTATCAAGTCACCTCTCATCCTTCTTCGCTCCAATGAGAAAAGCCCTAGCTCCCTCAATCTTTCTTCGTAAGACATGCCCTCCAGTCCAGGCAGCATCCTGGTAAATCTCCTCTGCACCCTCTCTAAAGCTTCCACATCCTTCCTATAATGAGGCGACCAGAACTGAACACAATATTCCAAGTGTGGTCGAACCAGGGCCTTATAGAGCTGCAGCATAACCTCGCGGCTCTTAAACTTGATCCCCCTGTTAATGAAAGCCAACACACCATACGCCTTCTTAACAACCCTATCAACTTGGGTGGCAACTTTGAGCGATCTATGGACATGGACCCCAAGATCCCTCTGTTCCTCCACACTACCAAGAATCCTGTCTTTAAGCCTGTATTCTGCATTCAAATTCGACGTTCCAAAATGAATCACTTCACACTTTTCCAGGTTGAACTCCATCTGCCACTTCTCAGCCCAGCTCTGCATCCTGTCAATGTCCCGTTGCAACCTACAACAGCCTTCCACACTATCCACAACTCCAGCAACCTTCGTGTCATCGGCAAACTTGCTAACCCAGCCTTCCACTTCCTCATCCAAGTCATTTATAAAAATCACAAAGAGCAGAGGTCCCAGAACAGATCCCTGCGGAACACCACTGGTCACCGAGCTCCATGCTGAATACTTTCCATCTACTACCACCCTCTGTCTTCTATGGGCCAGCCAATTTTGTATCCAGACAGCCAACTTCCCCTGTATCCCATGCCTCCTCACTTTCTGAATGAGCCTACCATAGGGAACCTTATCAAACGCCTTGCTAAAATCCATATACACCACATCCACTCCTCTTCCTTCATCAATGTGACCTGATCCTGATGCCATGAGACTTCATGGGGTACGGAGTCAATGTTGAGAACTCCCAGGTCAACTCCTGACTGTAAACCTCTGTGCCCTCACCTCTGGTGGAACTGTCCTGCTGGTGGGTCAGGACATACCCAGGGATGGTGATGGAAGTGTCTAGAACATTGTGTGCATGGTATGATTCCATGAGTATGACTATGTCAGGCTGTTGCTTGACTAGACCGTGGGACAGCTCTCCCATTTTTGTCACCATCCCCAAGATATTAGTAAGGAGGAGGACCATTGCAGGGTTGATAGGGCTGACTTTGTAGCAGTTTGATACAACTGAGTGACTTGCTAGGCCATTTAAGAGTCAACCACATTGCTATGGGTCCAGTGTCACATGTAGGCAAGGATGGCAGATTTCCTTCCCAAATGAAACAATCGACAATGGTTTCTTGATTACCACTCGACCAGCTTTTTAACTTCAACTAATTGAATTCAAATACCACCATGGTGGGATTCGAACCCATGTTCCCAGATCATTAGCCTGGGGTTCTGGGTTACTAGTCTAGTGACATTACCACTACGTCACTGCCTCTCCTGTGCATTAATGTTTGATACAAATGTGTACTCAATTTTTTTCTGGTTCACTTCAAATGCTTGATCTTCTATCCCTGGCTATCTGCATTTTCCTGAATCCAGGTCAATATTCCACATATTTTCCCAGCAAAGCCAATATAACATTCTTATCCTTTTTACTTCCCAAATAGGACCTGTGGAATTATTTCCTCACCCAGAGGTCCTATTTTGTCCTCCCTCACATCCAGAGGTTGTTTTCTTTACCTCTCCCTCTCACGGAACGAGGGTGGAGATAAAAGTCACATTGATTATCTGTATATGACCTTTTAAATTATGTTTTTGTTTGATAATTGATTGAGCCCTGTGGATGGGTGAATATTGCACTTTTGCAGCTGTCTAGGCCTACATCCCCTACAGAATAGTATCTTCCTGCTCAGATTAATGGTTAATAAGAAACAAAAGATTACAGTGGGTCATTTGCCAAATACTGTAGCTGCATTTAATTTACTTTCTGCCAAAAGAAAAAATATGTGATTAGTGGCTGGTTGCAAGCGCCTGGCCCTCCCTTCCTTCCTCTCTTCCTAATGATTTTAATATGTGACAATGATACCATTTGCCTCATCTCGGATTCTGTTCAGAGGCATCTTTTGAATTCAGTGTACAAATGAGGTCTGTATCATAAACTTCCCCATCAATCACCAGAGAGTTAACGGGAGACTGTTGTCCAAGTCAATCAAGGCAGGATTATTAAAACCTGGTGTTGCCATGTCCTTTAAGGGAGAAGGACACCGTGGAAATCTGAAACAAAAACAAGAAATGCTGGATTCACTCAGCAGGTCTGGCAGCATCTGTGGAAAGAGAAGCAGAGTTAACGTTTCGGGTCAGTGACCCTTAAAGGGTCACTGACCCGAAACGTTAACTCTGCTTCTCTTTCCACAGATGCTGCCAGACCTGCTGAGTGAATCCAGCATTTCTTGTTTTTGTTTCAGATTTCCAGCATCCGCAGTATTTTGCTTTTATTACCGTGGTGGCGGTGGTCGGGTGGGTGGGTGAGTTCGGTGTGTCAGTGTGGGGAGGTGATTTGATCTTTTACTGCATTACTTCAGGGGTCATACACAAAATGGAGACTTTGCTCGCCACGAAAGAATGCATGCAGTTCAATTTTCACTTGCTTATTTCTCCCTGGCCTCTTCTGAAGTTGTGGCTGATGCTGACAGGTCCTTGGCTACCAGCTATCCTTCACAGTCACATCTCAGTGGCTATCCTTCATGTATGAGCCCAGACTGTGAATGTCAGCAGACTCTTCTGTGTTATTCATTGCTCAGATTGATCCTGTCCTAGAGGAGTTACTGGATAGTGTCCTACAGTATGAACCCTGGCTTATTTGTACCTCTCTGTAGCCTAGAGCTGCAGAGGTCTATCACCGCCACTGAAATGTGCCAAAATACATTTTTAATGAACTAACCTTATAATTATATTACTATGGCCCTCATATTCAAGCTCCCAGTACAGGCAAGAGCCTTGCCCACTGGACGGCACAGTGGCGCAGTGGTTAGCACCGCAGCCTCCCAGCTCCGGCGACCCGGGTTCGATTCTGTGTACTGCCTGTGCGGAGTTTGCAAGTTCTCCCTGTGACTGTGTGGGTTTTCGCCAGGTGCTCCGGTTTCCTCCCACAGCCAAGGACTTGCAGGTTGATAGGTAAGTTGGCCATTATAAATTGCCCCTAGTATGGAAAAGTGGGGATGTGAGAGGATAATAGGATTAATGTAGGATTAGTATAAATGGGTGGTTGATGGTCAGCACAGACTCGGTGGGCTGAAGGGCCTGTTTCAGTGCTGTATCTCCAAATTATAAAAAAATTAAATCCCCATCCACCACCTTCAATATTCACTCCCTTCACCACCGACTCACAATGGCAGCAATGTGTACCTTCTCCAAGCTGCACTGCAGCAATGCACCAAGACTCTTTCAACAACACCTTCCAAACCTATGACCTCCACCATCTTGAAGGACAAGGGCAGCTGATGCATGGGAACACCACCACCTGCAAGTTCCCCTGTAAGTCACACACCATCCTGACCTGGAACTATATTTCTGTTCTGTCACTGGGTCAAAATCCTGGAACTCTCTTCCGAACAACACTGTAGGTGTTTCTACACCCCAAGGACTGCAGCGGTTCAAGAAGGCAGCTCACCACGACCTTCTCAAGGGCAATTAGGGATGGGCAAGAAATGCTGGCTTAGTCAACAAAGCCCACATCCCTTGAATAAATAAACAAACACACATTGAACAATAACTGGCATACCAACCTTGTTTTCCATGTATTAAAATGACTGGCTGGTAAAACATGGGCTACAGCTTCTATTTCCAAATATGTGTGGCTGACAAGTTAAGCATTCCAGCATTGTAGCATGAATTTGGAATATTATACCTGATGTGTAAATCTTCGCTTAGTAATTTTTTTTATTTGTTCATGGGATCTGGGTGGTGCTGGCAAGGCCAGCATTTGTCGCCCATCCCTAATTGCCCTTGAGAAAGTGGTGGTGAGCTGCCTTCTTGAACTGCTGCAGTTCATCTGGCGTGGGTACACCCACAGTGCTGTAAGGAAGGGAGCTCCAGGATTTTGACCTTGTGACAGTGAAGGAACGGCGATATAGTTTCAAGTCAGGATGGTGTGTGACTTGGAGGGGAACTTGCAGGTGGTGCTGTTCCCGTGCATCTGCTTCCCTTGTCCTTCTAGGTGGAAGAGGTCACGGATTCGGAAGGTGCTGTTGAAGGAGCCTCGGTGCGTTGCTGCAGTACATCTTGTAGATGGTACACACTGCTGCCACTGTGCATCAGTGGCGGAGGGAGTGAATGTTGAAGGTGGTGGATGGGGCTCTGATCAAGCGGGCTGCTTTGTCCTGGATGGTGTCGAGCTTCCTGATTGTTGTTGGAGCCGCACTCATCCAGGCAGGTGGAGAGTATTCCATCACACTCCTGACTTGTGCCTTGTAAATGGTGGACTGGTTGGGGGGACAGGAGGTGAGTTGCTCGCTGCAGA